>NW_011494635.1:12377412-12402216 GCF_000754665.1 Bison bison bison
TAAATGACCCAATCAAAAAATGGGCCGAAGAACTAAACAGACATTTCTCCAAAGAAGACATACAGATGGATAATAAACACATGAAAAGATGCTCAACATCACTCTTTATTAGATAAATGCAAATCAAAACCACAATGAGGTACCATTTCACACCAGTCAGAATGGCTGCTATCCAAAAGTCTACAAGCAATAAATGCTGGAGAGGGGGTGGAGAAAAGGGAACACTCTTACACTGTTGGTGGGAATGCAAACTAGTACAGCCACTATGGAGAACAGTGTGGAGATTCCTTAAAAAACTGGAACTAGAACTGCCTTATGACCCAGCAATCCCACCGCTGGGCATACACACAGAAGAAACCAGAATTGAAAGAGACACATGTGCCCAAGTGTTCATCACAGCACTGTTTATAATAACCAGGACATGGAAGCAACCTAGATGTCCATCAGCAGATGAATGGATAAGAAAGCTGTGGTACATATACACAATGGAATATTACTCGGCCATTAAAAAGAATGCATTTGAATCAGTTCTAATGAGGTGGATGAAACTGGAGCCTATTATACAGAGTGAAGTAAGTCAGAAAGAAAAACACCAGTACAGTATACTAACACATATATATGGAATTTAGAAAGATGGTAATGATAACCCTGTATGTGAGACAGCAAAAGAGACACAGATGTATAGAACAGTCTTTTGTACTCTGTGGGAGAGGGGGAAGGTGAGATGGTTTAGGAGAATGACATTGAAACATGTATATTATCATATGTGAAATGGATCACCAGTCCAGGTTCGATGCATGATACAGGGTGCTTGGGGCTGGTGCACTGGGATGACCCAGAGGGATGGGATGTGGAGGGATGTGGGAGGGGGCTTCAGAATGGGGAACACATGTACACCCATGGCGGATTCATGTCAATGTATGCCAAAACCAATACAATATTGTAAAGTAATTAGCCTCCAAAAAATAAATAAGTAAATAATTTTTTTAAAGAAAGAATAAATAAATAAATAAAACTATTAGGGTTCCTGGTACTAGGCAACTGAAGATAGCTGTATACATGTTTTCAAGTAATAACTGATTAAAATTGATCTATTTCAATTTTAGATTTCTGTGTTTCTATTTGTTTAATTGCCAGGCAATTAAAGTAAAAATTTTCACTTGTGGAAAATACTGACCTGATTTCAGTATAACGTGCTGATTACAAGGAAGCATCATATTATTTCCTTAAAATGCAAGAAAATGTCACCTGCTGGACCCAATACCTTATATTATACTTTTGTAAAGTGACTGAATTAGAGATAATTTTTAGTTATTAACAGATTTGAGTGAGAGGACTAGATGAAGACACTGTTACAGCAGAAAAAAGGAGAAGGGCATTCCAACCAGTGGTCAGATGGGTTAGAGGAATGGAAGCATCCCAAGGCATCCAAGGTTCAGAGGTGGAGCTTTTTATAAGACTCACTCAGAACACAACAAAAAGGTTGAAAGTTGAAAAAAAAATTATTCCAGGTGTGCACTAACCAAAAAGAAAAAAACTATGGTTTTAATATTAGACAAAATGACCTTGTAGAATGTAAATGTAATTCTTATGTGTCAAATTCTACAATTTCTTATAAAATTAAAAATATCTGGAAAGTCTAAATATATATATATATGTATGTGTGTATATATATATATATACTGTACTTCTCAGTCACTAATAAGAAAATATTAATTGGTTATTCAGAGATGGATCATGTTCTATTCTTCAAATGGCCTCTTTTCTGCAATCCAATGCATTCACACAGAATCCATCCATGCTGCTCAAGGCTGTGCCCTGTGCCAACAGAGGTAAAGCATTAACTCTTGGCCTTGATGTGCTTCTAATGTCACACACTGAAATCATTTGCATGACATATGGAAAAAAAAAAGGTAACTTATTGTTTATCAGCCAAGCTACAAAAGGTTTAAGCAATTATTTATTTTCCTGATACTGTCTTTGAAAATAAAACTACTTTATCACAATGTGTGAAGGCCACAATCAACTGCCATCTAATCTCTTCTTAACCCTCAGAACAAATTCCTCTCTTGACCTGCAGTTATAATAGATTCTGTGCTAAGCTCTTAAAGATTCCTAACACCTATTACAATTATCCTGTTGGTTTAGACATTTTATGGCTATAAGGTTTTCAGACGGCTTTCAGAATATATGACTCCATGGACATTTAATGTCAAAATATTACAACAGTACAACAGGAAGAATCCTTACTCTTAGTTCCTGGTGTGCAATTCAAAATTCCCAACCTTGGGATAAACTTCTCAACAATATTAAGAAAATATCAGAAGAAAACCAAATGAAACTCAAGTTATCTGGAAAGAGGAAAACCACTAGTTATTGTTTAATATGATATACAAATGTCAAAAAAAGACAGTGAACAGAATTTAAACAAAAAATGCTAAGTCCAAGTCATCAATATACTTTCAGTTGTTAAAGAAAAGGAATAAAAAGTAGGTATATCTCACAAAGCAGAAAATATAGTACAACTGAAAAACTTAGACACAAAAACTTGTTCTTAAATTTCCCTAAAGATACATTAATATGCACAAAAAAAAGAGTTTTCATGAGATATTTGAATAATAAGTTCTAAATATGACAAATGACCTATAATCATAACTTAGAAAAGACAAAAAAAGTGTCTTTACACAGCTCTAAAACCACAGGGAAATATGTTTTTTCTGAACGTGGGAATTTGGACCCGATAGTAAAAGCACTGTTTTCCTCCTGTGAAAGCAGGATATTTACAGCCTCAAACCTTCCAGAAAAACACATTGGTTCTATTTCTCTTCATCACAGCATTTTTGGTCAAGTATCTGAGTTTTCAGAAAGAAACAGCCTGCTTACCACTTCTTGCTGAGAAGTCATCGGACAGTACAGTTTCACCTAATCAGTGTAACAATAGGTATGGGGGTCAACACTCACAGAAAACTCTTCCCTGACCTATTTTCTCATGAAATGGTAGTGTGTCTTACATGTGTCTTTACATAGCTGTGAAACTTCAGGGAAACATGGTTTTGTGAACCGGGAATGGGGCCTGATGGTAAAAATAGAATTTTCCTCCTGTGAAAGCCGAAAAGTTGCCGCCTCAAACCTGCCAGAAAAACACACTGATTCATTTTTCTCTTCATTTTCAACAACAGCTTTGGCAAGTATTTGAGTTTTCTGAAAGAAAGAGGCTGCTTGTCACTCCTTGCTGGGACGTCATCTGATATTACAATTTTACCTTATCAGGGTAACAACAGGTATGGTAGACAACAATCATAAAACATACTCCCTGACATCTCTTCACATGGAATGGTCCAGTGTGTCCTAGGAGTGTTTTACACAGCTCTGAAACTGCAGGAGAACATTTTTTTTTTTTTTTTTTGAACCTGTGAATTGGGGCCTAATGGAAAAATTAGTATATTCCCTTGTGAAACCTGGATAGTTATAGTCTCAAACCTACCAGAAAAACACACTGATTCATTTTTCTCTTCATTACAACAACAGCATTGGTCAAGTATTTGAGTTTTCTGAAAGAAACAGGCTGCTTGTGTCTACTTTCTTGGAAGTCATCTAACAGTGCAGTTTCACCTATTCAGAGTAACAACAATTATGGCAGTCAAAATGCACAGAATACTCTCTCATGAACTCTTTTCTCATGGAATCTTAATGTGTGTCCTTTGTGTGTATTTACAGAGTTACACTTGGGTTCTGAGGTCTGATGGTAAAAGCAGTATTTTCCTCCTGTGAAAGCTAGATAATTACAGCCTCAAACCTGCCAGAAAAACAGCCTGGTTCATTTTTCTCTTCATTACAACAACTCTGGTCACTTTTCTGAGTTTTCTGAAAGAAACAGTCTACTTGCCATTTCTTGTTGGGAAGTCTCTGACAGTATGGACTCACCTCTTCAGGGTAACAATAGTTATGGCACAAAACACTCACACTCTTCTCTGATCTTTGCTAAGAAACTGTGCAGTTTCACCTAATCAGGGTAACAACGGGTATGGAAGTCAACACTCGTAAAAAAAAACCTCACCCATGACCACTTTTCTCATGGAATGGTACGCTGTGTCCTAGGAGTTTCTTTACACAGCTGTGAAACTACAGGGATACATATTTTTGTGAACACGGGAAGTGGGCCTAAATGGCAAAAGCAGTATTCCCCCCACCCCCCATGCAAAATGGATAGTTACAGCCTCAAACCTGCCAGAAAAACACCCTGGCATTTTTTTCACTTCATGGCAACAATAACTTTGGTCAAATATTTGAGTTATCTGAAACATGCTGCTCGCCACCTCTAGTAGGAAGTCATCTGACAGTACAGTTTCACCTAATCGGGTATGAGAATTATGGCAGTTAACACTCATAGAACCCTCTTCCCTGATCTCTTTTCTCATGGAATGGTACGGTATGTCCTAGGTATATCTATACACAACACTGAAATTGCAGGGAAGCAAGTTTTGTGAACCTGGGAACTGGGACCTGATGGTAAAAGCAGTATTTTCCCCCTTGAAACCTGGATCATTGCAGCCTCAAACTTTCCAGGAAAACACTCTGGTTCATTTCTCTCTTCATTAAAACAACTCTGGTCATGTATTTGAGTTTTCTGAAAGTAATAGGCTGCTTGCCATTTCTTGCTGGGAAGTCATCTGACAGTACAGTTTCACCTAATCAGGATAACCACAGTTATGGCAATCAACACTCACAGAACACTTTCCCTTGACTTTTTATCTCATGAAATGGCACAGTGTATTCTAGGAGTGTCTTTATTCAGCTCTGATACTGCTGGGAAACATGTTTTGTGAACCTGGGAACTGGTGACTGATGGTAAAAGCAGTATTTTCCCCACGTGAAATCTGGATAGTTGCTTCATCAAACCTTCCAGGAAAACACCCCAGTTCATTTTTCTCTTCGTCATAACAACTTTGGTGAAGTATTTGAGTTTTCTAAAAGAAACAGGCTGCTTGCCTCTACTTTCTGAGAAGATGTCTGAAAGTATAGTTTCACCTAATCAGGATAAAAACAGTTATGGGAGTCAATACTTACAGAAAATTCTTCTTTGATACTTTTCTCATGGAATGGTATAGTGTGTCCTAGGTGTATATTTATTCAGTTCTAAAGCTGTAGGGAAATGTGTTTTTGTAAACCTGAGTTTTGGGGCCTGATGTCAAAAACAGGATTCTCCCCCTGAGAAAGCCGAATAGTTACAGCCTCAAACCTGCCAGAAAATCACACTGGTTCATTTATCTCTTCCTTATAACAACTTTGGTCATGTATTTGAGTTTTGCGAAAGAAACAGACTGCTTGCCTCTTCTTGCATGGAAGTCATCTAACAGTACAGTTTTGCCTACTCAGGGTAACAACAGGTATGGCAGTAAACACTCACAGAACATTCTCCCTTGATACCTTTTCTCATGGAATGGTACAGTGTGTCCTAAGTCGGTATTTACACATCTCTGAGACTGCAGGGACACGTGTTTTGTGAACTTGACAATTGGGGCCTGATGGCAAAAACAGTATTTTGCCCCTGTGAAAACTGGAAAGATATAGCCTCAAAACTGCCAGAAAAACACCCTCGTTCATTTTTCTCTTTATTAAGCAACAACTTTGGTAAAGTATTTGAGTTTTCTGAATCAAGCGGGCTGCTTGTGATTTCTCCCAGGGAAGTCATCTGTATAGTTTCCCCTAATCAGGATAACAAAAATTACAGAAGGCAACACTCACAGAACACTCTCCCCTGATCGCTTTTCTAATGGAATGCTACAGTATGTCCTAGGTGTGTCTTTACACAGCTTTGAAATGCAGCTAAACATGTTTTTGTGAACCTGGAAACTTAGGCCTGATGGTAAGAGCAGTATTTTCCCCTGTGAAAGCTCAATAGTTGCAGCCTCAAGCCTGCCAGAAAAGCATACTGACTCATTTTCTCTTCATTCCAACCACAAATTTGATCAAGTATTTGAGTTTTCTGAAATGGTCTGCTTGCCCCTTATTGTGGGAAGTCATCTGACAGTACATTTTCTCCTAAGCTGGGTAACAACAGGTATGGTAGTCAACAATCACAGAACACTCTCCCTTGATCACTTTTCTAATGGAATGGTATGGTGTTTCCTATGTGTGTATTTACATAGCTCTGAAACTGCAGGGTAACATGTTTTTGTGAACATGGAAATTGGGGCCTAATTGCAAAAGCAGTATTTTACCCCTATAAAAGCTGGACAGTTTCAGCCTCAAACTTGCCAGAAAAACACACTGGTTCATTTTTCTCTTCATTACAACAAAAGCTTTGTCAAGTATTTGAGTTTTCTAAAAGAAATTGGCTACTTGCTGTTTCCCACTGGGAAGTCATCTGCTGGATGGTGCAACCTTAAGCCTACCAGAAAAGCACACCGGTTCACTTTTCCTCCCATTACAACAACTGCTTTGTTCAAGTGTTCGTCCTTTCTGAAAGAAACTGCCTGTTTGCCACTTCTTGCTGGAAAGTCATCTGAGAATACAGTTCCACCTAATCTGGGTAACAACAGTTGGGCAGACAACAGTCACAGAACACTCTCTCCTGACCTTTTTTCTCATGGAACGGTACGGTGTGTCCTAGGTTTGTCTTTACACAGCTCTGAAACTGCAGCAAAACATGTGTTTGTGAACCTGGAAATTCGGACTTGACAGTAAAAGCAGTATTTCCCCTGTGAAACCTGGAGAGATGCAGCCTCAAACCTGCTAGAAAAGCACAATGTTCATTTTTTTCTCTTCATTAAAGCAACAGCTTTGATCAAATATTTCAGTTTTCGAAAACAGTCTGCTTGCTACTTCAGACTGGAAATTTCTCTGACTACAGATTCACCTAATTCTGATATGGCAGTCCACACTCACAGAACACTCTACCCTGACCTCTTCTCATGGAATGGTATAGTGTGTCCCAGGTGTGTCTTTACACAGTTCTGAAACTTCAGGGAAACAAACTTTTATGAAACTGGGAATTGGAGTCAGATGGCAAAAGTAGTATTACCCCCTCTGAAAGCTGGATATTTACAGTCTCAAAATACCAGAAAAAATACCCCGGTTCATTTATCTATTCATAACAACAACAGCTTTGGTCAATAATTTGAATTTTCTGAAAGAAACCCGCTGATTGCCATTTCTTGCTGGGAAGTCTTCTGGCAGTAGTTTCACCTAATCAGGGTAACAACATGTATGCCAGTCAACACTCACTGAACACTCTCCCCTGACCTCTTTCTCATGGAATGATACAGTGTATCCTAGGAGTTCTTTACACTGTCTAAAACTGCTGGTATACATGTTTTTATGAACCTGGGAACTGGGCCTTCATGGGAAAAAGCAATATTTCACCTGGGAAAGCTGGATAGTTGTAGCCTCAGACCTGCCAGAAAAACACACCGATTTATCTCTTCATAGAAACAGCAACTTTAGTCAAGTATTGGAGTTTTTTGAAAGAAACATGCTGCTTTCCACTTCTTTGTTGGGAAGTCATCTCTTACACTACAATTTCACCTAAACAAGGTAACAACAGGTATGGCAGTCAACACTTACAGTGCACTCTCCCTCGACCTCTTTTTCATGGAATGCGGCAGAGTGTCCTAGCCATGTCTTTACAAAGCTCTGAAACAGCAGGGGAACATGTTTTTGTGATCCTGGGTATTGGGACTTGGTGGCAAAAGAAGTATTTTCCCCTTGAGAAAGCTGGATACTTGCAGCCATAAAACTGCCAGGAAAACCACTTGGTTCGTTTTTCTCTTCATAACATCAATAACTTTGTTCAAGTATTTCAGTTTTTTTAAAGAAAGCGACCATTTCTCTTTCTTGGTAGCTTCCCTGGTAGCTCAGATGGTAAAGCGTCTGCCTACAATGCACGAGACCCGGGTTCGATCCCTGGGTCAGGAAGATCCGCTAGAGAAAGAAATGGCAACCGACTCCAGTATTCATGCCTGGAAAATCCCATGGACTGAGGAGCCTGGTGGGCTACAATCCATGGGGTCACAAAGAATCGGACACGACTGAGCGACTTCTGCGTGTGTGTGTGTGTGTGTGTGTGTGTGTGTGTGTGTGTATGTGACCATTTCTCACTTCTAGCTGGGAAGTCATTTGACATTACAGTTTCGCCTAACCAAGGTAACAACAGGTGTGGTAGTCAACACTCACAAAACACTCTCCCCTGACTTCCTTTCTCACGGAATGGAATAGTGTGCCCTAGATGTGTCCTTACATAGCTCTGAATTGTCAGGGAAACGTGCTTTTGCGAACCTTGAAATTGGGACCTGAAGGTAAAAGCAGTATTTTCACCTGTGAAAACGTGTTAGTTGCAGCTTCAAACCTGCCAGAAAAGCACACTGGTTTCCTTTTCTCCTCATTACAGTGACAGCTTTGGTTAAGGATTTGTGCTCAACAAAAATGGCTGCTTGCCACTTCATCCTTGGAAGTCATCTGAGAGTGCAGTTTCGTCTAATCTGGGTAACAGCAGATATGGCATTCAACACTCACAAAACACCCCTCCTTGACCTCTTTTCTCATGGAATGGTAGAGTGTGTCCTAGGTGTGTCTTTACAGAGTCTGAAACCACTGGTAAACTTTTTTTTGTGAACCTGGGAATTATGGTTTAATGATAAAACCGTTATTTTCTCCTGTGAAAGCTGGATATTTAGAGCCTCACACTTCCAGGAAAACACACTAGTTTCATTCTTTATTACAACAACAAATTTGTCAAATATCTTCGTTTTCTGTCAGAAACAGGCTGCTAGTCACTTCTTGCTGGGAGGTTCTATGACAGTACAATTTCACCTAATCATTGGCAGTCAGCACTCCCAGAACACTTTCTCCTGAACTCTTTTCTCATGCAATGATGCAGTGTGTCCTAGTACTATCTTTACACAGCTTTAAACTGCAGGGAAATATGTTTTTTTGAACCTGGATATCGGGGCCTAATAGCAAAAAAAGGATTTTCCCCACGTGAAGGGCGGATAGTTACAGCCTCGAAACTTTAAGAAAAACACCCTGATTCATTTTTCTCTTTGTAACAACAAAAAGTTTGGTAAGTATTTGAGTTTTCTGAAAGAAATAGATTGCTTCCCACTTCTAGCTAGAAAGTCATATAAGATAGTTTCACATAATCAGGGTAACAACAGGCATGGCAGTCAACACCTGATTAATGAAACAGTACTCCCAGATGACTTCCTGGCAACAAGTGGAAAGAAATCTGTTTCTTTCAGAAAAATCAAATACTTGACCAAAGCTGTTGTTGTAATGAGGAGAAAAATGCGCCAGTGTGTCTTTCTGTCACGTTTGAGTCTGAAAGTAACTAGCTTTCACAGGGGGGAAATATTGCTTTTGTCATCAGGCCCCAGTTTCCAGGTTCTCTAAAGCATGGTTCCCTGAAGTTTCAGAGTTGTGTAAAGACACACCTAGGACAAACCATATTATTTGATGAGAAAAGAGGTCAGGGGAGAGTGTTCTGTAAGTGTTCCTTGCCATACCTGTTGTTACCCTGATTAGATGAAATTGTACTGTCAGATGACTTCCCAACTAGAAGTGCCATCAGCCTGTTTATTTCAGAAAACTCAAATACTGGACCAAAGCTATTGTTGTAAAGAAGAGAAAAATGAACCAGTGTGTTCCTCTGGCAGGTTTGAGGCTGCAACTATCCAGCTTGCACAGGGGGAGAATACTGCTATTGCCATCAGGCTCCAATCCACAGGTTCACAAAAATATGTTTTCCTGCAGTTTCTAAGCTGTGTAAAGATACTCCTAGGACCAGCTCTACCATTCCATGAGAAAAGAGGTCAGGGGAGAGGGTTCTGTGAATACTGACTGCCATAAATGTTGCTACCTTGCTTAGGTGAAATGTACTGTCAGATGACTTCCGAGTAAAAAGTGAAAAGGAGCCTTTTCCTTCCAGAAAACTCAAATACTTGACCAAAGTTGTTGTTTTAATGAAGAGAAAAATGGACCAGTGTGTTGTTTCTGGCAGTTCTGAGGCTGAAATTATTCAGATTTCACAGAGGTAAAATACTTCTTTTGTAATCAGGCCCCAATTCTCAGGTTCACAAATGCACGTTTCCCTGCAGATTTAGAGATGTGTAAAGCCACACCTTGGACACTGTACCATTCGATGAGAAAACGTATCAGGGGATAGTGTTCTGTGTTTTCTGCCATACCTGCTTTTACCCTGATTAGGTTAAACTGTACCCTCAGATGACTGCCCAGCAAGAAGTGGAAAGCAGACTGTTTCTTTCAAAAACTCAAATACTTGACCAAAGTTGTTGCTGTTATTAAGAGAAAAATGAACCGTGATGTTTTTCTGGCTGTTTTAAACCTGCAACTCTCCAGCTTTCATGGGTGAAAATATTGCTTTTACCCTCAGTTCCCAATTCCCAGGTTCATAAAAACATGTTTCCCTGATGTTTCAGAGCTGTGTAAAGAGACTCATAGGACACACCATACCATTCCTTGAGAAAAGAGGTCAGGGGAGAGTGTTCTGTGAGTGTTGACTACCATAACTGTTGTTATCCTGATGAAGTGAACCTGTACAGTAGAAAAATCTTTCTATAAAAAGTGTCAAACAGACTATTTCTTTCAGAAATCTCAAATACCTGAACAAATTTGCTATTCTAATAAAGAAAAATAAAGCAGTGTGTATTTTTCTAGAGAGTTTCCTAAATAGTTGAGCTGCAACTATCCGGCTTTCACAGGGGGAAAATACTGCATTTGCCATCAGGCCCCAATTCCCAGGTTCACAAAACACGTCTCCCTGCAGTTTTAGAGCTGTGTAAAGACACTTCTAGGACACTCGGTACCATTCCATGAGAAAAGAGATCGGGGAAGAGTGTTCTGTTAGTGCTGACTGCCATACCAGTTGTTACCCAGATTAGGTGACTGTACTCTCAGATGACATTCCAGCAACAGCAGCCTGGGTTTGTTTTATTTTTTTTTTTAATCAAAAAACTCAAATATTGACCTAAGCTGTTGTGGTAATGAGGAGAAAAATGTAGCAGTGTGGGGTTTTTTGGCAGGTTTCTGTCAGCAACTAAAAGACTGTCACAGGGTGAAAATACTGCTTTTGCCATCAGGTCCCAATTTCTGGATTCACAAAAGTCTGTTTCTCTTCAGTTTTAGAGTTATGTAAAGACACACCTAAGATGCACTGTACCATTCTAGGAGAAAAGATATCAGGTATACTGGTCTGTGAGTATTGACTGCAATATCTGTTTTACTCTGATTAGGTGAAATTGTACTATTAGATGAATCCCAACAAGAGGAAACACCCATCTATTTCTTTCAGAAAATTCTAATATTTGACAAAATTTGTTGTTGTAATGAAGAGAAAAGTGAACCAGTGTGGTTTTCTGGCAGGTTTGAGGCTGCAAATATCCAGCTTTCACAGGGGAAGATCCTGTTTTGCCATCAGTTTCCAATTCCCAGGTTCACAAAATCATTTTTCCCTGCAGTTTCAGAGCTTGTAACAAGACACCTAGGACACAGTGTTCCATTCCATGAGAAAAGAAGTCAGGGAAGTGTTCTGTGACTGTGTGTGCCATACCTGTTGCTGCCCTGATTAAGTGAAAGCATACTGTCAGATGGTTTATAAGCAAGAGAGTGGCAGGCAGCATGTTTCTTTCAGAAAACTCAAATACTTGACCAAACCTGTTGTTTGTTTGAAAGACAAATGAACCAGAGACTTTTTCTGGCAGGTTTGAGGCTGCAACTATCCAGGTTTCACACTGGGAAAAAAGTCTTTGACATCAGAACCCAACTTCCATGTCACAGAAACATGTTTCCATATAGTTTCAGGGCTTTGTAAAGACATTCCTAGAACACACCATACCATTCCATGATAAAAGAGGTCAAAGGAGAGTGTTCTGTGACTGTTGACTGCCATATCCATTGTTATCCAGATTTGGTGAAACTGTACTGTCAGATGACTTCCCAGAAAGAGTTGGCAAGAAGCTTGTTTCTTTCAGAAAACTCAAATACTTGACCAAATCTGATGCTATACTGAAGAGAAAAATGAACCAATGTGTTTTTCTGGCAGGTTTGAAGCTGCAACTTTCAAAGAGAAAAATAGAGCTTTTGCAATCAGGCCCCAAATTTCAGGTTCATAAAAACATATTTCCATACAGTTTCCAAGCTGTATAAAGAACTCCTAGGACACAGTGTACCATTCCATGAGAAAAGAGGGCAGAAATGAGTGTTCTATGAGTGCTGACTGTCATACCTGTTCTTATCCTGATTAGGTGAAACTGTAAACTCCCACCTAGAAGCGGCAAGCAAACCGTTCCTTTCAGAAACCCAAACACTTGACAAAATTTTTGTTGTAATGAAGAGAAAATTGAACCAGTATCTTTTTCTGGCAGGTATCATCTGCAACTCTCCAGCTATCACAGGTTAGAATACTGCTTTTACCATCAAGCCCCAATTTCCACGTTAACCAAAAAAAAAAAAAAAAAGTATACCAGCAGTTTCAGATCTGTGTAAATACACACCAAAGACACAATATACCATTCCATGTTAAAAGAAAGAGGTCAAGGGAGAATGTTCTGTGATTTTTGCCTTCCTTAACTGTTCTTAGCCGGATTAGATGAAACTATTTTCAGATGACTTCCTAGCAAAAAGTGGCAGGCAGTCAGTTTCTTTCAAAAAACACAATACTAGACCAAAGTTCTTGTTGTACTGTGGAGAAAAGTGAACCGGAGTGTTCTTCTGGCAGGTTTGAGGCTGCAAATATCCAATTTGCACCAGGGGAAATTATTACTTGTGCCATTAGGCCCCAGTTCCCAGGTTCAAAAAAAAATGTATCCCTGCAGTTTCAGAGCTGTGTAAAGACAGTCCTAGAACACCCTGCATCATTGCATGAGAAAGAGGTCAAGGAAGGGTGCTCTGTGAATGTTGACTGCCATACCTTTGTTACCCTGATTAGGTGAAACTATCCTGTCAGATGTCATCCCAAAAAGAAGTTGCAAGCAGCTGTTTTCTTTCCAAAAACTCAATTATTTCCCCGAAGCTGTTGTTGAAATGAAGAGGAAAATGAACCAGTGTGTTTTCTGGAAAGTTTGAGACTGCAGCTATCCAGCTTTCACAGGTGAAAGTACTATTTTTACCATCAAGCCCCAATTCCCAGGTTCTCAAAACAAGTTTTTCTGCAGCTTCAGAAAGACCACGTAGAGATGATTTTAGGACACACTGTACCATTCCATGAGAAAAGAGATCAGGGGAGTGTGTTCTGTGAGTGTTGACAGCCATACCTGTTGTTACCCTGATTAGGTTAAACTGTACTCTCAAGACGACGCCCCAGCAAGAAGTAACAAGCAGCCTGTTTCTTTAGGAAATCTCAAATACTTGATCAAAGCTGATATTGTAATAAACAGAAAAATTACCCGTTGTGGTTTTGGGGGCAGATTTGAGGCTGAAACTACCTGCTTTCATAGGGGAATAAAACTGCTTTTGCCTTTAGGTGCCAATAACCAGATTCAGAAAAGTATGTTTCCCTGCTGTTTCAGAGCTGTGTAAAAAACATTTCTAGGACATACTATACCATTCCATGAGAAAAGAGGTCTCAGGAGGGTGTTCTCTGAGTGCTGACTGTCCTAACTCTGAACTGGTGAAACTGTTCTCAGATGACTTCCCAGCAAGAAGTGGCAAGATGCCAGTTTCTTTCATAAAACACAAATACTTGACCAAAGTTCTTGTTGTGATGAAGAGAACAATGAAGCAGGGTGTTTTAGGGGCAGTTTTTTAGTGGCTATATCTACCCAGCTTTCATGAGGGGAAAATACTGCTATTGCCATCAGGCCCCAATTCCCATGTTCACAAAAGCATGTTTCCTTCCCGTTTCAGAGCTGTGTAAAGAAACATGAAGGACACACTGTACCATTACATGAGAAAAGATGTCAGATTAGAGTGTTTTGTGTTGACTACCATACCTGCTGTTACCCTGATTAATTGAAACTGTAATGTCAGATGACTTCCCAGCAAGAATGGCAACAGCCTGTTTCTTTATGAAAACTCAAATGTTTGACAAAATCTGTTGTTTTAATGAAGAGAAAAATGAACCAGTGTGGTTTTTTGACAGGTTTGAGGCTGCAACAATTCAGCTTTTACAGAGGGAAAATATTGATTTGCCATCAGGTCCCAATTTCCAGGTTCTCAAAAACACGTTTGCATGTCTTTCACAGCTGTGTAAAGGCATTCCCAGGACACACTGTACCATTCCATGAGAAAAAGTTCAGAGGAGAGTGTTCTGTGAGTTTTGACTAACACAGCTGTCATTACCTTGACTAGGTGAATCTGTTCTGTCATATGACTTCCCAGCAAGAAGTGGCAAGCAGCTGTTTCTTTCTCAAAACTCAAAAAATTGACCAAAGCTGTTGTTTTATGATGAAAAATATGAACCAGGGTGCTTTTCTGTCCAGTTTGAGGCTGAAACTATCAAGCTGTTACAGAGTGAAAATACTAGTTTTGCCTGCATATGAGAGTTGTGTAAAGATACTCCTAGGATGCACTGTAAGATTCCATGAGAAAAGAGGTAAGGGGAGAGTATTCTGTGAGTACTGACTACCATACCTATTGTTACCCTGATTAACTGAAACTGTACTCTCAAATGACTTCTCAGCAAGAAGTGGCAAGAAGCCTGTTTCTTTAGTAAAACTCAAATACTTGATCAAAACTGTTGTTGAAGTGAAGAGAAAAATCAGCCAGCGTATTTTTCTTGAAGGTGTGAGGTGGCAACTATCCTACTTTCACAGGTGGAAAATACTGCTTTTGAAATCATGCCTCAAATCCCAGGTTCAAAAAAATAGGTTTCCCTGCAGTTTCAGAGTTGTGTAAACACTTGGAGGACTCACTGTACTAGTCCATGAAAAAAAGGTCAGAGTGAAAAAAAGGTTCTGCGAGTGTTGACTGCCATGCCTGTTACCCTGATTAGATGAAACAGTGCTGTCAGACGACTTCAAAGTTTTAAATGGCAAGCAGCCTGTTTCTTTCAGAAATTTCAAATACTTAACAAAACTGTTGTAATGAAGAGAAAAATGAACCAGTGTGTTTTTCTGGCAGATTTGAGGCTGCAAATCTCCAACATTCACTGGCGGAAAATATTGGTTTTGCCATCAGGCCCAAGTTTTTGCAAACTTTTCACAAAGACATGTTTCCCTGAAGTTTCAAAGCTGTGTAAAGACACTACCATGATACTATGTACCATTCCATGAAAAAGGAGGTCAGGGGAAAGTGTTCTGTGCGTGTTGAATGTCATATCTGTTGTTACCCTGATTAGGTGAAGCAGTAATATCAGATGACTTCCCAGCAAGAAGTGAAAAGCAGCCTTTTCTTTCATAAAACTCTAATGCTTGACCAAAGCTGTTGCTGAAATCAGAAGAAAATGAACTAGTGTGTCTTTCTTGAAGGTTTCAGGCTGCAACTCTCTAGCTTTCACAGGGGACAATATTGCTTTTGCCATCAGGCCCTGTATCTCAGGTTCAAAAGAACATGTTTTCCATCAGTTTCAAAGCCATGTAAACACTCTTAGGACACACTGTACCATATCATGAGAAAAGAGGTCAGGGGACAGTATCCTGTGAGTTGAGCTATGCCTGTTTTACCCTGATTAGCTGAAACTGTACTGTAAGATGACTTCACAATAATAAGTGGGAAGCTGCCTGCTTCTTTAAGAAAACTCTAGTCCTTGATCAAATCTGATGTTGTAATGAAGGGAAAAAATGAATCGCTGTGTTGTTCTGTCAGATTTGAGGTTGCAACTATCCAGCTTTCACTGGGGATAAATACTGGTTTTGCCATCAGGCCCCAATTTGCAGTTTCACAAAAACATGTTTCCCTGCAGATCCAAAGCTATGTAAAGACACTCCTAGAACACACTGTACCATTCCATGAGAAAAGAGGTCAAGAGAGAGTGTTTTGTGAGTGTCGACTGCCATATCTGTTGTTACTCTGATAAGGTGAAACTGTACTGTCAGATGACTTCCCAGAAAGAAGTGGCAAGTAGCCTGGTTTTTAAAGAAAGCTCAAATACTTGACCAAAGGTGTTTTTATGAAGAGAAAAATGAACCAAGGTATTTTATATCAGTATTGAGGCTGCAATTTTCCAGCTTTCACAGGAGGAAAATACTGCTTTTGCCAATGGTCCTCAATGCCCAGGTTCAGAAAAACATGATCCTCTGCAGTTTCTGAGCTGTGTAAAGACACAACTAGGACACACTGTACCATTCCATGAGAAAAGAGATCAAGGGAAAGTGTTCTATGAATGTTGACTCCCATAACTGTTGTTACCCAGAACAAGTGAAACTGTACACGCAGATGACTTCCCAGCAAAAAGTGGCAAATAGTGAATTTCTTTCAGAAAACTCAAATATTTGACCAAAGCTTTTATTGTAATGAGAAGAAAAATCGACCAGTGTATTTTTCTGGCCTGTATGAGGCTGCAACTACCAGCTTTCTAAGGGGGGAAATACTGCATTTACTTTAAACCCCAATTCCCAGGTTCACAAAGACATGTTTCAGTACAGTTTCAGAGGTGTGTGAAGACACTCCTAGGACACACTGTACCATTCCATGAGAAAGAGTTTAGGGGAAAGAGTTCTGTGAATGTTGACTTCCATGTCTGTTGTCACCCCGATTAAATGAAACTGTACTGTTAGATTACTTCCCAGTGTGATAGGGCAAGAAACCAGTTTCTTTCAGAAAATTCAAATATTTGACAAAAGCTTCTGTTGTAATGAAGATAAAAATGAATCAGTGTGCTTTTCTAGCATGGTAAGGCTGCTACTATCTGCTTTTACAGAGGGAAAATACTGCTTTTGCCATCAGGCCCCTATTCCCAGGTTCACAGAAACATGTTCCCCTGCAGTTTCAGAGCTGTGTAAAGACACTCATAGGAAACACTGTACCATTCCATAAGAAAATAGGTCAGGGAAGAGTGTTCTTTGAATGTTGACTGCCATATCTGTCATTACCCTGATTGGTGAAACGCTACTGTGAGGTAACTTCCCAGCAAGAAGTGGCAAGCAGCCTGTACTTTCTAAAACAAAAAACTTAAACAATGCTGTTTTTGTAATTAAAAGAAATGTGAAACACTTGGGTTTTCTGGCAGGTTTGATACTGCAATTATCCAGTTTCTAAAGGTGGACAGTATAGCTTTTACCATAAAGGCCAAATTCCAGGTTCACAAAAGCATGTTTCCTGGCTGGTTCAGAGTTGGGTAAAAACACACCTATGACACACCATTCCATCCATGAGAAAGATGTCAGTGGAGAATGTTCTGTGAGTGTTGATTGCCTTACCTGTTCTTACTTTTATGAGGTGAAGCTACTGTCAGATGACTTCCCAGCAAGAAGTCAGAAGCATCATTTTTATTTCAGAAAACTCAAAATCATGACCAAAGCTGTTGTTGTAATGAAGAGAAAAATGAACCAGTGTGTTATTCTGGCAAGTTTAAATCTGAAACTAACCAGTTTTCACTCAGGAAAATACTTTTTTGTCATCAGGCCCCAATTCCCAGGTTCACAAAAACATATTTCCCAGCAGTTTCAGAGCTGCATAAAGACACTCCCATGACACATTGTACCATCCCTTTAGAAAAGATGTCAGGGAGGAGTGTTCTGTGATTGTTGACTACCAAACCAGTTGTTACTCTGGTTAGGTGAAACTGTACTGTCAGATGACTTATCAGGAGAAAGTGGCAAGCAGCCTGTTGCTTTCAGAAAACTCAAAAACTTGACCAAAAACTGTTGTTAGAATGAGGAGATAAACGAATCAGTGTGTTTTTCTGGCAGGTTTGATGGTGGAACTATCCAGCTTTTGCTACGGGAAAAAACTTCCTTTGCTATCAGGCCCCAATGCCCAGGCTCACAAAAACATGTTTCTCTGCATTTTCAGAGTTGTAAAGACACACCTATGAAACACTGTATTGTTCCATGATAAAAGGGGTCAGGGGACAGTGTTCTCTGAGACTTGACTCCCATACCTGTTGTCACCTTGATTAAGTGAACCAGCACTGTCAAATGACTTCCCAGCAAGAAGTGTCAAGCAGCCTGTTTCTTTTAGAAAGTTCAAAGATTTGACCAAAGCTGCTGTTGTAAATAAGAGAAAAATGAACCAGTGGGGTTTTCTGGCAGGTTTGCATTCTTGTTCTGTTACTCAGTCATATCTGACACTTGTGACCCCATGGACTGCAGCATGCCAGGTTTCCCTGTCCTTCACTATCTCCTGTAGCTTGCTCAAACTCATGTCCATTGAGTCAGTGATGCCGTCCAACCATCTCATCCTCTGTCATCCCCTTCTCTTCCTGTCTTTAATCTTTCCCACCATCCGGGTCTTTTCTAATATATCAGGTGGCCAACATAATGGAGCTTTAGATTCAGTATCAGTCCTTCCAATGAATATTCAGGATTGATTTATTTAGGATTGACCAGTTGGATCTCCTTGCAGTCCAAGGGACTCTCAAGAGTCTTCTCCAACACCACAATTCAAAAGCATTAATTCTTCAGCACTCAGCCTTCTTATGGTCCAACTCTCACATCCATTCATGATTATTTGAAAAACCACAGCTTTGACTAGAAGGATCTTTGTAGGCAAAGTAATGTCTCTGCCTTTTAATATGCTGTTTAGGTTGATCATAGCTTTTCTTCCAGGGAACAAAGTGGAAAACTTTAAATTTCATGGCTGCAGCCACCATCTGCAGTTATTTTGGAGCCCAAGAAAATAAAGTCTGTCACTGTGTCCATTGCTTCCCCATCTATTTGCCATGAAGTGATGGGACCAGATGCCATGATCTTAGTTTTCTGAATGTTGAGCTTTAAGCCAACTTTTTCACTCTCCTCTTTCACTTTCATCAAGAAGCACTTTAGTTCTTCTTCACTTTCTGCCATAAGGGTGGTGTCATCTGCATATCTGAGGTTACTGATATTTCTCCCAGCAGTCTTGATTCCAGCTTGTGCTTCATCCAGCCCAGCATTTCTCATGATGTACTCTGCATATAAGTTAAATAAGCAATGTGACAATATACAGCTGCCACATGCTCCTTTCCCAATTTGTAACCAGTCTGTTGTTCCATGACTGGTTCTAGCTGTTGCTTCTTGACATGCATACAGGTTTCTCAAGAAGCAGGTAAGGTGGTCTGTTAGTCCCAACTCTTTAAGAATTTTCCACAGTTTGTTGTGATCCACACACTCAAAGGCTTTGGTGTAGTCCATACAGTATAAGTAGATGTTTTTCTAGAACTCTCTTGCTTTTTTGATGATCCAACAGATGTTGGCAATTTGATCTCTGGTTCCTCTGCCTTTTCTAAATATAGCATGAACATCTGGAAGTTCTCAGTTCATATACTGTTGAAGCCTGGCTTGGAGAACTTTCAGCATTACTTTTCTAGCATGTAAAATCAGTGCAATTGTGCAATAGTGTGAATAGTCTTTGGCATGGCCTTTCTTTGGGATTGGAATGAAAACTGACCTTTTCCAGTCATGTGGCCACTGGTGAGTTTTCCAAATTTGTTGCCATATTGAAGGTAGGTTTGAGGTTGCAAATATCCATCTTCCAAAGGTGGAAAATACAGCTTTTACCATAAAGGCACAATTCCCAGGTTCACAAAAGAATGTTTCCCTGCATTTCAAGAGCTTTGTAAAGACACACCTAGGAAACACTGTACCATACCATGAGAAAAGTGGTCAGGGAAGACTGTTCTGTGAGTGCTGAGTGTCATACCTGTTTTTACCCTGATTAGGTAAAACTGTAGTGTCAGATGATTTCTTAGGAAGAAGTGGCAAGCTGACTTTTTTTTCCAAGAAAACTCAAAAATTCGACCAAAGCTGTTTTTAAATAAGGAGAAAATGAACAGTGTGTTTCTCTAAAGCTTTTGAGGCTGCAATTATCTAACTTCCAAAGGTGGAAAATATAGCTTTTACCACATGGGTCCAATTCCCAGGTTCACAAAAGCATGTTTCCAAACTGTTTCAGAGTGATGTAAAGACACATCTAGAACACACTGTATCATTCCATGAGAAAAGATGTCATTAAAAAATACAAACTACAGGAGAGAATTCCGTGAGTGTTGACTGCCATACCTGTTGTTACTCTGATTACATGAAACTGTACAGCCAGATAACTTCCCAGCAAGATGTGGGAAGCAGCCTGTTGCTCTCAGAAAACAAAATCACAACCAAAGCTGTTGTTTTAATGAAATGAAAAAATGAAATAGTGTGTTTTCTGGCAAGTTTAAAGTTGCACCTATCCAGCTTTCACTGGAGGAAAATACTTTTGCCATCAAGCCCCAATTCCCAGGTTCACAAAAGTAATTTTCCCTGCAGTTTCAGAGCTATGTAAAGACACTTCTAGGACACATTGTAGCTATTCTATAAGAAATGATGCTAGGTGAGTGCCTTCTGTGAGTGTTGAACACCATACCAACTGCTACTCTGATTAGGTGAAACTCTTTCAGATGACTTCCTAACAAGAAGTGGCAAGCACTCTGTTGCTTTCCGAAAACTCCAAAACTAGAACAAAGCACTTGTTATAATGAAGAGAGAAATGAACCAGTGTGTTTTTCTGGCACTTTTGAGGCTGAAGATATCCAGCTTTCACAGTGGAAAAATACTTCTTTTTCCATCAGGCTCCAAGTACCAGGTTCACAAAAAGATTTTTCCCTTTAGTTTCAGAGCTGTGTATACACTCCTAGGCACAATGTAGCATTCCAAAAGAAAAGAGGTCAGGGAGAGTGTTCTGTGGGTGTTGACTGCCAAACCTTTTGTTTCTTTTATTATGTGAAAGTCTATTGTCAAATGACTTCCCAGCAAGAAGTCTGAAGCATCCTTTTTATTTCAGAAAATTCAAAATCACGACCAAAGCTTTTTTTGTAGTGAAGAGAAAGATTAACCAGTGTGTTTATCTGGCAAGTTTAAGGCTGAAACTATCCAGCTTTCACTGGGGGAAAATACTTTTTTTTTTTTTTTTTTGCCATCAGATCCCAATTCCCAGGTTCACAAAAACATTTTTCACAGCTTTTTTAGAGCTGTGTAAAGATACACCTGGGGCACACTGTACAATTTTATGAGAAAAGAAATCAGGGGAGAGTGTTCTGTGAGTTTTGACTGCCATACCTGTTGGTACCCTGATTAGGTGAAAATATACTATCAGATGACTATGCAAGAAGTGGCAAGAAACCTGTTAGGTCCAGAAAACTCAAAAACTTGACCAAAACTGTTGTAATTAAGATAAAAATAAACCAGTGTGTTTTTCTGACAGGTTTGAGGCTTCAATTATCCAGCTTTCCCAGGTGGAAAATGTTGCTTTTGCTGCAAGGGCCCAATTCCCATGTTCACAAGGTATGTTTACTGGCTGTTTCAGAGTTGTGTAAAGACATACCTAGGACACAAGGGACCATTCTATGAGAAAAGATATCAGCGGAGAGTGTTCCTTAAGTGTTGAATGCCATACTCGTTTATTCCCTGATTTGGTGAAACAGTGTTGTCAGGTGACTTCCCAGCAAGAAATGGCAAGCAGTCTGTTGCTTTCAGAAAACTCAAATCCTGACCAAGCTGTTGTTGTAATGAAGAGAAAAATGCACCAGTGGGTTTTTCTGGCAAGTTCTAAGGTTGCAATTTTCCACCTTCTGCTGGTAGAAAATATTGGTTTTAGCAAAAGAGCCCAATTCCCAGGTTCACAAAAGCATTTTACTGGTTATTTCAAAGTTGTGTAAAGACACACATAGGAAACATTGTACCATTCCTTAAGAAAAGATGTCAGTAGAGAGTGTTCTGTGAGCACTGATTGCCATATCTCTCGTTCCCCTGATTACCCAAAATCGTGCTATCAGATGACTTCCCAGCAAGAAGTCAGAAGCATCCATTTCGTTTCAGAAAACTCAAAATCATGACCAAAGCTCTTGTTATAATGAAAAGAAAAATTAACCAGTGTATTTTTCTGAAAAGTCATAGCAGCAACTATCCAATTTTCACTGGTGAAAAATATTTCTTTTGCCATCAGTCTCCAATTCCCAGGTTCACGAAAACATTTTTCCTGCAGTTTCAGAGCTATGTAGACACTTTAAGCCTTCTCTTACTCCTTTCCCAATTTTGAACCTGTCTGTTGTTCCATGAAAAGTTGAAACTGTTGCTTTTTGACCTGCATACAGATTTATCAGAAGACAGGTGATATGGTCTGGTACTCGCATCTCTTTAAGAATTTCCACAGTTTGTTGTGATCCACACAGTCAGAAGCTTTAGAAGTAGTCGAGGAAGCAGAAGTAGACATTTTCCTGGAATTTTTATGCTTTTTCTATGATCCAATGGACATTGGCAATTTGATCTTTTGTTACTCTTCCTTTTCTAAATCCAACTTATCCATGTGGAAGTTCTTGGTTCACATCCTGCTGAAGCTTAGCTTGAAGGATTTTGAGCATAACCTTGCAAAATGAGAACAATTATACGGTAGTTTGAACATTCTTTGTCATTGCCCTTTTGGGGTATTGAAATGAAAGTTGATCTTTTCCAGTCCTGCGGTCACTTCTGAGTTTTCCAAATTTGTTGACATATTGAATGCTGCACTTTAATAGCATCGTCTTTTAGGATTTTAAATAGCTCAGCTGGAATTCCATCACCTCCACTGTTTGTGCATAGTAATGCTTCCTAAGGTACCCTTGAATTCACACTCCAGGATGTCTGGTTCTAGGTAAGTGACCTGTACCAATTTACATTCCTACCAATGGTGTAGGAGGGTTCCCTTCTCTCCACACTCTCTACAGCATTTATTGTTTGTGGATTTTCTGATGGTAGCCATTCTGGCTGCTGTGAGGTGATATCTCATTGTAGTTTTGATGTGCGTTTATCCAATAATTCATGAAGTTGAACATCTTTTCATATGCCTGTAGGTGATCTGTATATCTTCTTTGGAGAAATATTTATCTAGGTCCTCTGCCAATTTTTGATTTGGTTGTTTGTTTTAATGCAGTTAAGCATCATGAGCTGTTTGTAACTTTATCCCTTGTTGGTCACAACATTTGCAAATATTTTTTGCCAATCTCTGGGTTATATTTGCATTTATTGTTTCCTTTGTTGTGCAGAAGCTTTTTGGGTTTAAGTATGCCCTATTTGTTTATTTTTGGTTTTGTTTTCATTATTCTGAGAGATGGACAGAAAAAGATATTGCTACAATTTATGTCAGAGAGTGTTCTGCTAATGTTTTTCTCTAGCAGTTTTATAGTGTTTGATCTCACGGTTATGTCTTTAATGCATTTTGAGATTATTTTTGTGTGTAGAGTTAAAGAATTATCTGATTTCATTTTTCTACATGTAGCTGTTCAGTTTTCCAAGCACCATTTGTTAAAGAGACTGTCTTTTCAACATCTTGTAGTCTTGCATCCTTTGTCATAAATTAATTGGCCATGGGTGAATAGGTTCATTTTGGGGGGGGGGGTTATCCTGTTACATTGATCTATATTTCTATTTTTTTGCCAGTCCCATACTGTTTTTCTGACTGTAGCTTTGTAGTATAGTTTGAAGACAGAGAGTCTGATTCCTCCAGCTCCATTTTTCTTACTCAAGATTGCTTTGGCTATAAGGGGTTTTTTATGTCTCCTTTTAAAAAAAAAATGAGATTTTTTTTAGTTCTAGTTCTAAGAAAAATGCCATTGGTAATTTGATAGGGATTGCATTGAATCTGTAGATTGCTTTGGGTAGTTAGTGGCTTTGACAATATTGATTCTTCCAATCCACGAACATGGTATATCTTTCCATTAGTTTGTGTCTTCTTCAATTTCTTTCATCAACATCATGGTTTTTGGAGTACAGGTTTGTCTCCTTAGGTAGGTTTTTTTACTAGACTCTTTTTTCTTTTTGATACAAAAACAAATGGAATTGTTTCTTGAATTTCTCTTTCTGATCTTTTGTTGTTAGTGTGTAGAAATGAAACAGATATATGTGTATTATGTTTGTAGCATGCAACTTTACCAAATCCATTGATAAACTCTAATAATTTTCTGGTAGCATCTTTAGAATTTTCTGTGTATACTATCATGTCATCTGCAAACAGAATGCTGCCCTATAGTTTGTTGATTGCTCTTCCATTTCTGCATCCCCTCTCTTCCCTGATTAGCAAGTGGTTGAACCTGCCATTTGGAACTCAGGGAAGGTCCTGGAGGCTGAATAAACCCTATTTCCCACAAATGAGAAATGGGGGACACAGAAAGGATTTATGCCTGGGAACCCCACAGAGTCCTTCTTGATTTCAGTCCCTACTTTTTTTTGATACTCTTAAATCTTGAGGAGAACAGGTGTTTGACAAGAAAGGTAATAATCATTTTGGATAGAGACAATGATCATAAACTCAGCAGAGGAACCTGATTTTAAAAGAACTAGGTTTCAAGCTGAGAGGAATATAGGCTGGACATCTTGTTTCATGCTTTCTTTTTTGAAAACAATTTATTTATTTCTAATTGAAGGATAATTGCTTCAAAATATTGTGTTGGTTTCTGTCATAAATCAGCATGAATGAGCCATAGGTAAACATATGTCTCCTCCCTCCCACCTCCTACCCCATCCTACCCCTCTAGGTTGTCACAGAGCACTGATTTGAGTTCCCTGAGTCATCAGCAAATTTCCACTGGCTATCTATTTTACATATGGTAACCAGAGATCAAATTGCCAACATCCGCTGGATCATCAAAAAAGCAAGAGAGTTCCAGAAAAACATCTATTTCTGCTTTATTAACTATGCCAAAGCCTTTGACTGTGTGGATCACAATAAACTGTGGAAAATTCTGAAAGAGATGGGAAAACCAGACCA
>NW_011494635.1:12402316-12404823 GCF_000754665.1 Bison bison bison
CGCTGGATCATCAAAAAAGCAAGAGAGTTCCAGAAAAACATCTATTTCTGCTTTATTAACTATGCCAAAGCCTTTGACTGTGTGGATCACAATAAACTGTGGAAAATTCTGAAAGAGATGGGAAAACCAGACCACATGACCTGCCTCTTGAGAAATCTGTAGCAGGTCAGGAAGCAACAGTTAGAACTGGACATGGAACAACAGACTGGTTCCAAATAGGAAAAGGAGTACGTCAAGATTGTATATTGTCACTCTGCTTATTTAACTTATATGCAGAGTACATCATGAGAAATGCTGGGCTGGATGAAGCACAAGCTGGAATCAAGATTGCCGGGAGAAATATCAATAACCTCAGACATGCAGATGACACAACTCTTATGGCATAAAGTGAAGAAGAACTAAAGTGCTTCTTAATGAAAGTGAAAGAGGAGAGTGAAAAAGTGGGCTTAAAGCTCAACATTCAGAAAATGAAGATCGTGGCATCCGGTCCCATCACTTCATGGCAAATAGATAGGGAAACAGTGGAAACAGTGGCAGACATTTTTGGGGGGGCTGGGGGGCGGGGCTCCAAAATCACTGTAGATGGTGACTGCAGCCATGAAATTAAAAGATGCTTACTCCTTGGAAGGAAAGTTATAACCAACCTAGACAGCATATTGAAAAGCAGAGACATTACTTTGCAAAAACGGTCCGTCTAGTCAAGGCTATAGTTTTTCCAGTAGTCATGTATGGATATGAGTGTTGGACTATAAAGAAAGCTGAGCGCCAAAGAATTGATGCTTTTGAACTGTGGTATTGGAGAAGACTCGAGAGTCCCTTGGACTGCAAGGAGATCCAACAAGTCCATCCTAAAGGAGACCAGTCCTGCATACTCATTGGAAGGACTGATGTTGAAGCTGAAACTTCAATACTTTGGCCACCTGATGCAAAGAGCTGACTTATTTGTAAAGACCCTGATGCTGGGAAAGATTGAGGGTAGGAGGAGAAGGGGATGACAGAGGATGAGATGGTTGGATGGCATCACCGACTCAATGGACAAGTTTTGGTAAACTCTGGGAGTTGGTGATGGACCAGGAGGCCTGGCATGCTGCAGTCCATGGGGTCGCAAAGAGTTGGACACAACTGAGCGACTGAACTGAACTGAACTGAACTGAATTTATATGTTTCTATGCTACTTTCTCCGTTCGTCCAACCCTTTCCTTTCCTTTTGTGTCCACAAGTCTGTTCTCTATGTCTGTGTCTCCATTTCTGCTCTGCAAATAGGTTCATCAGTACCATCTTTCTAGATTCCATAGTTACAATGCATATGTGTGCATGCCTGCTTAGTCATTCAGTCATGTCTGACTCTTCGGACTATAGCCCACCAGTCTCTGTCCACAGGATTTTTTTCAGGCAGGAATCCTGTAGTGGGTTGCCATTTCCTCCTCCAGGGGATTTTCCTGATCCAGGGATTGAACCCATGTTTCCTGTGTCTCCTGCATTGTAAATGGATTCTTTACCTGCTGAGATGTCAGGGAAGCCTAGGAATCTAGGCTGCATTAATATATGATATTTGTTTTCCTCTTTCTGACTTACTTCACTCTTTATAATAGGCTCAAGGTTCATCCACATCATTAGAACTGACTCAGATATGTTCCTTTTTATGGTTGAGCGATATATTACCATAGCTTCTTTATCTGTTCATCTGCCAATGGACATGTAGGTTGTTTCCATGTCCTAGCTATTGTAACTAGCAATGCTGCAATGAATATTGGGGTACATTTATTTTTTCAATTATGGCTTTCTCAGCATATATGCCCAGTAGTGGGATTGTTGGGTTATATAGTAGTTTTATTCTTAATTTTTTAAGGAATCCCCATACTGTTATCCATAGTGGTTGTGTCAGTTAACACTCCCACCAACAGTACAAGAGGATTCCCTTTTATCCACATCCTCCACTCTCCAGCATTTATTGTTGGTAGATTTTTTTTTTTTTTTTTTTGATGATGGCCATTCTGATGGTGAGAGACAGGGAAGTTTGGCATGTTACAGTGCATAGGATCATGAAGAGTCAGAAATGACTTGGTGACTGAACAAAAACAACAACATTCTGACCAGTGTGAGATAATATCACATTGCAGTTCTGATTTGCATTTCTCTAATGAGCAATGTTGAGCATGTTTTTATTAGCCATCTGAATTTATATCCTGTTTTAAATGTATCTAGTGTGTATTTCTTATCTCCAGACAAGTTCATGTTTGTTCTTTTACTTATGCTCAAGTGAAGCTGTAGACTATTAGGCCCATTTTATAAATAAAATTGTCACTTGTTAGGTCAGCAGCCGGGGAAGGCAATGACAACCCACTCCAGTACTCTTGCCTAGAAAATCCCATGGATGGAGGGGCCTGGTAGGCTGCAGTCCATGGGGTCGCTAGGAGTCGGACACGACTGAGCGACTTCACTTTCACTTTTCACTTTCATGCATTGGAGAAGGAAATGGCAACCCACTCCAGTGTTCTTGCCTGAAG
>NW_011494635.1:12404923-12416207 GCF_000754665.1 Bison bison bison
GCTGCCGTCTATGGGGTCGCACAGAGTCGGATACGATTAAAGCGACTTAGCAGCAGCAGCAGCATGTCTTCTTTGGATAAATGTCTGTTTAGGTCTTTTGCCCACTTTTTGATTGGGTTGTTTGTTTTTCTGGTATTGAGTTGTATGAGCAGCTTTTATATGTTAGAAAGTAATCCTTTGTCAGTTGTTTCATTTGCTATCATTTCCTCCCATTCTGAGTGTTGTC
The DNA here is from genome assembly GCF_000754665.1 of Bison bison bison. Lineage (NCBI taxonomy): Eukaryota > Metazoa > Chordata > Mammalia > Artiodactyla > Bovidae > Bison > Bison bison. Next base: position 12,405,150 of record NW_011494635.1, read on the forward strand.
TTTTCACATTGCTTATAGTTTCCTATGTTGTGTAAAAGCTTTTAAGTTTCAGTTCAGTTTAGTCGCTCAGTCGTGTCCAACTCTTCACGACCCCATGGATCAGTCCCATTTGTTCATTTTTGTTTTTATTTCCATTGCTCTAGGAGGTGGGTCATATTGGATATTGATGAGTTTTATGTCATAGAACATTCTACCTATGTTTTCCTCCAAGTTTCATAGTTCTGGTCTTACATTTAGATCTTTAATCCATTTTGAGTTTATTTTTGTGTGCGGTGTTAGGTGTTCTAATTTCATTCTTTTACATGTAGTTGACCAGTTTTCCCAGCACCACTTTTTGAAGAGACTGTCTTTTCTCCATTGTTTATTTTATTTTTCCTCCTTTGTCAAAAGCAAGGTGAACAGAGGTGTATGGATTTATCTTTCTATCTTGTTCTGTTTGTCTATATTTCTGTTTTTGTGCCAGTACCATACTGTCTTGATGACTGTAACTGTGTAGTATAGTCTGAAGTCAGTAAAGTTGATTCCTCATATTTTGTACTTCTTTCTCAAGATTGCTTTGGCTATTCAAGATCTTTTGTGTTTCCACATAAGTTATGAAATTATTTTTTCTAGTTCTGTGAAAAACACCTTTGGTTGTTCGACAAAGATAGCATTGAGTCTGTAGATTGCTTTAGGTCTTATGGTCATTTTCACTATATTAATTCTTCTAATCCAAGAACATTGTATAGCTCTCCATCTGTTTGTGTCATCTTTGATTTCTTTCATCAGTGCCTTATAATTTTCTGCATACAGGTCTTCTGTCTCTTTGGGTAAATTTATTCCTAAGTGTTTTATTTTAATTATGTTGATTTGTTATTTTCTCTTTTTTTCTTGATGAGTCTGGCTAATGGTTTGTCAATTTTATCTTCTCAAAACCAGCTTTTAGTTTTATTAATCTTTACAATTGGTTCTTTCATTTATTTTTCATTTATTTCTGCTCTTAACTTTATGATTTCTTTCCTAATACTAACTTTGGGGTTTTTTGTTCTTCTTTTTCCAATTATTTTAGGTGTAGAGCTAGGTTGTCTATTCAATGTTTTCCTTGTTTCTTGAAATATGGTTGTGTTGCTTTAAACTTCCCTCTTCAAATTGTTGTTGCTGCATTTCATATGTTTTGAGTCATCATGTTTTCATTGTCATTTGTTTCTAAGAATTTTTTTACTTTCCTTTTTGTTTCTTTGATAACCTGTTGGCTATTTAGAAATGTATTGTTTAATCTGCATGTGCTTTTGTTTTTGGAGTTTTTCACCGTGTAATTGTATCTAGTCTCATAGTGTTATGGTCATAAAAGATGCTTGATATGATTTCAATTTTCTTAAATTTACTGAGGCTTGATTTATGACCCAAGATGTGGTCTATCCTGGATAAAGTGTATTCTTCTGTATTTGGATGGAATAGCCTGAAAATTTTAATTAGGTCCACATGGTTTAATGTGTCACTTAAAGCTTACGTTTCCTTATTAATTTTTTGTTTTGATGATCTGTCCATTTGTGTAAGTGGAGCATTAAAGCCCCCTACTATTATTGTGTTACTGTCAATTTATGTCTGTTAGTATTGCCCTTTATATTGAGATGCTCCTATGTTGGATACACAAATATTTAAAGTTGTAAATTGTTGTAATTGTTCTTCTTGGATTGATCCCTTGATCATTATGTAGTATTCTCCCATATCTCTTGTAATATTCTTTACTAAGGCCTATTTTGTCTGATAAAAGAATTGCTACTCCAACTTTCTTTCAGTTGCAGGAAACATCTTTTTCCATCCTCTCACTTTCAGTATGTATGTGTCTCTAGATCTGAGTTGGGTCTCTTGTAAATAGCATATATGTGGGTGTTGGTTTTGTATTCACTCAGTTAGTCTGTGTCTTTTGGTTGGAGCATTTATTCCATTTACATTTAAATTAATTATTGATATATTTGCTCCTATTGGCATTTCTTAATTGCTTTTCATTTGTTTTTGTAAGTCTTTCCACTCTCTTGTGTTTCCTGCATATAGTAGTTCCTCTAGCATTTGTTGTAAAACTGGTTGGTGGTGCTAAATTTTCTTAACTTTTGCTTATCTGTAAAGATTTTAATTTCTCCATCAATTTTGAAAGAGCTCCTTTCCAGATAGTGTCATTTTTGTTGTGGATTTTCCCCTTTCAGTACTTTAAATATATCCTGCCATTCCCTTCTGGCCTGCAGAGTGACTCCTGAAAGATTAGCTATTAATCGCATGGGGTTTCCCTTGTATATTACTTGTTGCTTTTGGTATTCTTTCTTTGTCTTTAATCTTTGTTAGTTTTATTAGTGTGTGTCTCAGCATGTTTTTCCTTGGGTTTATCCTTAATGGAACTCTTTGCCCTTCTTGAACTTGGCTGACTATGTCTTTTCCCATGTTAGGAGAGTTTTGAACTATAACCACTTCAAACTTTCTCAGACCATGTTTGGTTTTTTTGGTTTTTATTTCTCTCTTCTTCTTTTGGGACCCTTATAATTTGAATGTTGGTGCGTTTAATATTGTCCTAGAGGTCTCTTAGACTATCCTCAATTCTTTTCATACTTTTTTCCTTTATTCCGCTCTTCAGCAGTTATTTCAACAATTCTCTTCCAGCTCACTTATCTATTCTTCTGCCTCAGTTATTCTGCTACAGATTCCTTCTAGAGAATTTTTAATTTCAACAATTGTATTGTTCATCTCTGTTTATTTATTCTTTATTTATTCTAGGTTCTTGTTAAATGTGTTCATTGATTCTTCCATTTTATCCATTCTGCTTTTGAGGTTTGGGGGTCATCTTTACTCTCATTACTCTCAGTTCTTTTTCAGAGGATTTATCTATTTCCTCTTCATTTATTTGGTCTTGTGTATTTTTATCTTATTCCTTCATTTGCACATTATTTTTCTGTCTTTTCATTTTTTCTAACTTGCTGTGTTTCAGGTCTCCTTTTCCCAGGCTTTAGCATCTTTCTTCCTTTTGGTTTCTGCCCTTGGTGGGTTAGGTTGGTCCAGAGGTTTTTGTAGGCCTCGTGTTGGGGATGTCTTGAATCTGTGTTCTAGTAAGAGGAGGTGAGTTCTTTTCTTCTAATGAGCAGGGCTGTGTGAGATGGTACATTTTGGGATGTCTGTAGGAAGCCTGCTTGCTGATGATTGGGTTTGTATTTTTGCCTTGCTTGTTATTTGGGTGAGGTGTCCTGCACTGGGTGCTACTAATAATTGGGTGATGGCAGGTCTTGTATACAGGTGAAGGCCTTTGTGGGAGTTTTCACTAATTAATACTCCCCGGAGTCATTAATTCTCTGGCAATCTAGTATCCTGGAGCCAACACTCCCAATCAAAGGCTCAGGCCCAAACTCCAGCTGGGGAGCTGAGATTCCACAAGCCATTTGTTATGGCATTAAAGGGGAGTAAAACAAACAAAAACAACAAAAAAAGCAAAACTAGAAAAGTCAAATGGTATACAAAATCAGAAAAACAATAACAAAAACAAGAGAACATGCACAGAGAGAGAGAGAGAGAACCAAAGCAGTCCAAAGAAAAGAAAGCATAAGAGAGTGATCTGGTGAGCAAAGGAAACCAAAAATGATATCGATCAGTTAAAAACAAAACTAACTGAAACACAAAACAGAAAACAAGACCAAAGCAGAGTGCCAACTGGAGAATAAAACGAAGAAGACAAAACCAACTAACAAACATGGTGAGATTTAAAAAAGAATAAAAGGAAAAAAAATAAAGTTAAGGAGAAGTATATAAAAATATTTGTATATTAAAAAATAACTACAGCAGGAAAAGAATAAGAAAGACAACCAAAAATAACAAAATAAAATAAAAAATAAATAACCTATAGAACTGCAAAAAGTCAAAGTAAGGGTAGAACAAGATGGTGGAGGAGTAGGCGGCCATGGAGAACATCGTTCTTCATGGATACATCAGGAATACACTTTCAGACACAGAAGTGCATGCAGAACACCAGCTGAGAACAGACAGGAGTACTTGACCAGTGGAAAAGAATATATAGAACCATGCAAAACTCGGTAGGACAAAGGAACTAGGGGTAAAACAGGAGTGTTAGTAGGACTGATATTGCCCTCTGCAGGTGGGGGAACTGAAGCAGGGGTCTGACCCCACAGTGGGGCAATTATCTGAGTCAGAGAAGAAACATTTAAGGCTAAGAGTGAAACAGCTGATCTGTGGCAGTAAATAGAATGAGAATCAGACTGTCCTTGCTGCAGCCATACATATGCCAGGCAGGAACATGGGTGTCCTGGAAGGGGCAGTGGCCAGGAGCCAGAATTTAGGGATTGTGGAGTAATCCCAGGGTGAGGGCTGCTGCTGACAGCGGAGAGATGGATCGAGGGGATGTGAGGGAGGAAACTGTGGTGGGAAATGCCTGTGGAGGAAAACCAGGCAGCCATGGAAGCAAAGAAATACCGCTGAGTCATATGTAGGGGGTGGAGCCATCACCATAGCCTCTCTCTCTCCACTCGACAGCATGGGCAACTGAACAATAAAAAGGCTAGCCCATCGGGCATCAGTTCAGCGCCAGACACACTGAACTACAGAGTAGGACCCTACCCATGGTGCCCCTTTAAATGCCTGATGTGCTGGTCTACAGAGTAGGACCCAATCAGGGGGCTCTTCTATGAGACTGATGTACAGAACAACACAGAAGGACCCCAGGCAAGGGATCCCTCTAAGTGCCTTAACGGGTGGAGCTACAGAGAAAGACTGCCCAAAGAGGCCTTCTGATTGCCATCTACAAGAGGCTCGAAAAAAGACTCTGATAGGGCCATAACTACTGCTGCGGAGGCAGTCCTAGTCCCTGCACACTTGGTACCACCAGGGTCCCCACAAGCCAAGCAGCTACACCACCTCCACACCTGGCACTCACAGGGACAAACCCAAGCCCTCCAGGGCGGCCTTAGGAGCTAAACCCCAGTGGACAACCCACCTACAGAGGTGGAAATAAAACCACAATTGAAGCCCAGGGGCAGTGTGGCTAAGGAAGAAGACCCAAAACCTTCCCACCAGCTGTACAAGTTGCACATTAAATCCACATGATCAACTAGGCAGACTCTCATCTATGGAATACATAAAAGGACATTCAGAGTTCCCACAAAAGAAAATGCCCTAACTCTGATAGCTGTGGACATTGGAGGCAAGAACACACAGGAGTAGGACCAGATTAGATTCAGAGCTGCCCCCACAGAAGGTCCAGATATCAGCACAGTGTTGGAGGGCCTCCTAGGGAGGTAAGGTGTGCTGATTCCCAGCAAGGGAAAGGACTCTGACAGCAGTGACTCAAGAAAAACATTCATTATTCTTATTTTCTGACTTGTTCTGTAGATTCTTTTGGATTTTTTTTTTTCCTGTTATGTCGCCCTCTGTTGTAGTTGTTGATTTTTTGGCACTAAGAAATCCAATTAAGCTTTTGAGCTTTTTTTTTACTCTCAGCCACACTTTTTATTGTTGTCATTAAACCTCTGTCTGTACATTGGGCTTTTACAGTTCTGTGAAGTTTTCCTCTTTTTTTTCTTTTCTGTTTTGTTTTTATTTTTAAATTTTTAATTTTTTAAACCTGTGTCTTAATTTATTATTTTTATACATTTATTTCTTTATTTGCTTTTCCTACTGTTCTTTTCTCATTCCAGTTAATCTTTAATGTATATCAGTTCAGTTCAGTCGCTCAGTTGTGTCCAACTCTTTGCAACCCCATGGATTGTAGTATGCCAGGCCTCCCTGTCCACCACCAACTTCCAGACTTTACCCAAACTCATGTCCATTGAATCGGTGATGCCATCCAACCATCTCATCCTCTGTCGTCCCCTTCTCCTCCTGCCTTCAATCTTTCCCAGCATCAGGGTCTTTTCAAATGAGTCAGCTCTTCACATCAGGTGGCCAAAGTATTGGAGTTTCAGCTTCAACATCAGTCCTTCCAGTGAACACCAGGACTGATCTCCTTTAGGATGGACTGGTTGGATCTCCTTGCTACATCTATTTATCTTTCCATATCTATTCTTTCTTTCTTTTCTTTCTCTCCTTTCCTCTCAACGTATTTGTTAGTTTATTTTCATTGCTTTATTCCCCAATCAGCACCTTGCTTTAGTTTTGTTTTCCAGTTTGTGCTTTAATTAATTTTGTTCTGGTAGATAAAATTTTTTGTTTCCTTTGTTTGCCAGGTCAATCTATTGTACTTAATTTTTGTTGGACTGTTTTGATTTTGCTTATGGGTGTATATGTATATGTGTATATTTAGTCACACTTGCTATTGTTCTTACAAATCTCTGCCTCTACATTGGGTTTTTACAGTTCTGTGGAGTTTTCCCTTTTTTTTTCTGCTTTTTTATTTCTTCTTCCTTTTTTTTCCTCTTTTTTCTTTTTTATGATTTTAATTTTTAATTTTTTTAAACCTATTATATTTTGTCTACATTTATTCCTTCATTTGTATTTCCTACTATTCTTTTCTCCTTACAGTTAATCTTTAATGTATATAAATCTTCTTCATCTACCTCTATTTAACTTTGCATATATATTCTTTCTTTCTTTACTTTCCTCTCACTATATTTATTAGTTTTGTTTTCATTGCTTTATTCCCCATTTGGCACCTTGCTTTAGCTTTGTTTTCCAGTTTGTGCTTAAGTTAGTTTTGTTCTTAACTGGTAAAAATAATTTTTTATTTCCTTTGTTCACCAGGACTGTTTTCACTTTGCTCATGGGTGTATTTGTATATGTGTATATTCCATTATTTTAATTATTATTTGCCTGATTTTGTAACTGCCATTGATCTGTTCATCTTTGGTTTCTCATTTTTGGGTATTTGTTTTACTCTCCCTTAATGCCATAACAAACCACTTGTGGAAAATTCGTTCCTGACCAGAGATCAAACCCTGAGCCTTTGGAGTGGGAGCACTGACTCCAAGACCCTAGACTACCAGAGAACTAACCCTAGGGAGTAGTTCTCAAATAGTGAGAACTCACACAAAGGAAACCACTTGAACACAAGACCCAGCATCACCCAACCACCTTTAGCACCCCATACAGGACACCTCATCTAAACAACAAACAAAATCAAAAATACAAACCCAATCATCAGCAGACAGGAGTACCACCTCACTCAGCCTTGCCTATCAAAGGAAAAACAAACAAAAACTCAGCACAAATCTCACCCTTTATAAAGCTCACAAAAACCACTAAACCAACAGCAGGAAGGCAGAAACCAAAAGGAAGAAAGAATTCAACCTTCTTCAAGGAAAGAATTCAACTTTACTTAAATCCTGGGAAAAGGAGACCTCATACACAATAATTTTTTTTAAAAATTAAAAGGCAGAGAAATACTGCACAAATGAAGGAGAAAACTAGAAACACAGAAGTCCAAATAAATGAAGAGAAAATAGGAAAAATACCTGATATAGAATTCAGAATGATAGTAAAGATGATCAAAAACCTTGAAAACAAAGTGGAGAAAATGCAAGAATCAATTAACAAAGACCTAGAAGAATTAAAGAATAAGCATACAGAGACAAACAACACAACTACTGAAATGAAAGATACTCTAGAAGGAATCAATAGCGGAATATCTGAAGCAGAAGAATAAATCAGTGAGCTGGAAGATAAAATGGTGGAAATAACTTCTGAAGAGCAGAATAAAGTAAAAAGAATGAAAAGAGCTGAGGAGAGTCTCAGAGACCTCTGGGACCATATCAAATGCAGCAACATTTGAATTATAGGGGTCCCAGAAGAAGAAGAGAGAAAGAAAGGGTATGAGAAAATTTTTGAAGAGATTATAGTTGAAAACTTCCCCAGCATGGAAAAGGAAATAGCCAATCAATTCCATGAGGCACAAAGAGTCCCATACAGGATAAACCCAAGGAGAAACATGCCAAGACACATACTAATCAAACTAACAAAGACTAAACACAAAGAAAGAATATTAAAAGCAGCAAAGGAGAAGCAACAAGTAACATACAAGGGAAACCCCATACACTTAACATCTGATCTCTGCAGGCCAGAAGGGAATGGCATATTTAAAGTACTGAGAGGTGAAAATCTACAACCAAGCTTACTGTACCCAGCAAGCATTTCATTCAAAATTGATAGAGAAATCAAAAGCTTTTCAGACAAGCAAAAGTTAAGAGAATTCAGTACCTCCAAATCAGCTTTTCAACAAATGTTAAACATACTTGTATAGTCAAGAAATACAACAGAAGAAAAAAGATCTACAAAATCAACCCCAAACAATCAAGAAAATGACAATAAGAACATATATATATATATATATATATATAATTACTTTAAATGTAAGTGGATTAAATGCTCCAACAAAAAGACACAGACTGGCTGAATGGATACAACAATAAGACCCATATATATGCTGTCTACAAGAAATCTACATCAGGCCTAAAGACATATATAGACTGAAAGTGAGAGGATGGAAAAATATATTCCATGCAAATTGGAAGCAAAAGAAAGCTGGAGTAGCAATCCTCATATCAGGCAAAATAGACCTTAAAATAAAGAAGATTACAGGAGATAAGGAAGGACACCACCTAATGATCAAGGAACCAATGCAAGAGGAAGACACAACAATTGTAAATATCTATGCAGCCAACATAGAAGCACCTCAATACATAAGACAAACACTAACAGACATAAAAGGAGAAAGTGACAGTAACACAATAATAGTAGGAGATTTTAACACCCCACTGACACCAATGGACAGATCATAAAAACAGAAAATTAATAAGGAAACACAAGTCTTAAATGATACATCAGATGAGATGGGTCTCCTTGATATCTTCAGGACACTCCATCCAAATGCAGAAAAATACACTTTCTTCTCAAGTACACATGGAACATTCTCCAGGATAGACCACATCTTAGGTCACAAATCAAACCTCAGTAAATTTAAGAAAATTGAAATCATATCAAGCATCTTCTCCAACCACAATGCTATGAGACTAGATATCAATTACAAGAAAAAAACTAAGAAACACAAATACATGGAGATTAAATAACACATTTCTAAATAACCAACAGGTTACTGAAGACATCAAAAGGGAAATCAAAAATTTCTAGAAACAAATGACAATGAGAACATTACAACTCAAAACCTATGGGATGCAGCAGGAGTATTTTAAGAGGGAAGTTTATTGCAATACACTCCTACCTCAAGAAACATCGAATAGAAAACCTAACTTTACACCTAAAGCAACTGTAAAAAGAACAACAAAAAAAATTAGAAGAAGGAAAGAAATCATAAAGATCTGAGCAGAAATAAATGAAAAAGAAATGAAAGAAACAGAAGTAAAAATTAATCAAACTAAAAACCTGGGTTTTTTTTTTTTTTTTTTTGAGAAGATAAACAAAATTGACAAACCCTTAGTCAGACTCATCAAGAAAAAAAGAGAGAAGAATCAAATTAATAAAATTGGAAATGAAAAAAGAAAAGTTACAACAGACAATGTAGAAATACAAAGAATTATAAGAGACTATTATAAACAACTATATGGCAATAAAATGGATAACCTGGAAGAAATGGACAGAGTCTTAGAAAAGTTCAATCTTCCAAGACTGAACCAAGAAGAAATAGAAATTATGAACAACCCAATTACAAGCACTGAAATTGAAGCTGTGAACAAAAATCTGCCAAAAAAACAAAAGCCCAGGACCAGATGGCTTCACAGGAGAATTCTATCAAATATTCAGAGAAGGGCTAATGCCTATCCTTCTGAAACTCTTTCAAAAAATTGCAGAGGAAGGAACACTTCCAAATTCACTCTATCAGGCCACCATCACCCTGATACCAAAACCAAACACAACACACAGAAAAGAAAACTACAGGCCAATATCACTGATGAACATAGATGCAAAAATCCTCAACAAAATTTCAGCAAACAGAATTCAGCAACACATCCAAAAGCTCAGACACCATGATCAAGTTGGCTTTTATTCCAAGAATCCAAGTATTCAATATATGCAAATCAATCAATGTGATAAACCATATTAACAAATCGAAAGATAAATCATATGATAATTTCAATAGATGCAGAAAAAGCCTTTGACAAAATTCAGCACCCATTTCAGCAATATGTGAACCGTGAATTTCCTGATATTCAAGCTGGTTTTAGAAAAGGCAGAGGAACCAGAGATCAAATTGCCAACATCCGCTGAATCATAGAAAAAGCAAGAGAGTTCCAGAAAAACATCTATTTCTGCTTTATTGACTATGCCAAAGCCTTTGACTGTGTGGATCACAATAAACTGTGGAAAATTCTGAAAGAGATGGGAATACCAGACCACCTGATCTGCCTCTTGAGAAATTTGTATGCAGGTCAGGAAGCAACAGTTAGACTGGACATGGAACAACAGACTGGTTCCAAATAGGAAAAGGAGTTCGTCAAGGCTGTATATTGTCACCCTGTTTATTTAACTTCTATGCAGAGTACATCATGAGAAACGCTGGACTGGAAGAAACACAAACTGGAATCAAGATTGCCGGGAGAAATATCAATAACCTCAGATATCCAGATGACACCACCCTTATGGCAGAAAGTGAAGAGGAATTCGAAAGCCTCTTGATGAAAGTGAAAGTGGAGAGTGTAAAAGTTAGCTTAAAGCTCAACATTTAGAAAACGAAGATCATGGCATCCGGTCCCATCACTTCATGGGAAATAGATGGGGAAACAGTGGAAACAGTGTCAGACTTTATTTTTCTGGGCTCCAAAATCATTGCAGTTAGTGACTGCAGCCATGAAATTAAAAGACACTTACTCCTTGGAAGGAAGGTTATGACCAACCTACATAGCATATTCAAGAGCAGATACATTACTTTGCCAGCAAAGGTTCATCTAGTCAAGGCTATGGTTTTTCCTGTGGTCATGTATGGATGTGAGAGTTGGACTGTGAAGAAGGCTGAACGCCAAAGAATTGATGCTTTTGAACTGTGGTGTTGGAGAAGACTCTTGAGAGTCCCTTGGACTGCAAGGAGATCCAACCAGTCCATTCTAAAGGAGATCAGCCCTGGGATTTCTTTGGAAGGAATGA
>NW_011494635.1:12416307-12426590 GCF_000754665.1 Bison bison bison
TTCTTTGGAAGGAATGATGCTGAAGCTGAAACTCCAGTACTTTGGCCACCTCATGCAAAGAGTTGACTCATTGGAAAAGACTCTGATGCTGGGAGGGATTGGGGGCAGGAGGAGAAGAGGAAGACAGAGGATGAGATGGCTGGATGGCATCACTGACTCGATGGACGTGAGTCTGAGTGAACTCCAGGAGTTGGTGATGGACAGGGAGGCCTGGCATGCTGCGATTCATGGGGTCGCAAAGAGTCGGACACGACTGAGCGACTTATCTGATCTGATCTGATGATTAAAAGTCTTCAAAAAATGGGCATAGAAGGAACCTACCTCGACATAGTAAAGGCCATATGCAATAAGCCCACAGCAAACACTGTTCTCAATGGTAAAAAACTGAAAGCATTCCGCCTAAGATCAGGAACAAAACAAGTGTGTCCACTTTTGCTGCTATTACTCAACATAGTTTTGGAAGTCCTAGCTACAGCAATCAGAGAAGAAAAAGAAATAAAAGTAATTCAGTTGGGAAAAGAAGAAGTAAACCTCTCACTGATTGCAGATGACATGATACTGTACATAAAAACCCTACAGATCATATCAGAAAATTACTTCAGCTAATCAGTGAATTAGCTAACAAACACGGATGCTCAACATCACTCATTATTAGAGAAATGCAAATAGAAAACAACAATGAGATATCACCTCACACCAGTCAGAAGGGCCCTCATCAAAAACTCTACAAACGGTAAATGCTGGAGAGGGTGTAAAGAAAAGGGAACACTCTTTCACTGTTGGTGGGTATGTAAATATGATACAACCACTATGAAAGATGGTATGGAGATTCCTTTAAAAAACTTAGGAATACAACCAACATATGACCCAGCAATCGTCTCCTAGGCATATACCTTGTGGAAACCAAAATTGGAAAAGGGCACATGTATCCCATTTTTATTGCAGCACTATTTACAATAGCTAGAACATGAAAGCAACCTAGATGTCTATTGACAGATGAATGGATAAAGAAGTTGTGGTACATATACACAATACAATATTATACATCTATAAAAAGAGTCAGTTCTGAAGAGGTGGATGAACCTAGAACCTATTATACAGAATGAAGTAAGTCAGAAAGAGAAAGATAAATATCATATTCTAACATAGATATATATATAGAATCTATAAAAATGGTACTGAAGAACTTATTAAAAGGGTAGCAATGGAGAAATAGAGAATAGATTTATGGACATGTGGAGGGGGAGCAGAGGGTGAGATGTGTGGAAAGAGTAACATGGAAACGTACATTAGCAAATGTAAAAGAGATAGCCAAGGGGAATTTGCTGTATGGCTCAGGAAACTCAAACAGGGGCTCTAAATCAATCTAGAGTGGTGGGTTGGGGAGGGAGATGGGAGGGAGGTTAAAAAGGGAGGGGATATATGTATACCTATGGCTGATTCATGTTGATGTTTGACAGAAAACAACAAAATTATGTAAAGCAATTATCCTTTTTTTTAAAAAAGTTTTAAAAAAGGAAAGTCTTCCCCAGTGATTAATGCAAAGAAATAGAGGAAAACAATAGAATGGGAAAGACTAGAGGTCTCTTCAAGAAAATTAGAGATACCAAGGGAACATTTCGTGCAAAGATGGGCACAATAAAGGACAGAAATGGTGTGGACCTAACAGAAGAAGATATTAAGAAGAGGTGGAAAGAATACACAGAACAACTATACAGAAAAGATCTTTGTTACCCAGATAATCACAATGGTGTGATCTCTTACCTAGAGCCAGATATCCTGGAAAAGTTAGTGGGCCTTAGGACGCATCACTATGAACAAACAGTGGAGGTGATGGAATTCCAGGTGAGCTATTTCAAATCTTAAAAGACGGTGCTGTGAAAGTGCTGCGCTCAATATGCCAGCAAATTTGGAAAACTCAGGAGTGGCCACAGGACTGGAAAGGGACTGGAAACGGTCAGTTTTCATTCCAATCCCAAAGAAAGACAATGCCAAAGAATGTTCAAACTACCACACAATTGCACTCATCTCACATGCTAGCAAAGTAATGCTCAAAATTCTCCAAGCTGGGCTCCAACAGTATGTGAACTGTGAACTTCCTGATGTTACAGCTGGATTTAGAAAAGGCAGAGGGACCAGAGATCAAATTGCCAACATCCATTGGTCATTGAAAAAGCTAGGGAGTTCCAGAAAAACATCTACTTCTGCTTTATTGACTACAGCCTTTGACTGTGTGGAGCACAACAAACTATGGAAAATTCTTCAAGAGATGGGAATAACAGACCACCTTACCTGCCTCCTGAGAAATCTGTATGCAGGTCAAGAAGAAACAGAGCTCGACAGGGAACAAGAGACTGGTTCAAAATGGGGAAAGGAATATGTCAAGGCTATGTATTGTCACCCTGCTTATTTAATTTATATGCAGAGCATATCATGGGAAATGCTGGGCTGGATGAAGCACAAGCTGAAATCAGCATTGCTGAGAGAAACATCAATAACCTCAGATACACAGGAGACACCACGCTTATGGCAGAAAACAAAGAAGAACTAAAGAGCCTCTTGATGAAAGTGAAAGAGGAGAGTGAAAATTTGGCTTAAAACTCAACATTCAGAAAATGAAGATCATGGCATTGGGACCCATCACTTCATGGCAAATAGATGGGGAAACAATGGAAACAGTGACAGATTTTATTTTGGGAGGCTCCAAAATCACTGCAGATGGTAACGACAGCCCTGAAATTAAAAGACGCTTGCTCCTTGGAAGAAAAGCTATGACCAACCTAGACAGCATATTGAAAAGCAGAGACATTACTTTGCCAATAAATGTCTATCTAGTCAAAGCAATGGTTTTTCCAGTAGTCATGTATGGATTTGAGAGCTGGACCATAAAGATAGCTGATAATGAAGAACTGATGCTTTTGAACTTGGTTTTGGAGAAGACTCTTGATAGTCCCTTGGACTGCAAGTAAATCAACCCAGTCAATCCTAAAGGAAATCATTCCTGATTATTCATTTGGATGGAGGTGCTGAAGCTGAAGCTCCAATACTTTGGCCACCTGATGCAAATAATGGTCTCATTGGAAAAGACCCTGATGCTGATAAAGATTGAAGGCAGGAAGAGAAAGGGATGATAGAGGATGACATGGTTGAATGGCATCACCCACTCGATGGGCATGAGTTTGAGAAAGCTCCAGGAGTTGGTGATGGACAGGGAAGCCTGGCATGCTGCAGTCCATGAGGTCTCAAAAAGTAGGACACAACTGAACTGAACTGAGCCAGACAAAAAAAATAAAAAGATAATTACAATTGCTAGCCCTAATTGGAACATGATTAACCTAACAATATAAAATAATTACATACAATTTGGGAGGTCAACCTGTGTGATGTGGTAAGTAGAAGTGCTCTGGTTTTCATTCACCCTGCCTGTCTATGTCTTTTGGTTGATGTATTTAATCCATTTACATTTATAGTAATTATCTATATATATGATCCCATTACTATTTTATTCACTGTTTTGTATTTATTATCTGTGTAAGTCTTTTCTTTCTCTTGTGTTTCCTGCCTACAGAAATTCCTTTATCATTTGTTGAATAGCTGGTTTTGTAGTGCTTGTCTGGAAAGCTTTTGATTTCTCCATCAAATCTGAATTAGTCTTTCTGGGTAGAGTATTGTTGGTTGTAGGTTCCTCCCTTTCACCCCTTTAAATACATTATGCCATACCCTTCTGATTTGTAGAGTTTCTATTGAGGAATCAGCTGGTAGCCTGATAGGCTTTTCCTTATATGGTATTTGTCATTGTTCCATTGTTGCTTTTAATATTTTATCTTCGTATGTTTGTCAGTTTGATTACTATGTATCTTGTGTTTCTCCTTGGGTTTATCCTTCTTGGGACTCTGTGCTTCCTGAACTTGGTTGACTATTTTCTTTCCCATGTTAGGGAATTTTTCAGCAATTTTCTCTTCAAATACTTTCTCGGGTCCTTTCTCTTGTTCTTCTCCTTCTGGGACCCCTATAATATGAGTGTTGGTGCATTTAATGTTGTCCCAGAGGTTAAGAGAACCTTAACCTGTCTTCTTCTTTTTTCCTCTCTCATTCTTTTTCCTATATTCTGTTGTGTGGCAGTGATTTCCATCATTCTGTCCTTCATGTCATTTATCCATTTTTCTTTCTCAGTTATTCTGCTATTGATTCCTTCTAGTGTATTATTCATTTCTGTTCTTTAGTTCTTTCAGGTCTTTGGTAAACATTTCTTACATCTTCTCCATTGTTTTCCTGAGATTGTGAATCATCTTCACTATGATTATTCTGAATTCTTTTTATGGAAGGTTGCCTGTCTCCACTTCATAGAGTTGTTTTTCTGGGGTTTTATATTTTCCCTTCATCTGGAACATAACTTTCTGCTTTTTCATCCTGATTAACTTCCCATAAAATGTTCTTTTGTTTTAACCACTATGGGACTGTGCTTCTCCTTGCATCTTCTCTCTGCCCTCTAATGGATGAGGCTAAGAGGCTTCTGTAATCCCCTGATGGGGGTGGGGGGGGGTGACTGGCAATGGAAAAAACTGGATTTTGCTCTGGTGGGCTTGCTCAGTAAAACTTTAATCCAATTGTATGCTGATGGATGGGGTTGTGCTCCCTTCCTGTGCTCCCTTCCTGGTAGTTATTTGTCCTGAGATATATGGTCTCTGTGGTATGGTTAATCACAAACTCTAAAGGCCTTATGCCAAAGGGGCTTTCAAAGACTGCTGTTTCTAATGCCTCCATCCCTTATAGTAAGCCTCTGATGATCTACACCTCCACAGGAGATCCTCAAACACTAGCAGGTAGTTTTGGTTCAGTTTCATGTGGGGTCACTGCTCCTTACCTCTGGGTCTAGTTGCATGCAAGATTTTGTTTGTGCCCTCCAAGATGAGTCTGTTTCACCCTAGACCTCTGGAAGTCCTATAATCAAATCCTACTGGCCATCAAAGCCAGATTCCCTGGGGATTCCCAATCTCTTTGTAAGATCCCCTGGATGGGAAGCCTGACATGGGGTTCAGAACCTTCACAACAGTGGGAGAGCTTCTTTGGTATTATTGTTCTCCAGTCTGTAGGTCACCGACCCAGAGGGTATGGGGTTTTATTTTATCGGAATTGTGCCCCTCATACAATCTCACTGTGGCTTATTCTTTGTCTTTGAATGTGAGGTATCTTTTCTTGGTGGGATCCAGTGTCTTCCTTTCAAAGGGTGTTCAATCAATCCAGCTCAGTCGCTCAGTCGTGTTCCACTCTTTGCAACCCCATGGACTGCAGTACACCAGGCTTCCCTGTCCATCACCAACTCCTGAAGCTTGCTCATACTCATGTCCATTGAACCGGTGATGCCATCCAACCATCTCATCCTCTATCATCCCCTTTTCCTCCTGCCTTCAATATTTCCCAGCATCAGGGTCTTTTCCAATGAGTCAGTCCTTTACATCAGGTGGCCAAAGTAGTGGAGCTTCAGCTCAAGCATCACTCCTTCCAATAAATATTAAGGACTGATTTCCTTTAGCATTGACTGGTTGGATCTCCTTGCATTCAAAGGGACTCTCGAGAGTCTTCTCCAACACCACAGTTCAAGAGTATCAGTTCTTTGGCACTTATCTTTATTTATGGTCCAGCTCTCACATACATATATGACTACTGGAAAAACTATAGCTTTGACTATTACATATGGGCCTTTGTTGGCAAAGTAATGTCTCTGCTTTTTAACATACTGTCTAGGTTGGTCATAGCTTTTCTTTCAAAGAGCAAGCGTCTTTTAAATTTCTTGGCTGCTGTCACCATCTGCAGTGATTTTAGAGTGCAAGAAAGTAAAGTCTGTCACTGTTTCCATTGTTTCCCCATCTATTTGCCATGAAGTGATGGGACCCAATGCCATGATCTTCGTTTTGTGAACGTTCAGTTTTAAGCCAGCTTTTTCACTCTCCTCTTTTGCTTTTATCAGAGACTCTTTAGTTCTTTTTCTGCCAAAAGGGCAGTGTCATCTGTGTATCTGAGTTTATTGATATTTCTCCCGGCAATCTTGATTCCAGCTTGTGCTTCATTCAGCCCTGCATTTCACATGATGTACTCTGCGTATAAGTTAAACAAGCAGCGTGATAATATATAGCCTTGATGTACTCCTTTCCCCATTTAGAACCAGTCTCTTGTTCCATGTCCAGTCCATGTTCCAGTTCCATGTCCATAACTGTTGCTTCTTGGCCTGAATACAGATTTCTCAGAAGGCAGGTAAGGTGGTTTGGTATTCCCATCTCTTTCATAATTTTCCACAGTTCGTTATGACCTACACAGTCAAAGGCTTTGGTGTAGTCAATAAAGCAGGAGTAGATGTTTTTCTGGAGCTCTCTTGCTTTTTTGATAATCCAATGGATGTTGGCAATTTTATCTGTGGTCCCACTGCTTTTCTAAATTCAGCTTAAACTCTGGAAGTTCATGGTTTGCTTACTGTTGAAGCCTGGCTTGGAGAATTTTGAGCACTGCTTTGCTAGCATGTGAGATGAGTGCAATTGTGCAGTACTTTGAACATTCTTTGGCCATTGTCTTTCTTTGGGATTGGAATGAAAACTGACCTTTTCCAGTCCTGTGGTCACTCCTGAGCTTTCCAAGTTAGCTGGCATATTGAGTGCAGCACTTCCACAGCATCATCATTTAGGATCTGAAATAGCTCAACTGGAATTCCATCACCTCCTATAGCTTTGTTCATAGTGATGCCTCCTAATGCCCACTTAACTTTGCATTCCAGGATGTCTGGCTCTAGGTGAGAGATTACACCATCATAGTTATCTGGGTCGTGAAGATCTTTTCTGTATACTTCTTCTGTGTATTCGTGCCACCTCTTCTTAATATCTTCTGCTTCTGTTAGATATATACCATTTCTGCCCTTTATTTTGCCTATCTTTGCATGAAATGTTCCCTTGGTATCTCTAATTTTCTTGAAGAGACCTCTAGTATTTCCCATTCTATTGTTTTCCTCTATTTCTTTGCATTCATCACTGACGAAGGCTTTCTTATCTCTCCTTGCTATTCTTTGAAACTCTGCATTCAAATGGGTTTATCTTTCCTTTCCCCTTTGCTTTCACTTCTCCTTTTCTGAGCTATTTGTAAGGCCTCCTCAGACAACAGATTTGCCTTTTTGCATTTCTTTTTTTGGGGGATAGTCTTGGTCATTGCCTCCTGTACAATTCAGGAACCTCTGTCCGTAGCTTTTCAGGCACTCTATCAGATCTAATCCCTTGAATCTATTTGTCACTTTCACTATATAAGTGACACTATATATCACTTTCATAAGGGATTTAATTTAGGTCATACCTGGATGGTCTAGTGGTTTTCCCTACTTTGTTCAATTTCAGCCTGAATTTTGCAGCAAGAAGTTCATGATCTGAGCCACAGTTAGCTCCCAGTCTTGTTTTGGCTGGCTGTATAAAGCTTCTCCATCATTGGCTTCAAATAATATAATCAGTCTTATTTCAGTATTGACCATCTGGTGATGTCCACGTGCAGAGTCTTCTCGTGTGTTGTTGGAAGAGGGTGTTTGCTATGACCACTGTGTTCTCTTGGCAAAACTCTATTACCCTTTGCCCTGCTTTATTTTGCACCTCAAGGCCAAATTTGCCTGTTACTCCAGGTATCTCTTGACTTCCTACTTTTGCATTCCTGTTCCCTATGATGAAAAGGACATCTTTTGGGGGTGTTAGTGCTAGAAGGTCTTGTGGGTGTTCACAGAACCGTTCAACTTCAGTTTCTTCAGCATTACTGGTCAAGGCATAGACTTGGATTACTGTGATATTGAATGGTTTTCCTTGGAAACAGAGATCATTCTGTCATTTTTTAGACTGCACTCAGGTACTGCATTTCGGACTCTTTTGTTGATTGTGAGGGCTACCCCATGTCTTCTAAGGGATTCTTGCCCAGAGTAGTAGATATAATGGTCGTCTGAATTAAATTCGCCCATTCCAGTCCGTTTTAGTTCACTGATTCCTAAAATGTTGATGTTCACTCTTGCCCTCTCTTGTTTGACCACTTCCAATTTGCCTTGATTCATGGACCTAACATTCCGGATTCCTATGCATGATTGTTCTTTACAGCATCAGAGTTTACGTCCATCACCAGTTACATCTACAATTGGACATTGTCTTTGCTTTGGCTCCGTCTCTTCATTCTTTCTGGATTTCTCCACTCTTCTCCAGTAGCATACTGGGCACCTACAGACCTGGGAAGTTCATCTTTCAGTGTCATATCTTTTCGCCTTTTCATACTGTTCATGGGTTTCTCAAGGCAAGAATACAGAAGTGGTTGAGCATTCTCTCCTCCAGTGGACCATGTTTTGACACAGTTAGAACACTCTTTTGTCCAGCAGACCCCAATGAGAAGGTTCAAACCCAGCCTGTACCCCTGCAGTGTTCCAGCACAAAAATACACCCTTGGGGGGAACAGGTCTTTTCCATGAGGGAAATGGTGTCAACTGGTAATTCACTGTGTGGCCACTGGCATACTCATATGATGCCTTCTGAAGCTAGGTGTACTATGAGATGAGCTCCTAGTGAGGATGTACAGGTACAGTGTTTCCTTTAGTAAGGTAACTCGTGCGCTAAGATTTAACTTCATGAAGAGACAATGAGAACCTAGGAGGCTTTCTTAAGTGGGATTGAGAGTGAAACATTCCAGCTTTTCAGACAGTGTGAACACTGCTTTTGACAAAAACCAAAAAATAAGCATTACACACCCAGCACATTTCCTTGCAGTGTCCCAGCACTGAAAATACAGGGGACTAACTGATGCTTCAAATATTAGCTGAAATTTTGGTGCTCTTGCAGGAGGATATAAGCACACACCTTTCTACTCTGCCATCTTTATTCACTCTCTAAACAAGTTTTTCTCTTTCTAGAAAAAAAGGCTCTTAGGTTAATTTCACTTTTGTTGTATCAGTTCACTTCAGTTGCTCAGTCGTGTCCGACTCTTTGCGATCCCATGAATCGCAGCACACATGGCCTCCCTGTCCATCACCAATTCCCAGAGTTCACCCAGACTCACGTCCATTGAGTCAGTGATGCCATCCAGCCATCTCATCCTCTGTCGTCTCCTTCTCCTCCTGGCCCCAATACCTCCCAGCATCAGAGTCTTTTCCAATGAGTCAACTCTTCACATGAGATGGCCAAAGTACTGGAGTTTCAGCTTTAGCATCATTCCTTCCAAAGAAATCTCAGGGCTGATCTCCTTTAGAATGGACTAGCTGGATCTCCTTGCAGTCCAAGGGACTCTCAAGAATCTTCTCCAGCACCACAGTTCAAAAGCATCAATTCTTCGGTGCTCGGCTTTCTTCACAGTCCAACTTCTCACAGCCATACATGACCACTGGAAAAACCATAGCCTTGACTAGATGGACTTTTGTTGGCAAAGTAATGTCTCTGCTTTTCAATATGCTATCTAGGTTGGTCATAACTTTCCTTCCAAAGAGTATTTTAATTTCATGGCTGCAATCACCATCTGCAGTGATTTTGGATCCCCCAAAAAAATAAAGTCTGAAACTGTTTCCACTGTCTCCCCATCTATTTCCCATGAAGTGATGGGACTAGATGCCATGATCTTCGTTTTCTGAATGTTGAGCTTTAAGCCAACTTTTTCACTCTCCTCTCACTTTCATCAAGAGGCTTTTGAGTTCCTCTTCACTTTCTGCCATAAGGGTGGTGTCATCTGCATATCTGAGGTTATTGATATTTCTCTCAGCAATCTTGATTCCAGCTTGTGCTTCTTCCAGCCCAGCGTTTCTCATGATGTACTCTGCATATAAGTAAAATAAGCAAGGTGACAATATACAGCCTTGACGTACTCTTTTTTCTATTTGGAACCCGTCTGTTGTTCCATGTCCAGTTCTAACTGTTGCTTCCTGACCTGCATATAGGTTTCTCAAGAAGCAGGTCAGGTAGTCTGGTATTCCCATCTCTTTCAGAATTTTCCACAGTTTATTGTGACCCACACAGTCAAAGGCTTTGGCATAGTCAATAAAGCAGAAATAGATGTTTTTCTGGAACTCTCTTGCTTTTTCGATGATCCAGCGGGTGTTGGCAATTTGAGCTTTGGTTCCTCTGCCTTTTCTAAAACCAGCTTAAACATCTGGAAGTTCACAGTTCATGTATTGCTGAAGCCTGGTTTGGAGAATTTTGAGCACTACTTTACTAGCATGTGAGATGAGTGCGATTGTGTGGTAGTATGAGCATTCGTTGGCATTGCCTTTCTTTGGGACTGGAAGGAAAACTGACCTT
>NW_011494635.1:12426690-12431900 GCF_000754665.1 Bison bison bison
TGCTAAGTTTTCCAAATTTGCTGGCACATTGAGTGCAGCACTTTCACAGCATCATCTTTCAGGATTTGAAATAGCTCAACTGGAATTCCATCACCTCCACTAGCTTTGTTCGTAGTGATGCTTTCTAAGGCCCACTTGACCTCACATTCTAGGATGTCTGGCTCTAGGTGAGTGATCACACCATCGTGATTATCTTGGTCGTGAAGATCTTTTTTGTACAGTTCTTCTGTGTATTCCTGCCACCTCTTCTTAATATCTTCTGCTTCTGTTAGGTCCATACCATTTCTGTCCTTTATCGAGCCCATCTTTGCATGAAATGCTCCCTTGGTATCTCTAATTTTCTTGAAGAGATCTCTAGTCCTTCCCATTCTGTTGTTTTCCTCTATTTCTTTGCACTGATCACTGAGGAAGGCTTTCTTATCTCTTCTTGCTATTCTTTGGAACTCTGCATTCAGATGCTTATATCTTTCCTTTTTTCCCAACAAAACAGTTGTTTACAGTAAGAGAGCTCTAGATTTAATACTTTGTTAGTGTCTCTAATTTTGAAAGGATAAAATATTTGGTCAACAATAAATTATATCTCAACAGAGATGCAACCTATTCACAGAGTTAAAACAAAAAACAAACAAACAAACAAACAAAAACCTTAAAAGCTTAAAGCAAACACACAACAGAACAATCTGGTAAGGTCTGATAGAACATTTACATCTCTCAAAGACAAAGAAATCTGAGCTTCCCCCTAGTAAGTTTTGTTTAAGGTTTTACTAAGTTGGCTTTTAATTGTTAATTGTATATGCATTAAAGAGTCCCCTCAATATTTAAGGTGAGATTTAATTACTCCAGTTACTAGGTGCTTGCAAGTATGAGCTTCATACATCTTTCTACAATGGAGCCACCTAGGTGTCTTTTTAACTGAGCCCCAGGTATTCTCCTTTTCCAACTAGTGTCGTTCAACTGGGCAGATATTCCTCAGTATCTTTTCAGCTAAACCCCACTCAGTATTTAGATCCTGGATAGATATGTCTCAATGTCTTTCAACTGCTCCCCACCAAGTACCTTAACTGAGAGGGAGCAGGCACCTGCTATACCTCACAAAATAAAAAATTCAGGATATCAACCAACATGAGAGATCAAAGAACCAGAAGAGACTTATTCAAATCCATCCAGAACCTCTGAGAAAGTGGATGGGTACAAGGGGCCTCTGCTGGTACCATGCCACAAGTTTCTCATAGAGTTCAAGTGGAGGAGAGAGATCTGCTCGGGTACCTTTGTGGTTTCCAACACTATCAACTTAAAAATATAGTCACAACCTGAAAGTAGAATTATCTTATTCGGTGGGAATGGGAATATTTAGGATCCCTAGCCCAGGAGACAGCATCTCAGTAGCTCTGAGAAAAGTGCTTCAAGGAAGCAGGAGGGGGAGTCAGGCTATACATAAGTTTGCAACAAAGGGAGAAGGCAGTCTGAACATCAAAAATTATTGTAAGGTAAGAAAAATCAGTATCAAATTAAGGAATTTAGTTTTCTATTTATGGGAAGATGCAAGTCTCTGGGTTCAATGAATTCATTCCTTTCATATGCACCTCAGCTATCCGGGGTCAAACACTGTTTCCTTGGTCACCTTAAGGAGTAGTGTATGGCTACCTCTTTCATTTCCCTGAGCTCCTCAACTATCACCATGGGGAGCAGTGTCATCTGCTGGACTGCAGTTTTGGGAGCCCTCGTTCACATTTCGAGGCCAGAAATCACTGATGGCTGGGACAGTTCTTGTTTATTGGTATGGCAGAAGATAATTTCATTTCATACCAGTAGATGATCTTCTTTCTTCCTCCAGTAAGAAAACACAGCTGGTTCTCGCTAACCCACCCCTGCGTCTCTGCTGTAGCAACAGTGATAAAAACAACTCAACTGTATCCATAAAACACTGTGTTCAGGGAAGACCATCTTAAATAGTACTTGTCCTGGGCACCAAACCAGAGTGTTCATTGAAATCGAGTGTCAATTGCCAGACAAAGATGTAGTACCCACTCTGTTTCTGTCTGTCCTCATACTCCCATCTTGCCTTCGGGCATCTATCCCTTTTTGCAGTCTGTTCAGTTCCTTTATGCTCTTTCAGCAGCCACACTCCTCTGCCCCCACAGTTGGTCAACATCCACCACTCCCTCCCTGAGAATCCACACGTGATGGTTTAATGACAGATCTGTGAGTCAGGACATCCAGGGCTGACCTGCCACTTTGAGACCGCTGAAGGAAACAATGAGTTGGTGGTTAAATGTAGCTCCCTCTCCCTTAGATGGGAAAACCCTGAGGTATGTGCTCTATGCTGCCACTCAGGATTCCCTGGTGGGAGTGAGCCCCATATGCCTGCAGTGGTGAATGGACTAAAATACATCCTATATGGGCTTCCCTTCCCTGCCACTCTTCAGTCAGTGTTTCCTCCCAAGAAATGTACTTGCACTCCCATCTTCACCTGAGTGCTTGTTTCATGGGAAACCCAACCTAAGATAAGAATGCAGAGATGGAAGAAAATGGTGGAGGAGTAAGACTGGGAGATCACCAGCCTCCCCACAAATACATAAAAAAAAAACTCATCAACATGGCTTCCCGGGCGAATTCTACCAAAAATTTAGAGAAGAGCTAACACCTATCCTACTCAAGTCTTCCAGAAAATTTCAGAGGAAAGTAAACTGCCAAACTCATTCTATGAGGCCACCATCACCCTAATACCAAAACCAGACAAAGATGTCACAAAAAAAGAAAACTACAGTCCAATATCACTGATGAACATAGATGCAAAAATCTTCAACAAAATTCTAGCAAACAGAATCAACAACATATTAAAAAGATCATACATCATGACTAAGTGACCTTTATCTTAGGGATGCAAGGATTCTTCAATATTTGCAAATCAATCAATGTGATACACCACATTAACAAATTGAAAGATAAAAAACATAATCATTCTTAATAGATGCAGAGAAAACCTTTGACAAAATTTAACATCCATTTATGATTAAAAAAAAAAAACCCTCCAGAAAGCAGGCATGAAAGGAACATGTCTCAACATAATAAAAGCCATATATGATAAACCCACAACAAACATTATCCTCAATGGTGAAAAATTGAAAGCATTTCCCCTAAAGTCAGGAACAAGACAAGGGTGCCCACTATCACCACTACTATTCAACAGTTTTGGAGGTTTTAACCACAGCTATCAGAGAAGAAAAAGAAATTAAAGGATTCCATATTTGAAAAGAAGAAGTAATACTCTCACTGCAGATGACATGATCCTCCACATAGAAAACCCTAAATACATCACCAGAAAATTACTAGAGCTAATCAATGAATACAGTAAAGTTGTAGGATATAAAATTAACACACAGAAATCCCCTGCATTCCTGTACATTAACAATGAGAAAACAGAAAGAGAAATCAAGGAAACAGTTCTACCTAAAGAAACAAAAGATTTTTTCTATAGTTTATAGAAAACTATAAAACACTGATGAAAGAAATCAAAGAGGACACAAATAGATGGAGAAATATACCGTGTTCGTGAATCAGAAGAATCGATATAGTGAAAATGAGTATACTGCCCAAAGCAATCTATAGATTCAATGCAATCCCTATCAAGCTACCGACGGTATTCTTCACAGAGCTAGAGTAAATAATTTAACAATTTGTATGGAAATACGAAAAACCTCAAATAGTCAAAGCAATCTTGAGAAAGAAGAATGGAACTGGAGGAATCAACCTGCCTGAATTCAGGCTCTATTACAAAGCTACAGTCATCAAGACAGTATGGTACTGGCACAAAGACAGAAACATAGATCAATGGAACAAAATAGAAAGCAATGAGATAAATCCATGCACCTATGGACAAGTTACCTTTGACAAAGAAGGCAAGAATACACAATGGAAAAAAGACAATCTCATTAACAAGTGATGCTGGGAAAACTGGTCAACCACTTGTAAAAGAATGAAACTAGAACACTTTCTAACACCATACACAAAAATAAACTCAAGATGGATTTTAAAAGATTTAAAAAGATTTTTTAAAAAAAGATCTAAATGTAAGACCAGAAACTATAAAACTCATAGAGGCACACATAAGCAAAACACTCAATGATATAAATCATAGCAGGATCCTCTATGACCTACCTCCTAGAGTAATGGAAATAAAAGCAAAAATAAACAAACAAACAGGACCTAATTAAACTTAAAATCTTTTGCACAACGAAGGAAACTATAAGCAAGGTGAGAAGATAGCCTTCAGAATAGGAGAAAATAATAGCAACTGAAGCAACTGACAACAAATTAATCTCAAAAATATACAAGCAGCTTATGCAGCTCAATACCAGAAAAATAAATGACCCAATCAAAAGATGGACCAAAGAACTAAACAGACATTTTTCCAAAGAAAACATACAGATGGCTAACAAACACATGAAAAGATGCTCAACATCACTCATTATCAGAGAAATGCAAATTAAAACCACAATGAGGTACCATCTCACTCCAATCAGAATGCCTGCTATTAATAAGTCTACAAAGAATAAATGCGGGAGAGGGTGTGGAGAAAAGGAAATGCTCTTGTACTGCTGGTGGGAATGTAAATTGATACAGCCACTATGGAATATGAAATGGAGATTCCTTTAAAAACTAGGAATAAACTCACCATATGACCCAGCAATCCCACTCCTAGACAAATACCCTGAGGAAACCAAAATTGAAAACAGGCACATGTACCCCAATGTTCACTGCAGTAGTATTTACAATAGCTAGAATATGGAAGCAACCTACATGTCCATCAACAGTTGAATGGATAAAGAAGCTGTGGTCAATGTATACAATGGAATATTCAGTTCAGTTCAGTCACTCAATCGTATCCAACTCTGCAACCCCATGAATTGCAGCACGCCAGGCCTCTCTGTCCATCACCAACTCCTGGAGTTCACTCAAACTCATGTCCATCAAGTCAGTGATGCCATCCAGCCATCTCACCCTCTGTCATCCCCTTCTCCTCCTGCCCCCAATCCCTCCCAGCATCAGAGTCTTTTCCAATGAGTCAACTCTTCGCATGAGGTGGCCAAAGTACTGGAATTTCAGCTTTAGCATCATTCCTTCCAAAGAAATCCCAGGGCTGATCTCCTTTAGAATGGACTGGTTGGATCTCCTTGCAGTCCGAGGGACTCTCAAGAGTCTTCTCCAAC
>NW_011494635.1:12432000-12436819 GCF_000754665.1 Bison bison bison
CAATATACAGCCTTGATGTACTCCTTTTCCTATTTGGAACCAGTCTGTTGTTCCATGTCCAGTTCTAACTGTTGCCTCCTGACCTGCATATAGGTTTCTCAAGAGGCAGGTCAGGTGGTGGTATTCCCATCTCTTTCAGAATTTTCCACAGTTTATTGTGACCCACACAGTCAAAGGCTTTGGCATAGTCAATAAAGCAGAAATAGATGTTTCTCTGGAACTCTCTTGCTTTTTAGATGATCCAGCAGATGTTGGCAATTTGATCTCTGGTTCCTCTGCCTTTTCTAAAACAAGCTTGAACATCTGGAGGATCACAGTTCATTATAGGGGACTGGAATGCAAAAGTAGGAAGTCAAGAAACACCTGGAGTAACAGGCAAATTTGGCCTTGGAATACGGAATAAAGCAGGGCAAAGGCTAATAGAGTTTTGTCAAGAGAACGCACTGGTCATAGCAAACACCTTCTTCCAACAACACAAGAGAAGACTCTACACATGGACATCACCAGATGGTCAACACTGAAATCAGATTGATTATATTCTTTTGCAGCCAAAGATGGAGAAGCTCTATACAGTCAACAAAAACAAGACTAAGAGCTGACTGTGGCTCAGACCATGAACTCCTTATTGCCAAATTCAGACTTAAATTGAAGAAAGTAGGGAAAACCACTAGACCATTCAGGTATGACCTGAATCAAATCCCTTATGATTATACAGTAGAAGTGAGAAATAGATTTAAGGGCCTAGATCTGATAGATAGAGTGCCTGATGAACTGTGGATGGAGATTCATGACATTGTACAGAAGACATGAATCAAGACCATCCCCAAGAAAAAGAAATGAAAAAAAGCAAAATGGCTGTCTGGGGAGGCTTTACAAATAGCTGTGAAAAGAAGAGAAGTGAAAAGCAAAGGAGAAAAGGAAAGATATAAGCATCTGAATGCAGACTTCCAAAGAATAGCAACAAGAAATATGAAAGGCTTCCTCAGCGATCAATGCAAAGAAATAGAGGAAAACAACAGAATGGGAAGGACTAGAGATCTCTTTACAAAAATCAGAGACACCAAAGGAACATTTCATGCAAAGATGGGCTCGATAAAGGACAGAAATGGTATGGACCTAACAGAAGCAGAAGATATTAAGAAGAGGTGGCAAGAATACACAGAAGAACTGTACAAAAAGACCTTCAGGACCAAGATAATCACGATGGTGTGATCACTGACCTAGAGCCGGACATCCTGGAATGGGAAGTCAAGTGGGCCTTAGAAAGCATCACTACGAACAAAGCTAGTGGAGGTGATGGAATTCCAGTTGAACTATTTCAAATCCTGAAAGATGATGCTGTGAAAGTGCTGCACTCAATGTGCCAGAAAATCTGGAAAACTCAGCAATGGCCACAAGACTGTAAAAGGTCAGTTTTCATTCCATTCCCAAAGAAAGGCAATGCGAAAGAATGCTCAATGGAATATTACTCAGCCATAAAAGGGAACACATTTGAGTCAGTTCTAATGAGGTGGATGAATCTAGAGCCTTGTACAGAGTGAAGAAAGTCAGAAAGAGAAAGAGAAATATCATATACTAATGCAAATATATGGAATCTAGAAAGATGGTACTGATTAATTTATTTGCAGTGCAGCAGTGGAAAAACAGACATAGAGAACAGACTTATAGACACAGTGGGAAGGAGCGAAAAGAGAGGGTGAAATGTACGGAGAGAGTAACATGGAAACTTACAATACCATATGCAAAATAGATAGCCAATGGGAATTTCCTTTATGACTCAACAAACCCAAACAGGGGCTCTGTAGCAATCTAGAGCAGTGGGATGGGGAAGCAGATGGCAGAGAGGTTCAAGAGGGAGGGGATATATGTATACCTAAGGCTGATTCATGTTGATTCTTGGCAGAAAAACAACAAAATTTTGTAGAGCAATTATCCTTCAAAAAAGAGAATGCGGGTCACCTGTCCTCTCATAGTCTCTAGTTCAGGATATAATATCTCACATCCTCCCAAATGAGGGTGCATGAGAGAGACAGTTTAAGATTCACTCAAAACTTGAACACAGTAGGAGAATAATCAGTATCCATTTGATAATGATGAAAGTTAAAAGTTCACTATAGGGAACATCATAACTATCATTGCTCAAGTGCTGAGTACAAGTCATGAATTTGTTCATCTGATTTGAGCTGGGTGACCATCCAATATGGTAGGATTTATTATTCTAATTCACTGATGAAGGTATTGAAGTTCAGAGAGTATGAGAAACTTGCCCAAAGACACAAATAAAGTGATGGAGCCAAGATTTAAATCCTACTTGACCCCAAATTTGCTCCCATACCTCTATGAAAAACTACCTTCCCAAATAAAAAAAACAATCATCTTTATATCAGATATAAGTTGTACACTGAATTTGGAGGGAATTGTATTTTCCTAATTCTCTACCTTGGAAACTCCAATTTGCCTTCAACATTCATCTCAGGCTTTATTGCTCATGAAAGCATTCTCTGCCCCTTTCCTCAACTCAAGGCTGGGCTGAAATGCTCAGATCACACTGAACCCCACACATGTGCCCAAAACCTGTTGTGATTCTTCTTTCACTTTGTTACCCCATCCCTACTTCCCTGCCCTACTCTATACCCCTAAGCTGAGAACAGAGTTTGCCTGAATACAAGACACAGGGTCTCTCCCTTAGAAAGGCTTTGGGAAGGACCTAATTATATGTGCCAAAAGCCTGCAATTCCTCAGGAAACCATGTGGAAAGAATCATCATTATTATCATCATCATCTCAATAAGCCAAGTATAGATTATCATGGGGACAAAACGTCTCCCTGCACACATCAGTCAGGAAAAAGCATCATTTAGCCAATATCCCCCTTAACTTGTCTGGGCCTCTATTTCCTCATCTGATCTCAAAGATCCCCGCAGCTTTCCCCCTTAACAAAAAGCAGTTCTAGGGATGTCCCAGGACATGCTAGGCATCTCAGGGGAAACAAGGGAGTATACGTTCCCTTCTGGGTACTTACACTAAAATCAGGAAGTCAGCACTCACAGCAATGGCCCAAACAGCAGTGGGTCCAATGCCCAATTGATTCAAACTGAGAGAATATTTCGTATTAACATGGAATGTTAGGTCCATGAATCAAGGCAAATTGGAAGTGGTCAAACAGGAGATGGCAAGAGTGAACATCGACATTTTAGGAATCAGCAAACTAAAATGGACTGGAGTGGTCCATTTAATTAATGGTCATTTAATAATTAATGGTCATTTAATTCAGATGACTATTGTATCTACTATTGTGGGCAAGAATCCCTTAGAAGAAATGGAGTAGCCAGCATAGTCAACAAAAGAGTCTGAAACGCAGTAGTTGGATGCAATCTCCAAAATGGCAGAAGGATGTCTTTGTTTCCAAGGCAAACCATTCAATATCACAGTAATCTAAAAAAAAAAAAAAAAAATCACAGTAATCCAAGTCTACGCCCCGATCAGTAATGCTGAAGCTGAACACTTCTGTGAAGACCTACAAGACCTTCTAGAACTAACATCCAAAAAAGATGTTCTTTTCATCATAGGGGATTAAAATGCAAAAGTAGGAAGTCAAGAGATACCTGGAGTAACTGGTAAATGTGGCCTTGAACTACAAAACAAAGCAGTGAAAAGGATAACAGAGTTTTGCCAAGAGAATGCACTGGTTGTAGCAAACACCCTCTTCCAACAACACATGAGAAGACTCTACACATGGACATCACCAGATGGTCAATACTGAAATCAGATTGATTATATTCTTTGCAGCCAAAGATGGAGAAGCTCTATACAGTCAGCAAAAACAAGACCAGGAGCTGACTGTGGCTCAGATCATGAATTCCTTATTGCCAAATTCAGACTTAAATTGAAGAAAGTAGGGAAAACCACTAGATCATTCATGTATGACCTAAATCAAATCCCTTATGATTATACAGTGGAAGCGACAAATAGATTCAAGGGATTAGATCTGATAGAGTGCCTGAAGAATTATGGACAGAGGTTCCTGAATTGTACAGGAGGCAGTGAGTAAGACCATCTCCAGGAAAAAGAAATGCAAAAAAGCAAAATAGTTGCCCAAGGAGGCCTTACAAATGGCTGAGAAAAGACACAAAAGGCAAAGGAGAAAAGGAAAGATATACCCATTTGAATGCAGAGTTCCAAAGAATAGCAAGGAGAGATAAGAAAGCCTTTGTCAGTGATCAATGAAAAACAAAATAGAGGAAAACAACAGAGTGGGAAAGACTGGAGATCTCTTCAAGAAAATTAGAGATACCAAGGGAACATTTCATGCAAAGATGGGCACAATAAAGGACAGAAACAGTATGAACCTAACAGAAGCAGAAGCTATTAAGAAGAGATGGCAAGAATACACAGAAGAAGTATACAGAAAAGATCTTCATGACCCAGATAACTATGATGGTGTGATCTCTCACCTAGAGCCAGACATCCTGGAATGTGAAGTCAAATGGGCCTTACAAACAAAACCAGTGGAGGTGAAGAAATTCCAGTTGGACTATTTCAAATCCTAATAGATGATGCTGTGAAAATGCTGCACTCAATATGCCAGTGAATTTGCAAAATGCAGCAGTGGCCACAGGACTGGTAAAGGTCAGTTTTCATTCCAATCCCAAAGAAAGGCAATGTCAAAGAATGTTCAAACTACCACACAATTGCACTCATCTCACACATTACCAAAGTGATGCTCAAAATTCTCCAAGCCAGGTTTCAACAGTACGTGAACCATGAACTTCAAGATGTTCAAGCTGGATTTAGAAAAGGCAGAGGAACCAGAGATCAAA
>NW_011494635.1:12436919-12456934 GCF_000754665.1 Bison bison bison
AGTCTGTATGCAGGTCAAGAAGCAACAGTTAGAACTGGACATGGAACAACAGACTGGTTCCAAATCAGGAAAGGAGTATGTTAAGGGCTGTATATTGTCACCCTGCTTATTTAACTTATATGCAGAGCACATCATGAGAAAAGCTGGGCTGGATGAAGCACAAGCTGGAATCAAGATTGCTGGGAGAAACATCAATATACTCTGATATGCAGATGACACCACCCTTACGGCAGAGAAAGAAGAAGAACTAAAGAGCTTCTTGATGAAAGTGAAAGAGGAGAGTGAAAAAAAATGGCTTAAAACTCAATATTCAGAAAACTAAGATCATGACATCTGGTCTCATCACTCTATGGCAAATAGATGGGGAAACGATGGAAACAGTGACAAACTTTTTTTCTTGGGCTCCAAAATCACTGCAGATGGTGCTGCAGCCATGAAATTTTAAAAATGCTTGCTCCTTGGAAGAAAAGTTATGACCACCTAGACAGCATATTGAAAAGCAGAGACATTACTTTGCCAAAAAAGATCCATCCAGTCAGAGCTATGGTTCTTCCAGTAGTCATGTATGGATGTGAGAATTGGACTATAAAGAAAGCTGAGCACCGAAGAATTGATGCTTTTGAACTGTGGTGTTGGAGAAGACTCTTGAGAGCCCCTTGGATTGCAAGGAGATCCAACCAACCCAACCTAAAGGAAATCAGTTCTGAATATTCATCAGAAGGACTGATGCAGAAGCTGAAACTCCAATAATTTTGCCTCCTGATGCAAAAAGCTGACTCATTTGAAAAGACCCTGATGCTGGGAAAGATTGAACTCAGGAAGAGAAAGGGATGACAGAGGATGAGATGATTGAATGGCATCATTGAGTAAACTCCGTGAGTTCGTGACAGACAGGGAGGCCTAGCATGCTGCAGTCCATGGGGTAGCAATAAGTTGGACACAACTGAGTGACTGAACTGAACTGGACTGAACTGAAGGAATCGAGAAAAATGAGAATGAGTTAGTGCCATTGCCTGGTGAAGAGATTCTTCTGAGATTCTTATGAATATGGCTTATTATCAATGTACCCATGAAGGAAGTGATAGGGAGTAAGGAGGTGGGAGTAGGTAGGGAAAAGGGTTATCTCAAAAGAGTATGTTAACCAAAGTTCCAGGAGATAATTTTGAATCAGTACTGCAGGAGGCCACATCCTCACTGGGGACAGGGGAGCTGAGATATTGATACACTCACACCTTAAGTTGTTAGTTAAGATCTGCTCCCAGGATATAAATTCTCAAGTCTCTGTGTACATAAAGTTAGTTCTTATACAATGGTGTCTGGGAAATGCAGGAGTCTATGATCTTGAGCAGAGCAGAGCAAGGGAAAAAAGGCATGGAATGGCAAACCAATGACAGGCACGCCTGGTGCCTTAGGATACTCAGTCTTAGAGTCATAATGTTTGAGATGTGGTTCCCAATTTATGCCTCATATTTTTAAAAGACAACTCAAGATTACTCAATAAATTCTCAGAATTTCCTAAGATTAGAACCTGATTGCATATGGTTTTAATGTTCTAAATGTGACTGCCACCCTTTGCAAGAGGACAGCTGGCTCAGCCAAGTGTTATGTGCCCTAGAATTTTCATTTCTCGAAAGTTCCCAAGGTAAGGCCACTTGCCACTGGAAAGGGGAACAGGATGAGATTTTCATGCAGAGATGGAACTAGGGGACATGGCTAATTGTTGAAGAAAAATCAAGTTAGGCTGCCTTTTCCAAGGCTCGGAAAAGCTTTTCTAAACTTTTTTAAAACCAAAGAAATATCTGGATTTCCTCTGAGGTTTTTGGAACATTGATCTTCTAGGATGCAAAGCATCCTGATGTCTCCACACTGACAGGTATGGGGAGAGGAATTAAGGTGGGAGATGGGCAGCTGGAGGAACCTGGGCAAACCCAGGACTGGTTGGAGTTCTTACAGTGAGCAGGGATGAGAGGCTTGTTTACCTGCTATGCTGACTGTCCCTGGGATGTCACAGCTACCATGAATCATGAATTCATGATTTGGCTGATTTTTCCACCCCCACAGCAAAGAGTTAGCTGTGGGGGTGGCATAAAGGTACATGTAAGAGGCAAGAGTTTCAAGCAAGGGCTTCTGCTATTACTCCCTGCAGAGTCCACCAACTGATTCCTTCAGGCAAACTGTGACTCATTTCGTTCATTTCCAAACTTTGCTCATCCCAGGGTTCTGGGCTACCTTTAAGGCTTTTCCCTAATTCTCATCAACTGCAGGCTTCATTCTCAGGCTTTGGAGGTCCCAAAACTATCAACTCTTCTGTCATTCATCTTCATCCATTCATGTTCGTGAGAATTAGCCTCACCCAATTTTGCTCCTTGAGAGTTAACCCAGACTCTAAGCAGTTCATCCCTCCTTCTCACCAGTAAAA
Source organism: Bison bison bison (assembly GCF_000754665.1). NCBI lineage: Eukaryota > Metazoa > Chordata > Mammalia > Artiodactyla > Bovidae > Bison > Bison bison. The sequence continues at coordinate 12,439,339 of NW_011494635.1, forward strand.
TACAGTGGCCCAGGAGACAATGAGCTATTAAAATCTCATGCTGAGATGTTTAGGAGTAATAGTGTCTTAATATGTTCCTCCTCCTCTTGCATCTGGAGATACAGTGCTTAAGTCAAGGAAATGAAGTGTAATGGTAAGATTTTGAGCATGTGACAGGCCAATGGGAGGGATATTTTGGGGTGAAGAAGCCCCTCTGGAGTTACCACTTACTGGGATCAGTGACTCTAGGACTGGAAGAGTGTAGGAAGTACAGCTCCCATTTTCATCTTCCACAAGTTTTCTGGATACAGTGCACCCCTAGAATGCTGGCCCATCAGGTTGTGGATGCTGAGTCAAGAGACTCTGAAACAGGGGAAGGCAGATGGGGTTCTGATGTCTAACATCTATACCAGTTGATTAGTAGTTAGTGTGAAAATTCCTTTCCTCGATTCTTAGTGACTTCTTATTCAGATTAAAATCATTTCTTAGGTCAGTTTCCCAAGGCAAAATAAATAAAAGCAAAAATAAACAAGTGGGGCATAATCAAACTTATTTATCAACAAAATTATCAACAAAATGAAAGATAACCTACTGAATGAGAGAAAATATTTGCAAACAATGTGACCAACCAGGGGTTAACATCCAAAATACACAAACAGCTCATATAACCTAATATTTTTTTTTTTAATCAGAAACTGGGCAGAAGACCTAAGTGGCATTTTTCTAAAGATGTATAGATAGCTAATAGGCACATGAAAACATACTCAACATTGTAATAATTAGATAAATGCAAATAAAAACCACAATAAGGTATTACCACAATACCACAATAAGGTATTACACCAATCAGAATAGCTATCATCAAAAAAGTTTATAAATAATAAATTCTAGAAAGGGTGTGGAGAAGAGAGAAGCCTCCTAAACTGTTGATGGAAATGTAAATCGGTGCAGCCATTATGAAGTTTCCTTTAAAAATTAAAAATAGAACTACTGTATATGATCCAGCAATCCCACTCTTAAGTATATATCCAGAAAAGATGAAAACTCTATTTCAAAAAGATGTTGTTGTTGTTTTTCAGTTGCTAAGTCATGTCTGAGTCCTTGCAACCTCATAGATGTTAACACACCAGGTTCCTCTGTCCTTCACTATCTCCCATAGTTTACTCAGATTCACGTCCATTGAATCAGTGATGCTATCTAACCTTCTTATCCTCTGTGACCCCTTTCTCCTTTTGTATTCAGTCTTTCCCATCATCAAAGTTTTTTCCAATGAAATGGCTCTTCACATCAGGCAGCATCTCCTTCAGGGGTCACAGCCTTGTTGTGGTGAAGGGGTTTGTGTAACTCAATGAAGCTATGAGCCATGCCATGAGGGCCACCCAAGATGGATGGGTCATAAGGGAGAGTTCTGACAAATTGTGGTCCACTGGAGGAGGTAATGGCAACCCACCCTAGTTTCTTCCCACTAGAACCCCATGAACAGCATAAAAAGGCAAAAATATACAACACTGGAAAATGTGCCCTCCAGGTCAGAAGGTGTCCAATATGTTACTGGGGAAGACTGGAGGGAAATTTCTAATAGGTCCAGAAAGAATGAAGTGGCTGGGCCAAAGCAGAAATGACGCTCAGTTGTGGATCTGTCTGTGGTGAAAGTAAATTCCAGTGTTGTAAAGAACAATCTTGCATAGGAACCTGGACTGTTAGGTTCATGAACCAAGGTAAATTGGATGTGGTCAAGCAGTAGATGGCAAGAGAAAACATCAACATCTTAGGAATCAATGAACTAAAATGAACAGGAATGGGTGAATTTAACTTAGATGACCATTACATCTACTATTGTGGGCAAGAATCCCTTAGAAGAAATGGAGTAGCCAGCATAGTCAACAAAAGAGTCTGAAATTCAGTACTTGGGTACAGTCTCAAAAATGACAGAATGATCTCAGCTCCTTTCTAAGGCAAACCATTCAACATCACAGTAATCCAAGTCTATTCCTCAACCACTAATGCCAAAGAAGCTGAAGTTCAATGGCTCTATGAAGACCTACAAGGCCTTCTAGAACTAACACCAAAAAAGAAGTCCTTTTCATCATAAGAGACTGGAATTCAAAAGTAGAAAGTCAAGAGATATCTGGAGTAACAGGCAAGTTTGGCCTTGGAGTACAAAATGAAGCCAGGCAAAGGCTAACAGAGTTTTGTCAAGAGAATGCACTGGTCGTAGCAAACACCTCTCCCAACAACCCGAGAGACAATTCAACACATGGACATCACCAAATGGTCAATGCTGAAATCAGATTGATTATATTCTTTGCAGCTGAAGACAAAGAAGCTCTATACAGTCAGTAAAAACAAGACCTGGAGCTGACTGTGGCTCAGATCATGAGCTCCTTATTGCAAAATTCAGGCTTAAATTGGAGAAAGTAAGGAAAACCACCAGGCCATTCAGGTCTGACCTAAATCAAATCCCTTATACAGGTGAGGTGATGAATACAGCAGAGGTGATTATACAGCAGAGGTAATGAACAGATTCAAGGGATTAGATCTGGTAGACAGAGTGCTTAAAGAACTATGGACAAAGGTTTGTAACATTGTACAGGAGGCAGTGACCAAAACCATCACAGAGAAAAAGAAATGCAAGAAGGCAAAGTGGTTGTCTCAGGAGGCTTTACAAATAGCTGAGGAAAGAAGAAAAGTGAAAGGCAAGGGAGAAAGGGAAAGATGCATACCCAACTGAGTTCAAAAAGACACATACACCCAAATGTTCACAGCGGCACTATTTATAATTGCTAAGATATGGAAACAACCCAAATGCCCATTAACAGACAGCTGGATTAAGAAGATGTAATACGCACATGCACACACACACACACACACACACACTGGAATATTACTCAGCCACAAAAAAATGAAATATGGCCATTTGAGCATCATGGAAAAACCTAAAATTTATATACTTAGGAAGTAAGTCAGACAAAGACAAATACTATATATTGCCACTTACATATATAATCTAAAAAATAATACAAATGAATCGATATGTAAAACATGCTTACAGACATAGAAAACAAATTCACAGTTATGAAAAGGAAGAGATAAGGGAGAAGGCCAAATTAGGAGCATGGTATTAACAGATATAAACTACCATACATAAAACATATAAGCAACAAGGATTTACTATATATTACAGGGAACTACATTCAATATCTTATAATAAACTATAAAGAAATGTAGTCAGAAGAAATGAAAAGACTATACTGTGTACCTGAAACTAACACAATATTGTAAATCAAATATACTTTAATTTTCTTTAAAAAAAAAAAAAAAAGCTTTATCTTGGCAACACACACACAAAATCAAGTCAAGGACAGTTGCAAGAATCGTTCTTTATGATCACAGAGCAGGCAAGTCCCTCTAAGTGAATAGCCAGAAAGTATTGTTATATTCATGTTCTTCTCACAAGCAAAGTGAATGTTTGCATTCTGAATGCTTCTTCTTTCAAGAAGAAAAAGGGCACAGATAAGCTATATCTTGAATCATAAGCCATAACTATGAGAGGACACCTGAAATCAAACAGTGAGGCTCCCTGGACTCGTTTGAGATGATTGATATCGCTGCCCAATCTATTATATCAGAGGTACCAAGGTGGAGCCCTCCTCAGCCCTTCACCTTCACCCTTTTGATGGAGTCTCTGTGTACATCATTATCACCTTGGTTAGTTTCACCGTCTTCTTTCTCTTCGTAATGACTAACCTCATAAAAAATGACATCAGTCATCTTCATTCCACTCAACATTGAAGTTCAGCTCAATATCTCCTGCTCTGGGCAAATCTCCCAGCCTGTCTTTTCAGCCATCTTGTTGCTCCCTCCTCAGTGCTCTAAAATTGTATTCTCCTATGGATCCATCTCCTCCACCAGGCTGTGAGCTTCTCAAGCACCAAACTGCTTTTCAATCTATGTCTCCCCAGCACCTAGCAAGTGAAGCTTGTGGGTTTTCAAAACTCACTCCAAGAAGTAAAGATTAAGAATACATTTCAACAACATGGAGCTTAGTTCAGTCTCCAACCTCCTCTTACCCTCTACTCTATGTGAGCCCTCCCCTTTTTCCCTGTACCCCTCAATACAGCTGTGGTTCTCAAATGACTGTACTCGTGTGCTTGCTTCTGCACCTTCCCATCCCCAGCAAGAGGCCAGTTCATGGTATAGCCCATCTGGGATATTGAGTAAGAAAGGGTAGCTATAAGAGGCATTTGAGAATAAACATCAACAAGGGTTGATAGTAGACTGGATGTAGAAATTGTAGATGAGTGGGGAGCCAGGTAACCAGAAGGCTGCCACTGACACAGACAGTAGAGTCAAAAAGAGACTTGAGGAGAGGATAGGGGAACAGGTGAGTTCAATTGAGGACAAGTTGACTTTAGGAGGTTAGCAGTGTTCAGGGGGATATTTCCAATAGGTCAATGGAACTATAAAACAAGTACCCGAAATTCCTGAAGGCACTAGAAGCTTAGCGATAAAAGGATTCTCCTCCTAGAGCCCTGGGGGAAAATGAGGCCCTGTTGACAAATTGATTTCTTACTTTTGGCCTCCAAAACGTTGAGAAAATAAATTTCTGTTGTTGAAAAAATCTTGTGCCCCAAGAAAAATAGTATGCCCAGAGTTGGGCATGTAGAATTCAGTCGCCAAATTGAGATGAAAACTGAGGACATACAACATTACCCATTTGAGGATTCCAAAGACAAGAGAGTAGGCAAAGAAAAGCATCAGGACCAAGACTCAGTTTTGAAAACCCCATCATATATGGGGGCAGGACATGGAGGTGAGGACCCAGGAAATAAGTCAATACAGTGCCTGTCACATTAGAACCTGAAGCAAAATGAAAAATCAGTAATACTTATCCTATTTATTCAAAAGATTTATATTTTATTCATCATGGGTTTTGTATTGTCATTTTTTTAAAAAATATTTCTTATCTTGAGAGACAAGATAGAATACAACAGTCCAGCAAGAAAAGGAGACCTACAGCCACTGAGCCCCATAGCCAGAGCCCAGACACTGGGTCCCACCAGCGCGGGTGCAAACCCTGGCTCTGACGTCTCTTCGGTGCATGATCTTAGGTACATTATCTCAAGTTAGTCACTCCACTCCCCTAAATTTGGTGTCTTCACCTGAAAAATAACACCCTCCTGGCAGTTGTCACAGTGCCTGTCCTAAAAATCTGTTCCCAAGGATTTCAGATTGGGAGGAGGAAAATGAAGAGGCTGGACAAAGAGGAGATGACAGTAGAAATGAAGAGCCAGGAGACAGAAGAGAGATGGCACAGCCAAGAAATCAGGTTTTGTCCTCTCCACATATGATGGAGGGACAGATTCACACAGAACTGGGACATTCTATCAACTGTTCACATTTTATGTATTGCTTTAAACTCTGTTTTTTTAATATCTGTGACTTCCTTTCATTTGTTTGGGAAATGAAGACTCAAAATCTTTCCTCGCATCAGGTGGGAAAGGCCCATTGCCCAGAGTGGACTGAATCCTAGCCACTATCAAATCCAGTCCACTCTCCTGCCTCTATCTTCTGGAAGCATTCTCACAGGCACTTTGATTAGGGCCCTCATAGTGACAACATACAACCAATCTAGTGTGGCTCCAGGAGTACTGGGGAGAGGCCAGGTGAGGGACGGGGGATCTGCCATTATTTCCTTCCCTACCATCTGTTTTCAGAAGCTTGTAACTCCCCAGTATGCTTTTCCCTGGTGGAAAATGACCATGTTTGGTGTCTGCCCAAAGGAGAATCTCTATGGAAAGTTTGAGAAAGATCCCCTCTGGCTGGGAATGTGAAAAAAGCCTGTGCCTTTCCCATTTGGAGAAAAAAAAAAGGAAAGAACATACTTGAGACGTGGTTATTTTTGTCTCTGTTTCAGAAGGAGCTGACTTGGATAGTGCTACTTGGCCTGCATCCCCACCTCTTTGTTGGGAAAGGCAGAAAGAAAAGTGATGCAGACCCCAAAATGTTTATGTCTGTTCTCAAGAAATTTTTCTCTTTTAGTAGATATGTTGTTGTTTTAGTCTCTAAATTGCATCCGACTCTTTTGTGACCCCATGGACTGTAGCCCAACAGGATTCTCTGCCCAGGGGATTTTCCAGCCAATAATACTGGAGTGGGTGCCATTTCCTCCTGCAGGGGATCTTCCCAACCAGGGGATAAAACCTGTGTCTCCTGCATTGCAAGCAGATTCTTTATCACTGAGCCACCAGGGAAGCCCTTTAGTAGATATAGCCTACAAATAATAGAGTGTATAAATCTCAAGAATCTTATCTCTACAGCTTGATGGATTGTTACATACGTATATAACCATGTAACTACTGCCCAGTTCAAAGTACCTCAGAAGTCTCCTTGTGCCTTTCCCAGACAATTCTCATCCTTGAAACCTAACCAATTAGTTTTGCCTGTTCTTAAATTTCATATAAATGGAATCCTATAATATGTATGCGTGACATCATTATATTGCCTATGATGTTCATTCATGTGGTCACTTTTTGTATTAGTTTGCTAAGGCTGCCAAAGTACCACAGGCTGGTGGTTTAAAAAACAGAAATTTATTTTCTCACTGTTCTGTAGGCTGGAAGTCTTAGATCAAAATGTCAGCAGAGTTGGTTTCTTCTGGGGCCTCTCTCTTTGACTTGTGGATGACTGTGTTCTCTCTGTCTTCACGTGGTCTTTCCTCTGTGGTTGTCAGTGTCTCAATTTCCTCTTCTTATAAGAACACCAGTTATTTTGGATCAGGAACCATCCAAATGACATCATTTCAATGTAATTGCCTCTTTAAAGATTTTATCTCCAAATACACTCACATGAGGTACTGGGGGTTAGATTTCAACATGTGAATTTGGGAACTGGTACACAACTCATACTATGATACTGGTTTTTTCTTTTCTATTGCCAAATTTTATTTCATTGTGTGATTCTACCACAATTTATGTATTCATAAATACATAACAATTAACAACTAACACCTGAATTATTTCCAACTTGAGACTATTACAAGCTATTAACATCTCTAGTACATGTTCTTGCCTAAAAAAATCCTGTGGACAGAGGAGCCTAGTGGGCTACAGTCTAAAGGGTTGCAAAGAGTTGGACATGACTGAGCAACTGAGCACACATACAGGAGGTTTCTCAGGCAGACTCCTCAAAACAGACTAATCACCCTAAAGGTTATGAATTCAGGACAGGCCCATCACTCCCCACTTCCTTCTGCACTCTGACTACCCTGGTGCTGGAAATTCCTGCAGAAAATTACTCCCCTGAGTTACAATCTTGTCTTCCCTAATGTCTTCAAACTTCTGAAAACTGCCTCAACTTGAAGAGAACAAGAAGATAACCATGACTTATCCAGGCCCCCAAATACAAATCTGGCTCCTCAGAACCAGCAGCACAGGGGAACATATTTGGAAAATAAATAAATAAAGCAAATATTTATCTTATTCTTTAGACTGAAAGTAAATTTTAAGTATAAAAAAGTAACTATGAAATTATTATAAGGAAAAAAATGGTAAATATATTTATAATCCTAGAGTGCAATGTCCTTTCTAAACAAGGTAAAAACCCAGGCACCATAAAGGAAATTGTTGACACATATGACTACATAAAAATTTAAATTGTTTGAGGGAAAAGTACCATGAAAGTCAAAAGATGAACAACAAAGAGGGGTAAAATTTGCAACACATTTGTCAAAGAGCTATTTTTCTGAATTCACCACAAAAAAAGTTATACAAATCAGAAAGGTCCTAGCAACTCCATAGGAAAAAAAAATGGAGAAAAGGGCAAAAACAGAAGGCTACAAAAAGAAGAAATGCAGATGTCCAATATACACGAGAAAAAGTGCTCTGCCTTAATCATAAGTAAGTAAATGCAAGTTAAAACATTAAGATGCCTTTCTAAATCTGATTGTATTATCAGGAATACAAACATTTAACAGGGGTCATTTGATGAGATTTGGGGAAAACAGGCATATATCAACATGTGCACTATTAGTGGGTGTGTAAATCAACAATTTGGCCACACCATCAAACGTTACAACTTGTGTAGCATTTGATCCAGCAATTCCACTGTTAGCAAATTGGCTTCCAGATATACTGTAAAAAGTGATCAATACATATGTTCATTACAGCTCTACTTTATAGAAGCAAAAAATGAACTGAAATCAATCTAAATTTCAGCTAATAGGGAAAATGGGCAATAAATTGTAGTATATCTTTTTTAATGCATTATTATACCTATGAAAGAAGAGAATTAGACAGAACTGGAAGTAATGATATAAATAAATTTCCAAAATACATTAAGTGATGGATGTAATGTAAATGTTTAATATCTCTTCCTTCATAGAACTGGAAACTCCCCTCAGGTCCCAGATAAGTTGCTTTCTCCAAGATGCTGACTTACATGTGATTTCTACCTAGCCCAAGCTACTGAGCAGCATTCCCTGCTTGAGAAATGAGTGATCCCACAAAATACCCCAAATCAGAACAAGATTTTATTTCTTGCAAAGCTCTTACACTTCCTAGCAAGTCTGTACCTTCCTAGCAAGGTATTCAGTTTCCTCATTTGTCAAATGAGGCAAATGGATCCATAATCTCAAAGGCCCCTTCCAGGTCTGTAAGGCAACTGACTTAAATAAATGTTCTCCCTCTACCACAGCTTCTGTGGAATTCACTCTCAGAGATTCTAGGGATCTAATACACCCAGATTCAAACCCCAGCTCCCCCCTTACCTTGGGAAAATTATTTACCCCCTTTGAATTCATATCCTCATTTAAATAACAGAGAAAGTAATACTTTGTAAGAGAGGAAGCTCACCAAGTTTCCACTCCAGCTAAACATACTCTTTCTGGGGTTCCAAGTGGCCTCCATGTTGCCAAACCAATTGGGCATTCCTTTGTCTTTATCTTGCCTCTTTGTGACATCTGACAGTATCTCTTATAGTCTCCTCAATCTCTTTGAAGTTCTTCCCTCTCCTTCTTTGACCCCAGCCTCTCCTATTTTCTCCCCCTTCCCCAGCCACTGTTTCTCACTCTTTCTTATGGGATTTTCTTCATCATATGTCAGTGTTTTTAAGTACATAAAAAGAAGTTCAACCTCACACACAACAAAAGGAATGCAAACTAAAATGAGATCATTTTTCACCCATCAGATTAACAAAATATGAAGAGTTTGGGAACAGTGTATGGGCAATGATGTAGGGAAACAGACACTCTTGTGCATTGCTGCTGCTACTGCTAAGTTGCTTCAGTCATGTCTGACTCTGTGCGACCCCAGAGATGGCAGTCCACCAGGCTCTGCTGTCCCTGGGATTCTCCAGGCAAGAACACTGGAGTGGGTTGCCATTTCCTTCTCCAATGCATGAAAGGGAAAAGTGAAAGTGAAGTCGCTCAGTCATGTCTGACTCTTAGCAACCCATGGACTGCAGCCTACCGGGCTCCTCCATCCATGGGATTTTCCAGGCAAGAGTACTGGAGTGGGGTGCATTAGAGAAGCATAATTTGTAAGCCTTTTTAGAGGGCAATTTGGTGCAATCAAAATTTTAAATGTATAAGAGGATCTAACCCGGCAATTCTATTTATAAGATTTTGCAGTAGAGAAGGGGGCTTCTCTGATAGCTCAGTTGTTAAAGAATCCACCTGCAATGCAGGAGACCCCAGTTCAATTCCTGGATCAGGAAGATCCACTGGTGAAGTAATAGACTACCCACTCCAGTATTCTTGGGCTTCCCTGTGGCTCAGCTGGTAAAAAATCAGCCTGCAATGTGGGAGACCTGGGTTTTATCCCTGGGTTAAGAAGATCTCCTGGAGAAGGGAAAAGCTACCAGTATTCTGGCCTAGAGAATCCAATGGACTGTATAGTCCATGGAGTCACAAAGAGTCAGACACAACTAAATATATAAGAGGATCTAACCCAGCAATTCCATATATAAGATTTTATACTAGATTTTATACTAGAGAAAAAATCTACTATATATATATTCCCAATGCCCATTCTTTACTACAGAAACTAATTTTGTTGTCATAGCAACAAGTCAAACTAAAGGACATTTCTCACCTTCCCTTAAGATAGGGATGGTTATTTGACGCAGGTCTGACCCATAGGATATAAGCAAAAAAAATGTGGAAGGCTTCCAGAAAATCTCCTTAAAAGAATAACAGACTCCGCTGATGGTGCACCCTTCTCACCTATGTTGTCTCCTTTCCTTTCTCCTTCCTAGAATGTGTATGTGATAGCTTGATTTGGAGCAACAGTCTTCTAACTATAAGGAAAAAGACCTGGAGAATTTGCTGTAATGTTATTGAGACACTAAACATAGTAGACACTGAAGAGATCAAGAAGAGGTAGAAAGAATACATGGGAAAACTGTACAAAAAAGATCTAAATGAACCAGATTACTACAGTGGTGTGGTCAGCCACCCAGACAAAACATTCTGGAGAGTGAAGTCAAGTGGGTCTTAGAAAGCACTGCTGTTAATAAAGCTAGTGGATGTGACGGAATCCCAGTAGAACTATTCAAAATCCTAAAGGATGATGCCATTAAGGTGTTGCATTCAATATGTCAGCAAATCTGGAAGACACAGCAATGATCACAGGACTGGAAAAGGTTAATCCTCATCCCAGTTCCCAAGAAGGGTGGTACTAAAGAATGAGATAACCATCAGACAGTTACATTCATCTCCCATGCTAGTAAGGCCATGCTTAAAATTTTGCATGCTAGCCTTCAGCATTATGCAAAACAAGAACTTCCAGGTGTCCCAGCTGGGTTTAGAAAGGGAGGAGAAACCCAGAGATCAAATTGCCAACATTCTCTGAATCACAGAGAAAGCAATGGAATTCCAGAAAAACATCTACCTCTGTTTTACTGACTATGCAAAAGCCTTTGTGGATCACAATAAACTGTTGAAAGCTCTTAAAGAAATGGGACTGCCAAACTATCTTATCTGTCTCCTGAGAAACCTGTATGCAGGTCAAGAAGCAACAGTTTAAACCTGTATGGAACAACTGATTGGTTCAAGATTGAGAAAGGAATACAACAAGGCTGTCTGCTGTCACCCTGATTGTTTAAGCTATATGCTGACCACATCTTGAGAAATGCTGGTCTGAGTGAGTTACAAGCTGGAATCAAGAGAGAGAGAAACATCAGCACCTCAGATATGTGGATGATACCAATGTAATGGGAGAAAGTGAAGAGGAACTAAAAAGCCTCTTGATGAGGGTGAAGGAAGAGAGTGAAAGAGCTGGCTTAAAACTAAATATTAAAAAAACTAAGATCATGGTATCCGGCCCCATTACCTCACGGCAAAAAGAGTGGGGAAAGTTGGAAGTAGTGACAGATTTCCTCTTCTTGGGCTCTAAAATCACTGTGGATGATGACAGTAGCCATGAAATCGGAAGATGTTTGCTTCTTGGCAGGAAAGTTATGATAAACCTAGACAGTGTGTTGAAAAGCAGAGGCTTTGCTCTGCTGACAAAGGTCCATATAGTCCTCCCAGAGGTCACATATGGTTGTGAGAGCTGGTCTGCAAAGAAGGCAAAGCACCAAAGAACTGATGCCTTCAAACTGTGGTGCTGGAGAACGCTCCTGAGAGTCCCTTGGAGAGCAAAGAGATCAAACCAGTCAATCTTAAGGGAAATCAACCTTGAATAATAAATATTTGGAAGGACTGATGCTGAAGCTGAGACTCCAGTATTTTTGTCATCTGATGATTTGGTCCGCTGATATTTGATCATTAGCTGACTCACTGGAAAAGTCCTTGATACTGGGAAAGATTGAGGGCAGAAGGAGAAGAGAGTGTGAGAGGATGATGGCTGGATGGCATCACTGATACAATGGACATAAACTTGGGCAAACTCGGAGATGGTGAGGGACAGGGAGGCCTGGTGTGCTGTAGTCCATGGTGTCACAAAGAGTTGGACTCAACTTGGCCACTGAACAACAACAACAAACCAATGTCAGCTTTGCCTACCCTAGATTTCTCATGGCATGAGAGAAAATAAAGTTTTTATATTATTTAAATCGCTTTGTGCTTCCCTCATGGCTCAGATGGTAAAGAATTTGCTGCAATGCAGGAGACCCAGGCTCAACCCTGGGTCAAGAAGATCCCTTGAAGAAGGGAATGGATAAGTTTCTCTTAAATTAAACCAAAATTAATCCTAAATTTTGTTTGTATAAACAAGGATATTTAGGCAGTATTGCTTATATAGCAAAAGTCTGAAAACATACTGAATTCCCACTTGTAAGGCACTGGTTAATTGAATTATGGTATATGCATATGGTGGAATATTATACAATTCTTTAAAAGAATGAGGTAGGTTTTTGATGTGAAGAACTGACTCATTAGAAAATACCCCAATGCTGGGAAAGATTGAAAGCAGGAGGGAAAGGGGATAATAGAGGATGAGATGGTTGGATGACATCACCACATGATGGACATGAGTTTGAGCAAGCTCCAGGAGTTGGTGATGGACAGGGAGGCCTTACGTGCTGCAGTCCATGGGGTCACAAAGAGTCTGACACCACTGAGCGACTGAACTGAGCTGATCTCCAAGATAGTTCAGTTCAGTTCAGTCACTCAGTCATGTCCGACTCTTTGTGACCCGATAGACTGCAGCACGTCAGGCCTCCCTGTCCATCACCAACTCCCAGAGCTTACTCAAACTCATGTTCATCGAGTCAGTGATGCCATCCAACCATCTCATCCTCTGTCATCCCCCCTCCTCCTGCCTTCAATCTTTCCCAGCATCAGGGTCTTTTCAAATGAGTCAGTTCTTCACATCAGGTGGCTAAATTATTGGAGTTTCAGTTTCAACATCAGTCCTTCCAATGAATATTCAGGACTGATTTCCTTTAGGATAGACTCGTTGGATCTCCTTGCTGTCCAAGGGACTCTCAAGAGTCTTCTCCAAGACCACAGTTCAAAAGATATTTTTGATATTTAGTGGGGGTTTTTTTTTTTTTTTTGGTGATATAGAATTCTATTATTTTTCTGTTGACCAATCATGATACAATGGTATTAAAGTGAGTAAAAGTTACAAAATCACATAGTAAAAGATGTTTATCAATTCTTGCAATCAATAGCCAGACAAAAAATAGAAGATAATTACAATTGCAAACCCTAATGGGAACATGATTAACCTAACAATATAAAATAATTATATACAATTTGGGGAGTCATGCAGAGTGACATGGTAAGTAGAAGTGCGTACATGCACATGTTTTCATCCACCCAGCTAGTCTATGTCTTTTGGTTGGTGCGTTTAATCCATTTACATTTATGGTAATTGTCAATATGTATGATTCTATTACCATTTTCCTAATTGTTTTGGGTTTATTTTCTGTAGGTCTTTTCTTTCTCTGGTGTTTTCTGCCAACAGAAGTTCCTTTAGCCTGTGCTGTAAAGCAGGTTTGGTGGTGCTGAATTTTCTTAACTTGCTTGTCTGGAAAGCTTTTGATTTCTCTATCAAATCTGAATGAGAGTCTTCCTTGGTAGAGTATTCTTGGTTGTAAGTTCTTCCCTTTCATCACTTTAAATATATCATGTCATTCCCTTTCATTTTGCGAGTTTCTGTTGAGAAATCAGCTAGTAGCCTGATGGGAGTTTCCTTGTATGTTATTTGTCATTTTTCCCTTGTTGTTTTTAGTATTTTATCTTTGTTTTTAATTTTTGTGAGTTTGATTATTATGTGTCTTGGTGTGTTCCTCCTCGGATTTGTCCTACCTGAACTCTCTGTGCTTCCTGGACTAGATTGACTCCTTCCTTTTCCATGTTAGGGAAGTTTTCAGCTATTAACTCTCTTCAGATATTTTCTCAGGTACTTTCTCTGTCTCTTTTCCTTCTGGTACCCCTATAATGCGAATGTTGGTGCATTTAATGTCCCAGAGGTCTAAAAGAAGGCTGTCTTCATTTTTTTCATTCTTTTTTCTGTATTCTTTTCTGTGGCATTGATTTCCACCATTCTGCCCCCAAGATCATTTATCCATTCTTCTACCTCAGTTATTCAGCTATCGATTCTTTCCAGTGTATTATTCATCTGTTTGTTTGTTCTCTAGTTCTCATAGGTCTTTCATAAACATTTCTTGCATCTTCTCCATTGTTTTCCTGAGATCCTGGATCATCTTTAGTATCATTATTCTGAATTCTTTTCATGGAAGGTTGCCTATCTATACTTCATAGACTTGTTTTTCTGGGGTTTTATATATTCCCTTCATCTGGGACATAACTCTCTACTTGTTCATCCTGATTAACTTTCTATAATGTGGGTTTTTTCTAGATATTGGATTATGGTTCTTCTTGTTTCTTCTTGTCTGCCCTCTGACAGATGATGCTAAGAGGTTTCTGTAAGCTTCTTGATGGGAGGGACAGAGTGGGAAAATCTAGGTCTTGCTCTGGTGGGCAGGGCCTTGATCAGTAAAGCTTTAATTCAATTATATGCTGATGGGTGGGATTGCACTGTCTCCCTGGTAGTTGTTTGGTCTGAGGTGACCCACCCCTGGGGTCTATGGGCTCTATGGTAGAGTTAATAGCAATTTCCAAGAGGACTTACACCAAGGGAGAACTTTCAGGACTACTGCTGCCAGTGCCTGCATCCCTGTGGTGAGCCCCTGCTGACCCACACCTCCACACTAGCAGGGAGTTTGGTTCAGTCTCCTGTGGGGTCACTGCTCCTTTCCTCTGGGACTTGATGCACCCAAAGGTTTTCTTGTGCCCTCTAATACTGTAGTCTCTGTTTCCCCCAGTCCTATGCAAGTCCTATAATTAAATCCTACTGGCCATCAAGGCCAGGTTCAATGGGAATTCTCAGTCCCTTTGTCAGATCCTCAGGCTGGGAAGCCAGGTTCATAACCTTCACAATAGTGTAAGAACTTTGATATTATTGTTTTCCAGTTTGTGGGTCATCCATGTGGCAGGTATGAGATTTGATTTTATCATGATTACACCCTTCCTCCCATCTCATTTCAGCTTCTTCTTTGTCTTTGAATGTTGGGTATCTTTTTTTGGTGAGTTCCAGCATTCACCTGTTGATGGTTGTTCAACAGCTTGTTGCAATTTTGGTGCTCTCACAGCAGGAGATGAACACATGTCCTTCTACTCTGCCATCTTGAACCAGAAGCCCTATTTAGTTAAGTTTTGGGGGGAAAATGATATAGAAAGGTAAACACAGTATGCTAACATTTATGTAAAATTGTTTTACAGGCTTAGAACTTTCCCAGAATACAGATAAAACTGATATGTCTTTGAAAATGGTGCCTGGATTACTAGGAATTGGGAATGAGCAGGTGGTAGACTTGCCATTCACTGCATATCCTTTTGTATTGCTTGAATATCTACCAGGTGCACATTTTATCCTCCAAAAAAAAGTCTGTCAGTTAGAATTAAATTACACTGATTTATCAAACCAAGAGAAAGAGCCAGAATGAAGTAAGAAGGAAAGTTAGTGATTTCCATCACTTATTCTTCTCCCTTCATTCTTTTCATTGGATGACCCTGTCCCATGGCCTCAACTGTCACATAATGGTCCCAAACTTGAATATTCAGTCATGTGTTCTCTGATGAATCCACACTTACCCACCTGACCACTCTCTGAACATCACAACATGGAAGTCCTATGGGCACCCAAAATTCAGTATGTCCAAACCTACAGTACTACTCCTCCACCTGTGTTTTCTGAAAAATATGCCCAGTTTAAGCCAGCAATGCCTATTCAGTGGCCCTGCCATCTGTGATGGGAAGAAATGCTCCAACTCCTGCTTTCTACCCTGTGTCTCAACCTCACCCCTCTCCCAGGACTTCTTAGAGAATTTGCACTAGTCAGAACCTCCCAACAATGTAGCCATATGCCCAAAACCCCATTAGTGGCTACTAATGGGGTTTTTCCCCTCAGTAGCATACACTACTCTCATCACTTTTTATTCACTCTCTTCCCTCCTAGACTGAAATTCCCATGGGAAGAAGAAACACTCCTATGTCTTTCTCTGCTAAATTCCTCATACTGATAGCAAGGCCCAATAGCAGAGTTCACACACCAATTGCACAAGCTGAAAGCTGTAGCCATTATCTCACCCTCCACATGCAATCATATCCCATTACTACAACTCCTTCATTAGCCTCAAAACCATTCACTTCTCTCCATCTTCAAAGTCACTGCCCTAATACAAGCCTTGTTACTTCTCCCCCAGATCCATAGTCACAGTATTCAACAGTCTCCCTAAGTCTAACCTGGCCCTTCTAGTGCTAATTTCAGAATAGAATATGTAAAATGGTAAACTTGTCATGTCACTGAGCAAACAAATAATAATAATTAACAAACAAGGATTGTAAAGGTTCACTGTTGTGTTCAGACCTTATTACAGCCATGAGGCCTCCAAAAGGCCTTTCCACTCCTGCCTCACACCTCTGAGTCTATCTCAAAACTTTGACTTCAATCACATGAAACAATTTACACTTCCTCAAAAGTGTCAATGCTTTAAAACTCTGTGCCTTCACACAAGTTCCTTCCTCTGCATGGAACATAGCCACCATTTCCCACCACTATCCCTTAGTTTTCCTTTTAGTTAAACCCTTCAAACTTAGCTCAAATATTACCACCTTCAAGAAGCCATCCAGGAGGGAAAAAAATGGAGGAGGAGTAGGTAGATATGGAGTACATCTCTCTCTACAGATACGTCAGGAATACACTTTCAGACACAGAAGTGCTTGCAAAACACCAGCTGAGAGCAGGCAGGAGTACCTGACCACCGGAAAAGAATATATAGAACCATGAAAAACTTGGTAAGATGAAGAAACTAGGGCGAAAACAGGAGAGTTAGTTGGACTGGACCTGCCCTTGGTGGATGAGGGAACTGAAGCAGGGGCAATTGTTTCAGTCAGAGGAGAAACATTTGAGGCTGAGAGTGAAGCAGCTGATCTGAAGCAACCTAAATGGAATGAGAATCAGACAGTCCTTGCCACATGTACCCTGGTCCAGCCATATGTACCCTGGTCAGGGACGTGGGTCCCCTAGAAGGCACAGCATCTGGGAGCTGGAGCGTAGGGATTGTGGAGCAATCCCAGGGTGAAGTCTGCTGTTGACTGTAGGAAAACAACCCAAGGGGACATGAGGGAGGAGATTGTGGTGGGAAATGTCTGTGGAGGAAAGCCAGGCAGCCATGGAAGCAAGGCAATGCTGCTGAGTCATGCATAGTGGGTGGAGCCATCAACGTAGCCTCTCACTCCCACCACATACCAGAACTGGGAGCTGAACAATAGATAGGTTGGTCCATCAAGTGCCTGAGGTAGGGAACAACAGAGTAGGACCCCACCCAGGATGCCCCAGTGTTGTGCACTGAACAACAGAGAAGGAGCCCAGGCAAGGGACCCCTCTAAGTGCCTGAAGGGGCAGAGCAACAGAGAAAGACTAACCAATGAGACCTGATCACCAGCTGCCAGAGGCTCAAAAAAGACTCTGCTAGGGCTACAACTCCAGTGGCTGAGGCAGTCTGTGTCCCTGCACACTTGGCGCCTCCAGGGTCCCCACAACCCAAACAACTGCACCACCTTCATGCTCAACTCTCACAGGGTTAGGCGGTGGGGGAGGGAGGG
>NW_011494635.1:12457034-12463611 GCF_000754665.1 Bison bison bison
GGAGGGGAGGGCAGGGGGAGGGAGAGAGAGCTGCCACAGTCTAGAAAAAGTCTTGTGTCTGTACACGCGGGGTCACTTCAGTCATGTCCAACTCTTTGCAACCCTGTGGACTGTGGCTTGCCAGGCTTCTCTGTCAGTGGGGTTCTCCAGGCAAGAATACTGGAGTGGGTTGCCATACCCTTCTAGAGCACTATATTTCCTACTCTCCTAGCCACCAATTCCCCTGAGTACCTAGTGCTGGCAGGGCCCCTGCAACCCAAGCAACTACACCACCTCCACACCTGGCACTCATAAGGGCAGACCCAAGTCCTCCAGGGCAGCCTCAGGAGCAAAGCCCTGTGGACAACCAACATGCAGAGGTGGAAATAAAACCACAATTGAAACCCAGGGGCAGTGTGGCTAAGGAAGAAGACCCAAAACCTTCCCACCAGTTGTACAAGCTGAAGATTAAATCCACACAATCAACTAGGCAGACTCTGTGTCTATGAAATATATAAAAGGACATTGAGAGCTCCCACAAAAGAAAATGCACTAGTTCTGACAGCTGTGGTCATTGGAGGCAAGAACACACAGGAGTAAGAACAGATTAGAGCCTGAGCTGCTCCTACAGCAGGTCCAGATACCAGTGCAGTGTTGGAGGGCATCCTAGGGAGGCAAGGTAGACTGTGATTCCTAGCAAAAGAAAGAACACTGACAGCAGAGACTTAAGAAAAACATTTATTAGTCTTTTATTTTTACTTGTTCTATGGTTTCTCTTGGATTTTTTTTTTCATTTTTTTAATTTTTCTTTTTTTTTTTTCTTTTTTTTTTATTCAATTTTAATTAAAAAAAAATTATACATGTGTTCCCCATCCTGAACCCTCCTCCCTCCTCCCTCCCCATACCATCCCTCTGGGTCGTCCCAGTGCACCAGCCCCAAGCATCCAGCATCGTGCATTGAACCTGGACTGGCATCTCGTTTCATATATGACATTTCACATGTTTCAATGCCATTCTCCCAAATCTTCCCACCCTCTCCCTCTCACAATATTAAATGCATCAACATTTTGAATTATACAGGTCCCAGAAGAAGAGAAAAAGAAAGAGTATGAGAACATTTTTGAAGAGATTATAGTTGAAAATTTCCCCAACATGGAAAAGGAAATAGTCGATCAAGTCCAACAAGCGCAGAGTCCCATACAGAATAAACCCAAGGAGAAACACACCAAGATACATACTAATCAAACTACTACTACTACTAGGTCGCTTCAGTTGTGTCCGACTCTGTGCGACCCCATAGACGGCATCCCACCAGGCTCCCCCGTCCTTGGGATTCTCCAGGCAAGAACACTGGAGTGGGTTGCCATTTCCTTCTCCAATGCATGAAAGTGAAAAGTGAAAGGAAGTCGCTCAGTCGTGTCCGACTTTTCGCGATCCCATGGACTGCAGCCCACCAGGCTCCTCCGTCCATGGGATTTTCCAGGCAAGAGTACTGGAGTGGGGTGCCATTGCCTTCTCCATACTAATCAAACTAACAAAGACTAAACACAAAGAACAAATATTGCGGAACATGTGTACACCTGTGGTGGATTCATGTTGATGTATGGCAAAACCAACACAATATTGTAAAGTAATTAGCCTCCAATTAAAATAAATAAATTTAAATTAAAAAAATAAATAAAAGAAGCAAGGGAAAAGCAACAAGTAACATACAAGGAAAACCCCATATGTTTAACAACTGATCTTTCAGCATAAATTCTACAGGCCAGAAGAGAATGGCAGGATATACTTAAAATACTGAAAGGGAAAAAGCTACAACCAAGATTACTCTACCTAGCAAGGATCTTATCAAAATTGATGGAGAAATGAAAAGCTTTACAAACAAAACTTAAGAGAATTCAGTACCACCAAAAAAAGCTTTAAAACAAAGGTTAAAGGGACTTATATAGTCAGAAAATACAAGAGAAAAAAATGAGAGAGAGAGAGAGATCTACAAAAACAAACCCCAAATTAAGAAAATAGCAAAAGGAACATATATATCAATAATTACTTTAAATGTACTTTTTAAAATTACTTTAAATACTTTAAATCCAACCAAAAGACACAGACTGGCTGAAAGGATGTAAAAACAAGACCAATATGTTTGTTGTCTACAAGAAACCCACTTCAGATCTAAAGACACATATAGACTGAAAATGAGAGGATGGAAAATATATTTCATGCAAATAGAAATCAAAAGAAATCTGGAGTAGCAATCCTCATATCAGACAAAATAGATCTTACAATAAAGAATACTATAAGAGATAAGGAAGGACACTACATAATGATCAAGGAACCAATGCAAGAGGAAGACACAACAATTGTAAATATCTATGCACCCAACATAGGAGCAGCTCAATACATAAGACAAACACTAACAGACATAAAAGGAGAAACTGACAGTAACACAATAATAGCAGGAGACTTTAACACCCGACTTACACCAAAAGACAGATCATCAAATCAGAAAATTAATAAGGAAACACAAGTCTTAAATGATACATTAGATGAGATGGGTCTCATTGATATATTCAGGACTTTCCATTTAAATGCAGAAGAATACACCTTCTTCTCAACTGCACATGGAACATTCTCCAGGATAGACCACATCTTGGGTCACAAATCAAAACTCAGTAAATTTGAGAAAATTTAAATCATATCAAGATCTTCTCCAACCACAGTGCTGTGAGACTAGATATCAATTACACGAAAAAAACTGTAAAAAACACAAGTACATGGAGATTAAACAATACATTTCTAAATAATGAACAGGTTACTGAAGAAATCAAAAGGGAAATCAAAAATTCCTAGAAACAAATGACAATGGGAACACAGCAACTCAAAATCTATGGGATGCAGCAAAAGCAGTTCTAAGAGGGAAGTTTATAGCAATACAATCCTAACTTAAAAAACAAGAAAAACATCAAATAGACAACCTAAATTTACACCTAAAACAGCTGGGAAAAGAAGAACAAACAAACAACAAAATTAGAAGAAGGAAAGAAATCATAAACATCAGAGCAGAAATAAATGAAAAAGAAATGAAAAAAGATTAATAAAACTAAAAACTGGTTCTTTTAGAAGATACAATTGACAAACCTTTAGCCAGACTCATCAATAAAAAAAGAGAGAAGAATCAAATCAACAAAATTAGAAATGAAAAAGGAGAGGTTACAACAGGCAATGCAGAAATACAAAGGATTATAAAAGACTATTATGAACAACTATACGGCAATAAAATGGATAACCTGAAAGAAATGGACAGATTTTTAGAAAAGTTCAATCTTCCAAGACTAAAATAGGAAGAAATAGAAATTATGAACAACCCAATTACAAGCACTGAAATCAAAATAAAAAATCACCCAAAAAATGAAAGCTCAGCAACAAATGTCTTCAGAGGTAAATTCTATCAGACATTTAGAGAAGAGCTAATTGCCATCCTTCTAAAACTCTTTCAAAAAATTGCAGAGGAAGGAACATTTCCAAACTAATTCTACGAGGCCACCATCATTCTGATACCAAAAGCAGACAAAGACAACACACAAAAAAGAAAACTACAGGCCAATATCACCAATGAACATAGATGCAAAAATCTTCAACAAAATTCTAGCAAACAGAATTCAACAACACATTAAAAAGTTCATAAACCATGATCAAGTCAGGTTTATTCCAAGAATACAAGGATTCTTCAATATATGCGAATCAATCAATGTGATACACCATATTTACAAACTGAAAGATAAAAACCATATGATAATCTCAACAGATGCAGAAAAAGCCTTTGACAAAATTCAGCACCCATTTAGGATTAAAGTTCTTCAAAAAATGGGCATAGAAGGAACCTCCTCAACAGTAAAGGCCATATATGATAAGCCCACAGCAAACATTATTCTCAATGGTGAAAAATTGAAAGCATTCCTCCTAAGACCAGGAACAAGACAAGGGTGTCCACTCTCGCTACTATTATTTAATACAGTTTTGGAAGTCCTAGCTGCAACAATCAGAGAAGAAAAAGAAATAAAAGGAATCCAGATGGGAAAAGAAGTAAAACTCTCACTGTTCTCAGATGACATGATAACTATACATAGAAAACCCCAAAGAAACTATTAGAAAATTACTACAGCTAATCAGTGTATTTAGCAAAGTCACGGGGTACAAAATCAATACACAGAAATCACTTGCATTTCTATACACTAACAATGAAAAACCAGAAAGAGAAATTAAGGAGTCAATCCCATTCACCATTGCAGCTAAAAGAGTAAAATATCTAGGAATAAAACTACCTAAGGAGACAAAAGGCCTGTATACAGAAAATTATAAGACACTGATGAAAGAAATCAAAGACAACATTAACAGGTGAGGAGATATTCCATGTTCCTGAGTAGGAAGAGTCAATATGATGAAAATGACTATACTACCAAATGCAATCTACAGATTCAATGCAATCCCTATCAAATTACCAATAGAATTTTTCACAGTACTAGAACAAAAAATTTCACAATTCATATGGAAACATAAAAGACTCCAAATAGCCAAAGCAGTCTTGAGAAAGAAGAATGGAGCTGGAAGTATCAATCTTTCCTGACTTCAGATGATACAACAAAGCTACAGTCATCAAGACAGTATGGTCCTGACACAAAACCAGAAATATAGACCAATGGAACAAGATAGAAAGCCCAGAAATAAACCCACACACCTATGGATAGCTTATTTTTGACAAAAGAGGCAAGAATATACAATGGGACAAAGATAGCTTCTTCAATAAGTTGTGCTGGGACAACTGGGCAGTTATGTGTAAGAGAATTAAATTAGAACACTTTCTAACACCATACTCAAAGATAAATTCAAAATGGATGAAAGAGCCAAATGTAATACCAGAAACTATAAAACTCTTAGAGGAAAACATAAGCAGAACACTCAATGACATAAATCAAAGCAAGATCCTCTGTGACCAACCTCCTAAGTAATGGAAATAAAAACAAAAGTAAATAAGTGGGACCTAATTAAACTTAAAGTCGTTTGTACAGCAAAGGAAACTATAAACAAGGTAAAAAGACAACCCTCAGAATGGGAGAAAATAATCGCAAAGGAAACAACTGACAAGGATTAATTTCCAAAATATACAAGCCACTCATACAAGTAAATACCAGAAAAAAACAAACAACCTAAACAGTGGGAGAAAAGGTCTAAACAGACATTTCTCCAAAGAAGACATACAAATGGATAACAAACATGAGTTTGAGTAAACTCGGGGAGTTAGTGATGGACAGAGAGGCCTGACATGCTGCGATTCATGGGGTCGCAAAGAGTCGGACACGACTGAGTGACTGAACTGAACTGAACAAACATGAAAAGATGCTCAACATCACTCGTTATTAGAGAAATGCAAATCAAAACTGCAATGAGATACCACCTCACACCTCTCAGAATGGCCATCAACAAAGTCTACAAACAATAAATGCTGGAGAGGGTGTGCAGAAAAGGGAACACTCTTGCACTGTTGGTGGGAGTGTAAATTGATACAGACACTATGGAAGATGGTATGGAGATTCCTTTAAAAACTAGGAATAAACCCACCATATGATGCAGCAATCCCACTCCTAGGCATATACCCTGAGGAACCCAAGATTGAAAAAAAGACACATGTACCCCAATGTTCATTGCAGGACTATTTATGATAGCCAGAACATGGAAGCAACCTAGATGTCCATTGACAGATGAATGGATAAAGAAGCTGTGGTACATGTATATAATGGAATATTACTCAGCCACAAAAGGGAACACATTTGAGTCAGTTCTAATGAGGTGGATGAACCTTTTATACAGAGTGAAGTAAGTCAGAAAAAGAAAGCGAAATACCATATACTGATGTATATATATGGAATCTAGAAAGATTGTACCCATGAATTTATTTGCAGGGCAGCAATGGAGAAACAGACAGAGAGAACAGACTTATGGACACTGGGAGAGGTGAGGAGAGGGTGAGATGTATGGAGAGAGTGACATGGAAACTTACATTACCATATGTAAAATAGATCAGATCGGTCGCTCAGTCATGTCCGACTCTTTGCGACCCCATGAATCGCAGCACGCCAGGCCTCCCTGTCCATCACCAACTCCTGGAGTTCACTGAGACTCACGTCCATCGAGTCAGTGATGCCATCCAGCCATCTCATCCTCTGTCGTCCCCTTCTCCTCTTGCCCACAATCCCTCCCAGCATCAGAGTCTTTTCCAATGAGTCAACTCTTCTCATGAGGTGGCCAAAGTACTGGAGTTTCAGCTTTAGCATCATTCCTTCCAAAGAAATCCCAGGGCTGATCTCCTTCAGAATGGACTGGTTGGATCTCCTTGCAGTCCAAGGGACTCTCAACAGTCTTCTCCAACACCACAGTTCAAAAGCATCAATTCTTTGGCGCTCAGTCCAACTCTCACATCATACATGACCACAGGAAAAACCGTAGCCTTGACTAGAAGAACCTTTGTTGGCAAAGTAATGTCTCTGCTTTTGAATATGCTATCTAGGTTGGTCATAACTTTCCTTCCAAGGAGTAAGTGTCT
>NW_011494635.1:12463794-12481134 GCF_000754665.1 Bison bison bison
CCAGCTTGTGTTTCTTCCAGTCCAGCGTTTCTCATGATGTACTCTGCATAGAAGTTAAATAAACAGGGTGACAGTATACAGCCTTGATGAACTCCTTTTCCTATTTGGAACCAGTCTGTTGTTCCATGTCCAGTTCTAACTGTTGCTTCCTGACTTGCATACAAATTTCTCAAGAGGCAGGTCAGGTGGTCTGGTATTCCCATCTCTTTCAGAATTTTCCACAGTTTATTGTGATCCACACAGTCAAAGGCTTTGGCATAGTCAATAAAGCAGAAATAGATGTTTTTCTGGAACTCTCTTGCTTTTTTCCATGATCCAGCGGATGTAGGCATTTTGATGTCTGGTTCCTCTGCCTTTTCTAAAACCAGCTTGAACATCAAGAAGTTCACGGTTCACATGTTGCTGAAGCCTGGCTTGGATAATTTTGAGCATTACTTTACTAGCGTGTGAGATAGCCAATGGAAATTTGCTGTTTGTCTCAGGAAACTCAAACAGATGCTCTGTATAAATCTAGAGGGGTGGGACGGTAAGGGAGATGGGAAGGAGGTTCAAGAAGGAGGAGGCATGTATACTCGTGGCTGATTTATGTTGATGTTTGACATAAAACAACAAAATTCTTTAAAGCAATTATCCATTAATTTAAAAATATATTAACTTTTTTAAAAAGCCCCCATGACCATCCAGTCTGAGGGGACTTTCCCATTAGTGTCTTCACCTCAAGACTCAGAGTGAACTCTTGGAGGAACGGACCATCTTTCGTTGACTTATCCCTGCTGCCTAGAAAAGTACCTGATATATAGAAGGTTCTCAGTAAGTGTTTGTTGAATGACCACATAAATACATGAATGAACAAATGAGTGAGTACTTGCTGAAATAAAATGAGTCGTGTGTTAAGTACCTTATAGCATGCCAGGTATATAGCTACCCCCAAATTTACTTTCCTTCTTTCTTCTACTTTCCTGTGAATCAATTTCCCCTGCTTTTTTCTAGTCCATGGGTACAAGTGGGATCCTTTTGACAGGAAGGATTCATATGCTGCCAGTGCTCTTTCCACCTGTTCTTGAAGGGCACTCCCTCTCACTTTACTTGCTAAGTGATTCTGAGAGGCCCCAGAGGGTCTTACAAACTGACCCAGTGGCTACTTTCACCACATTACATCTGCCATGTATTTCCTTTTTTGCTTCAGCCTCTCCTCCAGGACCCACACAGTCGCTATCTCCAGGACTCACAGAATAGTATTAGTGACTGGTCAGGTTGCTGTCTCAATGCTCCTTAGCTTATACTCTCAGGCCCTCATGCCACCAGGCTCCAGAAGTGAGGGGTACACCAAATCACACTGCTCTCTCCATCCTGCCTTCCCTGCTCCCCCCAAGCAAACCCCTTCCTCCCACATCTACTGTGGGGCTCCCTGATAGCCTCTGGCCCTTCCCAGCCCCTAGGCTCCAGGCAGCCCCTTTCCCTCCTTCCTTTCTCAGACTTGGGAACCCACCTAAACTTCTCTGAGTGCATGTCTGCCTCTCGGGCTTGGCCTTGGCTCTGGGGTCCTGATTGCATAGCTGGGAGCTGTATCCCTACAGCTACCAGGATACCATAACAGGTATGATTTATTCCCATCATGCTTCACTCTAAATCTGAACTATGACCAAAAAGGCGGGGTGAGGTGGGCCAGGGGGAAGGAAAGGGAACTGGAAGAAAAAAATGAGAAAGCATAGGAACAAGATGCCTTTTTCAGTTGCTTCTCCCATTCTGTCAGGGGCTTATTCCAAAATATGCTTTAACTGGCCAAACTATGTGTTTTTCACTGAAAGAAAATGCCACAAATGACATATAATTAACATCTGGGACAGCAAGGCAGGGGGAGGAGGACTTCGCCTTTATCAGGCCTTTCAAAACAGAATTAAGGTGAGAGAAGGAGGGCCCGGAACCCCCATGACCCTCAGGGGACAAGGACACATCCCTGGGAGAGTCATGGAGTCTGTGTCCCGCATGAAGCCAAAGTGGTCAATACTGCATGCCCTCTCTTCCCAGTGCTCACGTGGTGGCTGCACTCTAAGCATGAGAATGGCTAGGTGGGGTTATCTGCAGCCCTGGAGCACTGGGGCCATGAGCAGGGGAGGCCAGGAGGACTTTCCATCCTCTAAGCAAAGGAGGCATCCAGAGGCCTAAACAGGTTGCACAGACAGGAGCAGCAACCTCTCTCCTGCCCATTTGCCCCTTCTTCTTTCTCACTCCACATTCAACAGCATTTCATTTAGACAATGCTGTGAAGTACTTCCAAACAGGGAAGAGGTTTTCTATCTACTAGGAGATAAAAGTCAGAGACAAAAGATGTCAAAGTGACAAAAAGGTAGTCAAGTCAGTGTGTGTCACAAACTCAGGACCAACCCCTTAATGGTAAATTTCAGAAGCTCACAGATAAACTTACCCCCTCAGACAAACCTGCCCCTACTAAGGCCAGGAATGCCACCATGAGAGTTCCATCCCACCAACTCAAGATCTTAAAAGCCTGTAAGAAGGGCTTATCAGTTCCCTAGAAGGTTTTGGTAAGGGGAGTAGGGAACGATCATGAGGACACTGGACATTGATGACAGGGATAGCAGGAAGGGGAGAAAGGGAACAAGAAGATGAGTGGGTAAAAGGTGGGGGAAAGAAAGCCCCAGAGTAGAAAGGAGAAGTTGGGGCCACACACAGCCCCAATCAATCAAGCTTCTCAAAAGGTCACAGAAGCCCAGGGTCAGAGTGGAGCAGAGCAGTCAAGAAGGCCTTCCTGGATGAGGCAGGATTTGACGAGTCCTAAAATGAAAGGGACAACTTAGGCCAAGGTGAGAGGGAGCACTGTTCCAAGGAGGTTCCTGTAAAAGCAAATGCATTTTACCTGAGAAGACAGAGATGTGGTGAGGTGTCTTCTGGCAAGCAGTTTGTTACATCCGTGAGTCAAGAAAACTGGATCCCAGGAAGGAGGAGGTGAGGCAGGGGGGGACCAGGGCAAGGAGAGACCAGAGAGACGAAACCGGGGCAAGTGAGCCTGGGCCACAGGAGCAGAAATGTGCCCAGAGGCCAATGTGAGCTGTTAAAAATGTTGACGTGAGAGAGCAGGGAGCCCTGAAGAGATCCTAAAGACCAAGTGTGCCACGTGGCACCAGCCCTTGGATATAAGCAAATATATATCCAAGGATATATGCAGGATTATGAATGTGCCCTGGTGCCTTCAGTCCCTTGCAAGTCCTAGGACTCACTCAGATCTCGTCAGGGTTTCAGTCTCAGGCTGGCATTCAGTATCATGATGTTTACTTCCCTCTTCAGAACCTGACTCCCTGAACCTTATCTGGGCCTACCCAAGAAAATGTTCAAAAATCTCCATTCCAGCCTCTTGGCATGTAGACCTCACCAGGTACTTTTTCTCCTTCTCTCTCTCTCTCCCCAATTCTGTCTCAATGTGCAAAGAGCCCTGGACAAGGAGTCCAGGTCTGATCAGGGCTGGAGACAAGCCAGCTCTCATTTCTGGGCCTCTATGTCCTCCATCAAGAAAATGGGAGCCATATCACCAGCCCTGCCTACATCTCAGGGCACTTTAAGATATAAGAAAGTAAATGCAGACAAGAAAACTCTTTGGAAACTTTCAAATGGTGTGACGGTTTATTATGATTATTATTCACGTCTGATTTTGCCGCCTCTGTGGAGCCCAGCTCAAGTTCGTGCCTGTGCAATGCCAAAACAACCAGTCAAATCCCATCAAAAAGTCACTCAGTTGAGTGGGGAAAAATGCAGGCACCTCTGTCACATGCTATCAAAAAGAAAAATAAAGCCACTATAAAATCACTGGTGTTTTTGAAAATGTGCAGTGGATTGTTCTAGGTACTATTTTTTAGTTTTTCTAGGGCTTTACCTCCTGTAAACCAAAAAAAAAAAAAAAAGACAATGGGAAAAATCAAGCCCCTCAATTGTTTCCCAAGGATGAGCGCAGCTTCAAGATGTCAGGCTTAGGGAAAGAAAGGGAGACAGAAATTCATGCATGGGAGAGTCTATGTGTCACTCTGACCCCCTCACTCATGACAGGTCTTGGGCCAATGGGTTATCTTCTGTTGGCAAAATCACATTCTCCAGTTGAGAAGGGACTTTGGAAGGTATCCAGATAGGTTAGGGAGAAATGAGTTATCTGGACAATCAGCCAAACCCTCAAAGGCTGAAGGAGCCCTGGCTCTGACTCGAGGGGCTGGCACGCAAGAGATGAAGACCAGGGTAGAAAGGGTTGGCATCTGAGGGAAGAGAAGATTCTGAGATAAGATGTTTTTAAAACATAACTGTCCCAAGAGGGTTGCTTCAGAGGAACAAGTAACTCAAGCCAGTTGGTTTTGCTCCATATAAGCAGTTCTCCTAAGTGTTTTCTGGGCGAAAAGATGGAATCTAATTTTTTAAGAGGAGTATTGGCAGTCATCCATAAGTTTTATTTATGCAGGTCTCCCCAGCACAGCATTCTCCTCAGGAGGTATTCACCTCTAAGAGAATGTTTCTGGATGAAAATGGGGATATATATGAGTGAAAAAACATCATATCTTGAATTTAATTCTATCAGCTAACAAGTCGTTCCTGGGCATCCATACATTCCCAATTCCTTGTTAGAGATAGGTGGAAGGTAGGGGAGGAAAAAGAGAGGAGGAGTGTCCAGGAGAATAAGACCAGAAGGCATGAAAAAGGATAAACAAAGACTATGCCATAGGATGGTAAGAGTTGAGTCGAGTATGGGCTGAAGCTATCCACAGGGACAAAGTAGGTCTTGAGATAATATTTGAAAAAGAGATTTTTGTGAAACATTAACTATCTGTACACAGATGGTAGGTAGATAGATTAAATAGATAGATAGATGTTCATTAGCATACTATTTGAAGTGGAACTTGAAGGATGATCAACATAGTAGATGCTGTCAGTGTTCTACATATATCCCCTTCGAAACACCCATTTCCATTACTACCACTTGCCAGCACCTGCAGCTCCAGAGATTCGGGCTGCTGGAACTCTCCCTGCATGAATAGAGGTCAGGTTACAAGCAACCGGGAACTAACACCCATCCCCAGAAGCCACACCATTGACTGATGAGAATGGATATATAGGGACCCACTTCCCTTACCTAACTAATGGGATAACAATAAGGTTCCTATTCTTCACAGTCACCCAAAGCTGCCCAAGGGGATTAAGCCCCAAATGCCAGTGGTAACTGATTTGATAACTCACATTTACTGGCTTCCTTCCCATCTCTGTCTCACTTCTCCACTCAACCAATGTTTTCTAGGTTCACCTCCTAAATAAACTACTTGTACTCAAATCTTTGTCTCAGGATCTACTTCTTGGGGAACTAAAATTGAAATTCTACATATATTTTTATCATTCTTTTAAGTTTAATTTCATTTTTATCCTATTTAATCCTACAACAGCCCAAGGAAGTAGAATTATTCTCATTCTTTAGATGATGGAACTGAGACAATGTAAGTTGATAATGACCTAAAGCTCATATAAGTAACTGACAATTTACTGGGTTGTGTTTAATGTCCAATTGACTGACTCTTGGTCTGACACTGTCTCCACCAACCCACTGCTTCTGGTCATTCTCATCTCTAAATATACTCTGCACAATAATGTAGCCCTAGAGTTCATGATGGCAGTGTCCTTGCAGGAATGAAGTATGGAATAATATATTTTCTAAGACTTTGCATAACTACACTATAAATAATACATTCCTGTTACCTTTTTTATGAACAGTAATAGTGGAGCCAAGAATTCTTGGTTCACAATCCTGGAACTCTGTTTCTAAGTAATTTTCAAAGTAGTGGGAATTATCTACAGATATTAATAGAGGCATAACATTTGTTAACAGGAAATATGGATGGATAAACAAAGATAAACCATTTATTTTTTACTAAATTAATGGGCTTTGTAAATTTCAAAAGGAAGTATGTAGTTTCTAGCATTTCTCAAGCATGTATCTTTCTTTCAGAACATACCCATCACACCCTCCCAAGACAAAGACAGGTTTAACATTCTCTTAAGAAATGATATTATAACATTTACCTCACTTTCTTTATCAGGAAGAAATCTGAGTCCAGACTGAACTTTTCTCAATTTGTATGATATATAAAATCTTCACCAGGATGCATTAAAATATTTGGGCCTTTGTTGTTATTTTTATTGAAGCACAATTCAGTTGTTTTCATTTTCATCATTTCTCATCTCAGAAAAATATTGTTTATGTCTTTGATTATTGCTCTCATTTCATTTTTGTGTTGGGCTTCATGCTGTCTCTTCAGAATTGTCATTCTCTCTCTCATCAATTTCATGTCTTTGAGCTCTCATCTGGCATTCTAGGAGATTTTCTTAAATTGCCCTCTACATCACTGTTTTATTTTCTACAATGTCATTTGGGTTCTTTACTATTTTCAATGCATACTTTAACTCTGCTATTGAGCTTTTGTCTTGCTTGAATAGGTAATACACAAATAGGATGCAAAATTGAAAAAGGGAAAAGGAAAACAATGAAAAGTAGGTCTTCCTTCCAATCCTGTCCCTGACATATTTCTCTCCATAGAGGTAAACACTGTTACCAGTTTTTTAAATCCTTCCAGAGATAATCTATATGTAAGCTACACACACACACATCTATCTATATATCTATTTCTTTATGTTTTAGTGGTAAATCCCTATACTGTTGGGGGTGGTAATAGGTATGACAAATAAGTATATTTTCTAAGCTTTTCCAGCCTTGGGTATCAGTTATTACAGTTATGGATGCAAAAAAAAAAAAAAGGCAAATAATTCAAATTAGCAAATAATTATTAACTATTTTCCACAACAGAATGGCAGCTTCAGGACTTGTTGATTCAGCAGCCCACACAAGTCATCAAGAACCCAGATTCCTTCCATCATTTTGTTCTTTCAGGTCCAAAAAATTATTTTCTTAATACAAGTCTTTGTGGTCCCAAGATGACTACAGGAGTTCCAAGTGTTATACCAGAAACAATAATTTCTAGAAGTGAAAAAGTGGCTTTTATGTGTTTTTTATTAAGAATTAGAAAATAATTCCCAGAAGACATCCTTTTGCTTTCCATTAGACAGAATTTCATCTCGTCCTTATACCTAAACCAAGCATTAGGTACAAAAATAGGATTTTTGTGATGGCTTTAACCAGTTATGACTCACTCTTCAGAGCTATGGAAGGGACAAATACAAGGCTTGACCATAGAGAACTAAACCATCTCAAGGCTCTTTCAGAAAGGCAGAATGGGAAGGGGGAAAGTACAATGAGGAATAGATGTTGGATAGGCAGTCAATCATGTCTCACCACCACACATTCTTTTTTTTCATTCTCAAAATTATTTAATTCTTTGTATATTTTCTTCATACTCAGGTTAATAAATCATTTGTTATTTATATAAGGCACATGCACATTTGTTGGTAATTAGACAGAAAACGTTGGAGAAGGCAATGGCAACCCACTCCAGTACTCTTGCCTAGCAAATCCCATGGACGGAGGGGCCTTGTGGGCTGCAGTCCATGGGGTCGCACAGTCGGACACGACTGAAGTGACTTAGCAGACAGAAAACGTATTAGGTTTTCTCTCATTTTATTTAGCTTTTAAAAATGTATTTTATTTTTAATTGAAGGATAATTGCTTTACAGTGTTGTGTTGGTGTCTGCCATACATCAATACAAACCAGCCATATGTATAGATACGTCCTTTCCCTCTTGAACCTCCCTCCTACCTCCCACCCCATTCCACCCCTCTAGGTTGTCACAGAGTGCCGCACTCAGCTCCCTGCATTGTACAGCAACTCCCCGTTAGCTATCTATTTCACATGTGGTAATGCACATGTTTCAGTGCCACTCTCTCAATTCTTCCCACCCTCTCTTTCTCCCACTGTGTCCACAAGTCTGTTCTCTATGTCTGCATCTCTATTCCTGTCCTGCAAATAGGTTCATCAGTACCATTTTTCCAGATTCCATATATATGTGTTACTATGCAGTATTTGTTTTTTTCTTTCTGACTTACCTCACTCTGTATAACAGGCTCTAGATTCATCCACCTCACTAGAACTGACTTAAATTCATTTCTTTTATGGCTGAGCAATATTCCATTTTACATACGTGCCACACTTCTTTATCCATTCATCTGTCAATGAACATTTAGGTTGCTTCCATGTTCTATTGTAAATAATGCTGCAATGAATATTGGAGTACATATGTCTTTTAGAATTGTGGTTTTCTCAAGGTTTATTTACAGTAGTGAGATTGCTGGCTTATATAGTAGTTTTATTTCTAGTTTATAAAGACATCTCCGTACTGTTCTCCATAGTGGCTGCACCAATTTACATCCCCACCAATAGTGCAAGAGGGTTCCCTTTTCTCCACACCCTATCCAGCATTTATTGTTTGTAGAGTTTTTGATGATGGCCATTCTTAATCATATTAATTACCAACATAAAAACTCCCAAATCTTCAGCTAATACCTCTCTGCACTTACTTTTGTGATGCAATCCACCACCTCTCTCTGCCCTCCTGAACACATTGACTGCGTCCTCCCATTCTATGGCAAGCACTCCTGTACCACAAAACTCCTCTTAGGGCATTCCACTCACCTCTTGCTTTAACTAGCTGCCCCTAGAATACTACTTATCTGAGACCCTCTCTAGGGGTTATCTGTTTCATTTTTCACATCCCCAGAATCTCAGACTTGGATAATTCCTATGGACTGTTTGTGTCCCTTACCTCCAAATTTCAATGTTAAGTTTTAATTCCCAATGTGATATTATTAGAACGTGAGGCCTTTGGAGGTAATTAGGTTATGAGAAAAGAGCTCTCTTGAATGGGATGAGTGCCTTTATAAGAAGAGACATAAAACAACTTGCTTGCCTTCTTCCTTTCTTTTCCCCACAATGTGAATATAAGAGAAGATGGTCATCAGCAAACCAGGAAGAGGACATTTACCAGTTCAGTTCAGTTGCTCAGTCATGTCCGACTCTTCACAACCCCATGGACCACAGCACACCAGGCCACCCTGTCCATCACCAACTCCCAGAGTTTACCCAAACTCATGTCCATTGAGTGGGTGATGCCATCCAACCATCTCATCCTCTGTCGTCCCCTTCTCCTCTTGCCCCCAACCCCTCCCAGCATCAGAGTCTTT
Organism: Bison bison bison; assembly: GCF_000754665.1. NCBI lineage: Eukaryota > Metazoa > Chordata > Mammalia > Artiodactyla > Bovidae > Bison > Bison bison. Next base: position 12,472,967 of record NW_011494635.1, read on the forward strand.
TCCAATGAGTCAACTCTTCGCATGAGGTGGCCAAAGTACTGGAATTTCAGCTTTAGCATCAGTCCTTCCAATGAACACCCAGGACTGGTCTCCTTTAGGATGGACTGGTTGGATCTCCTTGCAGTTCAAGGGACTCTCAAGAGTCTTCTCCAACACCACAGTTCAAAAGCATCAATTCTTCGGTGCTCAGCTTTCTTTATAGTCCAACTCTCACAACCATACATGACTACTGGAAAAATATTTACCAGACACCAGATCTGTTGGCACCCTGATCTTGGATTTGTCCAGAACTATAGGAGATAAATGTTTGTTATAACCAGTCTTTGGTAATTTGTTATACATAGCATCCCAAAATAACGGACAGTAGTCTTCTTGCTTCTGGAACCTGGTCTCCTCACTGGCTTATTGAAACTCAAGACCCATTGAGATTCATGTCATATTGCATTGCCACCCTTTCCTGCTTCTCACAGCTGCCATCCATCAACTTTCCTAGTCACTCTTCCCATTTGCTTACAATTATAGCACCTAATGACAGTCTTTCTCTCATTTCCAGTTCTTATGATTTCAGCATCCACAACTATGACTCCACTAAAAACCCTGGTCTTAACTGTAACACTTCCTTTTCCATTCATCAACTATTCCGAAGTCACACTCTAGACTGAAATGACTAAGCCACTACTCAGTCGCTTTAGCCATGTCCGGCTTTTTATGACCCCAAGAAACATAGCCCACCAGGCTCCTCTGTCCATGGGACTTTCCCAGCAAGAATACTAGAGAGGATTACCATGCCCCTTCCTCCAGGGAATCTTCCTGACCTAGGGATCAAGCCCACATCTCCTGTATCTCCTGCATTGCAGGCAGATTCTTTACTGTTGAGGAATGGGGAAGCTACCAACTCTAGACTTTGGCATCACACAAACAATTTCTGATAGCTACTTATCTTTTAAAAGCTCTCTTATTTGACAATATCTCAGAAAATTCACATATGTGAACTTTTTGATCCAGCAATCTCAATTCTAGGAATCTATCCCAATGCTGAACTAGCAAAAATATAAAAATGTGTATGAATAAAACTGGTAGCATTCTTTTAAACAGAGAAAGACTAGAAACAATCTGCTGCTGCTAAGTTGCTTCAGTCATGTCCAACTCTGTGTGACCACATAGACGGCTGCCCAACAGGCCCCTCTGTCCCTGGCATTCTCCAGGCAAGAATACTGGAGTGGGTTGCCATTTCCTTCTCCAAGAAACAATCTAAATGTAAAAAAATACAGAAGTGGTTAAATTAGTTACAGCTCATCTATACAATGAATTAAAATGCCACTATAAAAGGCAACAAGCAAATCTCTATATACAATTAAAAAATGATTTCCAAATACTTTCTATCCAAAAAAGAATAAAGGTATAAGACAATCTGCACAGTTTGCTGTGTATAAAAAGGGAAGAGAAAGAAAGAGTGTACGTGTATGTGTATGTGTCTTAAAGGTAGGTTCTTAGTTTAAGTTGTTGTAGTACCAAAACCTTAGAATAGGTGGCTTAAGCTACAAACATGTATTTCTCATAGCTTTGGAGGCTGGAACATCTAAGATTAAGAGACTGGCAAAGCTAGGGCTGATGTGAGCCCAATTCTGATTTGTAGACAGCTGCTTTCTTGCTATATTCTCATATGACTGAATGAGAGAGAAGAAGCAAGCTCTTTCATGTCTCTTCTTATAAGAACACTAATCCAAATGACCTTCTCAAGTTCTACCACCAACAATCACCACACTGGGGATTAGGGTTTTTCAACACACAAATTTGGGGGTAACAAAGCAAGAAAACAAGCCAAAAACTAATTTTAATGGCTAGTAACATGGGAAAAGAGAGAACTTGGGAAATGAAATTTTGAAATCATATAAATATTTCATTTTTAAATAAGTTATTAATTCAAAAAGAAAATATGCATTTCTATAAACCAAAAGTAAACAAGCAAATATGAATGTTCACAGTGGCTTTATTTATTTTTTTAGGTCATAGGATTGTAATTTTATTTTTTTATTTTAACTTTTTATTTTGTGTTGGGGTATATCCAATTAACAATGTCATGATAATATCAGGTGAACAGTGAAGGGATTCAATCATTCATGTACATGTATCCATTCCCCCCCAACCAAACTCATCTTCCATCCAGACTGACACATAACACTGAGCAGTTTCTTGTGCTATACAGTGGGTCCTTGGGTTGGTTAAGAAACATAGTATTTTGATGATACAACCCTAGTAAGTTACATTCTAAAGACAAAATGAACCACAAAGAAATCTTAAACTATACACAGTGGTCTTTTTGTTGGCAATAAAGTTGGTATCCTCATTTCTTATTGCTGCTCTAACAAATAACCAGAGATTTAATTTTTAAAATAACACAAGTGTATAATCTTCCACTTTTGGAGGTCGGAAATATGAAATGAGTCTCACTGGATTAAACTCAAGGTGTCAGCAGGTTTGTGTTCACTTCTGAAGGCTGCAGGAGAGAATCTGTTTTCTTATCTTTTCCAGTTCCCAGGAGCTGCCCATATTCCTTGGCCTTGTGGGTCCCTCCCATCTTCAAAGCCAGCAATATCCAGTCTAATTTTTCCTGCCCTCTCTCTGATTCCAACTCTTCTGCCTTCTTCATCTGCATTTAAATACTCTTGTGACTCCATTGGGCTCACTTGAATAATCCAAGATACTTTCTTTGTTTTCAGTTTTGTTGATTATCAAAGTTAATTCTCTGAAGAATTGATTTTCTCTTGCCATGTTATAAAACATATTTACAGGTTCTAGGGATTAGAAGTGAACATTTTTGCAGGTCAGTATCTGCCCACTAGCCCCCAAACATTCACAACTATTCCACATGAAAAATGTATTCATTCCATCGCAAGGTCCCTAAAGTCCCAATTCATTACAGCATCAAGTCTAAAATCTCAACTGAGTATCATTAGTTCAAAAATCTCAAATCTCACCATCTGAATCAGGTGTAGGTAAGACTCTGGCTATCATCCATCTTAGACACCATTCCTCTCCATCTGTGAGCCTGTGAAACTCAAGAAACAAGCTATCTGCTCCCAAACAACAGGGGTGGGACAGGCTATTTGATTCAAATAATAAGATGGAAGGAAAAAAGGAGTCACAGGTCTCAAGTAATTTCAATATCCAGCCAAGGAAATTCCATTTAGACTATGGTCAGGGAAGAACCCTCTCTAGCTCAAGGCTCAACCCTTGGAGTCATGCTTGCTTTCTTCTATGAAAGGTCTCAGATTTGCAGCTGAATAGTTTTATCAGCTTGTTTCTTTCTGATAGAATTTTAGGAGTCCAGCAGCCTTTTCTCATTTTTTTTTTTTTTTGTTTGTTTTGTTCCATTTGAGCCAGTCTGATAGTGTTTCTGCTGGCATAAGTTCTCAAGAGCCTTGTGAATTTCCTGTGCATATCTCAAGGACTTACTCCACTAGACAAGTGGCTCCCCTACAGAAATTTCCTGAATGATCCCACCTCTATTCCTGGCTTCTGTTGAGACAGCTGAAGGATCCACAATTCATGCACCTTCAAGAGCCCTCTATAAAATCAGAAACTCTGAACTTTGAGCTTTTCAAGGCACTAACAAAAGTTGCTGATCTATAGTCTTCCATTTTTCTCTAGACTATGATTTTCTGACATTGAATCTCCTAATTTTAGCTTCTTTTGCCATCTGGATAAGCTGACAACTTCCCAAATCATTAAGTTCTTGTTCCTTTTCACTTGACAATTATTTCCTCAATCTATATCTTTCTTTAGTATTTTGCTATAAGGAGCAAAAAGAAATCAGACCACACATTTAGCACCTGGCTTGGAAACTTCAGTTAAATATCTAAATTCATCATTTGCAAGTTTTGCTTTCCATGTAACTGCAGAACACAATTCAGTAAGCTTTTAGCTAATCCCCTTTCCAAGGGTTTCCAATAATGTATTTCTCATTTCCATCTGAGCCCTCACCAGCAGTACTTTTAATATCCGTGTTTCTATCAACATTCTGTTCATGGAGACACTACACTGGGAAAGATCCTCAGTGTTCTTCTTACTGGCTGCAAGTAATAAATCCTTCATTCTCAAACAAAAACAGAAAGAAAAAAAACTTCTGCTCATGATGATTTACAGATCCTATAAGGCTTCCCTGGTGGCTCAGTAGTAAAGAATCCACCTGCCAATGCAGTTGACACAGGTTCAATCCCTGGGTCAGAAAGATCCCCTGGAGAAGGAAGTGGCAGACTACTCCAGTATTCTTGCCTGGAAAATAGCATGGACAAGAGGAGCCTGGTGGGCTACAGTCCATGGGGTCGCAAAAGAGTTAGATACAACTTAGCAACTATGCAACAAAAAAGGCAGCTGAGGTTTCCTCTACTATGCTTCTCACTTTCTTCTGAGTTATCACTGACAAAGCTTTTAACATCCATATTTCTACTAACAATCTATTCAACAATCTAGGTTTTTTCCTAGATTAATGCTCCTAAAAATTCCTCCAACCTCCAGTCACTGCCCAAATTCAAAAACCAATTTTTTTAATTCAAAAACATTCAAAATATTTGCTTCCTATTGCTACTATAACAAATTATCACAAATTTAGTGGCTTAAAACAATGCAAATTTATAATCTTACAAATTTGGAAGTCATATGTCCAAAATTAAGCTAGGCTTCAACAGTATGTGAACTGAGAATTTCCAGATATTCAAGCTGGATTTAGAAAAGACAGAGGAACCTGAAAACAAATTTCCAACATTGACTGGATCACAGAAAAAACAAAAGAATTACAGAAAAACATCTACTTCTGCTTCATTGACTACGCTAAAGCCTTTGACTGTGTGAATCAAAACAAACTGTGGAAAATTTTTAAAGAGATGGGGATATATGGCAAAAACTACCACAGCATTGTAAAGCAATTAGCTTCCAATTAAAATAAATACATAAAAATTTTTTTAAAAGATGGGAATACCAGACCACCTTACCTTCCTCCTGCAAAACCTGTATTCAGGTTAAGAGGCAACAGTTGGATTGGACATGGAACAATGGACTGGTTCCAAATTGGGAAAGGAGTATGTCAAAGCTGTATATCATCACCTTGCTTATTTAACTTAAATGCAGAGTACATCATGAGAAATGTACACTGGATGAAACACACCTGGAATCAAGGTTGCTGGGAGAAATGTCAATAACCTCAGATACCCAGATACCACCACTCTTACACCAGAAAGTGCAGAAGAACTATAGAGCCTCTGGCTAAAGGTGAGAGAGGAGAGTGGGAAAGCTGATTTAAAACTCACCATGGCAAATAGACAGGGAAACAATGAAAACAGTGACAGACTTTATTTTCTTGGGTTCCAGAACGACTGCAGATGGTCACTGCAGCCATGAGATTAAAAGATGCTTGCTCCTCAGAAGAAAAACTATGACAAACCTAGGCAGCCTATTAAAAAGCAGAGACATCACTTTGTCGACCAAGGTCTGTATGTATAGTCAAAGCTATGGTTTTTCCAGTAGTCATGTATGGATGTGAGAGTTAGATCTTAAAGAAGGCTGAGCACCAAAGAATTGATACTTTTGAACTGTGGTGTTGGAGAAGACTCTTGAGAGTCCCTTGGATTGCAAGGAAATCAAACCAGTCAGTCTTAAAGGAAATCAATCCTGAATATTCATTGGAAGGGCTGATGCTGATGCTGAAGCTGAATCTCCAACACTTTGGCCACCTAATGCAAAGAGCTGGCTCATTGGAAAAGACCCTGATGCTGAAAAAGATTGAAGGCAGGAGGAGAAGGGGATGACAGAGGGTGAAATGGTTGGATGGCACCACTGACTCAGTAGACATGAGTTTGAGCAAGTTCTGGGAGATGGTGAAGGAGAGGGAAGCCTGAAGTACTGCAATCCATGGGGTCATGAAGAGTCGGACATGATTGAAGACTGAATAACAACAACAAATGTCCAGAATAGACCTCATTGGAAATTGATCAGAGTTTATTATTAAGAGTATTTATTCAAAGAGAACAAGTGAATCCCATTAAGAACAGTGAGCCCTGATGCAATTTAACCTACCCTCAATCCATTCCCCACTCTCCAGCTCCACAATAGTCTTAAAAAATAACAACCCACATTCTCGGTGTAAAGTAGCTGCCTGACTGTCACAAGGAGCACAACAAAGCTAGAGCTCTTTCAAAACTACAGTCCTAAAGAATTGTCATAATTTTATTGGTTTGATGATTTCTTGGAAGATCTGCAGACTTGCAAGGCTCTCTGTATTTGATCTGACTCAGTTCAGTTCAGTTCAGTTCAGTCACTCAGTCGTGTCTGCTCAGTGTTTTCCAAATAGGAAAAACAATTAAAAGCAAAATGCTTATTCATGCTATCCATGGTGGTGGATAGCAGTTGGAGCAAACATTAGACTAGCCAAAAATTTTAAAAGGAAAACCTTAAGGGTGAGATATCCATGAGGACCTGGAAATTTTCTGACATATTCCTGGGAATCTAGAAGACAATTTTCATGCAGAGGGCTGTGCACATGCTCAGAAAAGGCTTGAGAAGACCCTCAACTCTCATCTCTGGCTGACTTGAAGGAACTACACAAGCTAGTGAAGGCAAAAGAAGGAGGGAGGGGTATTGCCTGGCTTAGTGTTAAGTTTGTGCCATAACATGAACACATATCCCTTTGGCAAAGACTAGGAGGCTTATCTTCTTGCCTAGAGAATCCCAGGGATGGGGGAGCCTGGTGGGCTGCTGTCTATGGGGTCACACAGAGTCGGACACAACTGACGTGACTTAGCAGCAGCAGGAGGAGGCTTATCTAAGAAATCCTCCATTCATTAACTAACAACTAAGCCACCAAGTGGAGATTTCAGTAGCCACACATCACAAACAACACAGACTTTACAGAATTAGTTCAGAAAAGTCATTAAACAACAACATTTACAACAAACAGCAACAAAAACTAATTCTGATGGGAAAGAGAGGGAAGAATCTAATTTCTGAACTTGCCATATTGTATTTTTAAATGTACAGATTTCAGCAAAAATTTAGGATACATACAAAAAAAAAAAAAAAAGAGTGTATGTCCCATACACAGAATAAAGGGCAATCAATAGAAACTGTCCCTGAGAAACCCAGATGACGAACTAACTAGACAAAGACTTTAAATCAGCTACTTTAAATAGAATGGAGTAATATTCATCTACAAACAGGAATGAAGTACTGAAATATACTGAAACATAGATGAATCTTGAAAATATTAAGCAAGGTAAAAGAAGCTGGCCACAAAAGACATATACTATTCCATTTATATGAAATGTTCAGAATAGGCAAGCCTACGGATATAAAAAGTAGATTACTGATTGCCTAGGACTGCAGAGGTTAAGTGTGAGGGAATGGCTCACATTGTGAGGGTAAGTATAAGGGAGTGACTCCTTATGGGTAGGAATTTTGTTTTGGTAGATGTGGGAGAGTAAGTAATGACTTTGGTAATAATTGTTCACATCTATGAATCTAATTGGAGAAGGCAATGGCACCCCACTCCAGTACTCTTGCCTGGAAAATCCCATGGGCAGAGGAGCCTGGTAGGCTGCAGTCCATGGGGTCGCTAAGAGTCAGACACGACTGAGCGACTTCACTTTCACTTTTCACTTTCATGCATTGGAGAAGGAAATGGCACTCCAGTGTTCTTGCCTGGAGAATGCCAGGGACGGCAGAGCCTGCTGGGCTGCCGTCTATGGGGTCGCACAGAGTCTGACACGACTGAAGTGACTTAGCAGTGACTTAGCATGAATCTAATAAAATGCCCTGAATTATATTCTTTAAATAGGTGAATTTATGGCATATGAACTACATCAATAATGCTGTAATTTAAAAAAATAATAAAACTAGGCCTAAGCAAGAGGTGCAGCCAAAATGTGACCACATAAGGGAAAATCATCCCTTTGCCAAATGCTGCTTGCCCAGCTTCTTCATACTCAAAGACTCTTGGAGGAAAAAAAAAAAAAAACTTATGTATCATGTCTACTTTAACTTAACTTTTGAATAAATTGATTAAAGGTGACCACAATAACTGCTTGCCTCCATTCAGTTCAGCTGGCTTAAACTGTTACATGGAATTAAAATTGAGACCAGCTAATATTCATTTATTCATTACTTCAGTAAGTATT
>NW_011494635.1:12481234-12492032 GCF_000754665.1 Bison bison bison
GAAGCATGTAGATTGGTCAAGTTCATAGTCAAAAGAGTGGCTTCTACCTTGGATGCTCAGTGGGTCAGTCATGATGAGTGGCCCAAGCGCAGAGTGTAACCCAAGGATGAACTGAACCACAATGCTCTTGCCCTCGGGGAGCCTCGAGTCTAGTGGGAGAGACAACCATGAACTATGTTATCAACCCAGGTGAAGACTCAAAGGAAAGATGGCCATCCTTCAGGAGACCATAACCAAAGGGCCTCACTAGGACTGCCAATTGAGAAGGGCCAGTTGGCCACCATGGGATGAGAATGTGTTAACATTATATTTCTTGAGCTGGGCAATTGCTACATAGGTGTGCTTACTTTATGAAAGTTCAGCAAGTTATTTACCTATGAGCTGTTCCTTTTTCTCTATGTATGTTATACTTTAATTAAAAGTTTACTTGACAAAATTTCATTATGTGGAGCTTTGAAGTTAAATGCAGATACACAGATATCTACATCCCTGTGTTTCCACCAGCTTCCTCTCTAGCTTCAACTCATGCCTTCAATCCTCATACTCTGCTCTAAGTTCAGAATTCCAAGATTTTCCTGAGCTGAGACTTTTCTACATGCTTTTTCATATGCCTAAAGTGCATTTGTCTGCTCTTCACAAATTTTATATTTCTGAAAATCCAATCTCAATTGAAATGCCACTCTCTCACCTATGTTTCCCAGTGCCATCCATGATCCTGCACAGTGCCATGTGAGTGTTCATTGACTATACAGACCTTGGACAACAAAGTGATGTCTCTGCTTTTTAATAGGCTGTCTAGCTTTGTCATAACTTTTCTTCTGAGGAACAATCTTTTAAGGAGAAGGAAATGCATTAAACAACACAATGACAGGAACAAGGTCCCTATCATTCCTACCATCTCTTCACTCCTACCAACCTGGGAGGTTTGCAGAATCGTAGCATCTGGGTTCTTAACACAGTGGCACAAGGGCAGCTCTGATTCACCAGAAGGCATGATTATCAAAACATCTTTGTGTGTAGATGTGATGATGCTTTACTCACACAGTAGAGAAAGACTGGGAGAAGGCAATGGCACCCCACTCCAGTACTCTGGCCTGGAAAATCCCATGGATGGAGGAGCCTGGTAGGCTGCAGTCCATGGGGTCGCTAAGAGTTAGACATGACTGAGCGACTTCACTTTCACTTTTCACTTTCATGAATTGGAGAAGGAAATGACAACCCACTCCAGTGTTCTTGCCTGGAGAATCCCAGGGACGGGGGAGCCTAGTGGGCTGCCATCTTTGGGGTTGCACAGAGTCGGACACGACTGAAGCAGCAGCAGCAGCAGCAGAGAAAGACTACACAGTATAATTTTGCCCAGCCACACTGTTATCAAAGTCATGCCACTTCCTCCCCAACACTAGACTATACCTAAAATTATCCCCCAAATGTACCAGGTGCAGTTGGGGTTGTTATTGTTGTTCAGTCGCTCAGTCTGGACATTTGTTCATGCTGTTCAGTCTTCAATCGTGTCCAACTCTTTGTGATCCCATCGACTGCAGCATTTCAAACTTCCCTGTCCTTCACCATCTCCCAGAACTTGCTCAAACTCATGTCTACTGAGTCAATGGTGCCATCCAACCATCTCATCCTCTGTCATTCCCTTCTCCTCCTGTCTTCAATCTTTCCCAGCATCAGGGTTTTTTCTAATGAGTCAGCTCTTCATATCAGATGGCCAAAGTATTGGAGCTTCAGTTTCAGCATCAGCCCTTCCAATGAATGAATATTCGGGATTGATTTCCTTTATGACTGACTGGTTTGATTTCCTTGCAATCCAAGGGACTCTCAAAAGTCTTCTTCAACACTTCCAAACTCATTCTATGAGGCCAACATCACCCTAATACCAAAACCAGACAAAGATGCCACAAAAAAAGAAAGCTACAGGCCAATATCACTGATGAACATAGATGCAAAAATCCTTAACAAAATTCTAGCAAACAGAATCCAACAACATATTAAAAACATCATATATCATGACCAAGTGGGCTTTATCCCAAGGATGCAAGGATTCTTTAATATCCACAAATCAATCAATGTAATACACCACATTAACAAATTGAAAGATAAAAATCATATGATTAGCTCAATAGATGCAGAGAAAGCCTTATGGATTCAACATCCATTTATGATTTCTTTAAAAAGCCCGTCAGAAAGCAGGCATAAAAGGAACATATCTCAACATAATAAAAGCTATATATGACAAACCCACAGCAAACATTATCCTCAGTGGTGAAAAATTGAAAGCATTTCCCCTAAAGTCAGGAACAAGACAAGGGTGCCCACTCTCACCACTACTATTCAACATAGTTTTGGAAGTTTTAGCCCCAGCCATCAGAGAAAAAAAAAAGAAATTAAAGGATTCCATGTCTGAAAATAATAAGTAATACTCTCACTGCAGATGACATGATCCTCCACATAGAAAACCCTAAAGACACCACCAGAAAATTACTAGAGCTAATCAATGAATATAGTAAAGTTGTAGGATATAAAATTAATACACAGAAATCCCCTGCATTCCTGTACATGAACAATGAGAAAACAGAAAGAGAAATCAAGGAAACAATTCCATTAACCATTGCAATGAAAAGAATAAAATACTTAGGAATAAATCTACCTAAAGAAACAAAACACCTATATATATAAAACTGTAAAACACTGATGAAAGAAATCAAAGAGGACACAAATAGATGGAGAAATATACCATGTTCGTGGATTGGAAGAATCATTATAGTGAAAATGAGTATACTACCCAAAGCAATCTATAGATTCAATGCAATCCCTATCAAGCTACCAATGATATTTTTCACAGAACTAGAGCAAATTGCCGGGGTCCAGTCCCGGTGGATCCAGGGAATTCAAAGGGGAGATGGCATCGGTGATCAGGAAACAATAGACCAATTAAGCATTAATTAAAGATATAAAGAGTGGTTAAATAAGGATAGCTCAGTGAGAAATTTTAGTGGAGAAAAGAGGCTGAATAATTCAGCCAGAAGGTGAGAGAAAGAACGACATGGGGAGACCAAGTTTCGGTGAACAAGGCCCGCACTTTATTTTCCAAAGTAATTTTTATACCTTAAGTTATGCATAGAAGATAATGGGGGAAGGGGTAGTCATGCAGTAAGCCAGGCTTTCTTCCTGCAAACTTATCATATGCAAAAGTTTAGGTGATTTGCATCATCTTCTAGCCCGGAGGCCTGTTAACATTTTAAGACCCTTTCTTCAGAAAACTTATTTTTCTCTAAAGGTGATTAGTCAGGCGCCACCCTCCAAAAGCATTAGATAAAGTTGCATTCCTATAGGTCAAGGGTGTGGTGGGCTACAACAAGAAAAAGAATTAACTCAAGGGTCCAAGGTTACAAACATTAAAGCTACTACTTACACCAATTATATTATTCAATACACTTCCAGGGACACAGCAGGTAAGGGATATGGAAACTTAGCAGCAAACATTGGCTCAACAAGTGAAAAACCCTTCACCAATACAATTTCTAATCAATCTTTTAACTGCTCAAAGGAATCTGTATTTAGACAGTTTAGAACATCTCATGCCTCTCACAGTTGGGAGGCTCTGAACAATCACATGTGGCCGGAAAAACCTATTCAGGCAGGCTAGAGGACTTCCAAAGGAGTTTGTAGGTTGAAACACTGTCACACCCAGGAATTATTAACTGGAGCTGTAAGTTAACTCTTTTTTCAGAGAGAGGTAGTGGGGGACAGCTCCCCATAAAGTCAGAGGCGCAGGTGAGAGCACAAAGCAGAAAGTAGGCAGACTCTGGTTTTGGGGGTAGATGCTCGAGAATTTCCAGGGGGACTCCTGAGGCTCAATCCTGCCTTTGCATATGCCGAGCCTCCTTCCTCATGACCTTTGCCACGGGAGGAACTCCTGCTCCCGGCATCAAATAATTTCACAATTTATATGGAAATATGAAAAACCTCGAATAGCCATAGAAATCTTGAGAAAGAAGAATGGAACTGGAGGAATCAACCTGCCTGACTTCAGGCTATACTACAAAGCTACAGTCATCAAGACAGTATGATACTGGCACAAAGACAGAAACATAGATCAATGGAACAAAATAGAAAGCCCAGAGATAAATCCACGCACCTATGGACACCTTATCTTTGACAAAGAAGGCAAGAATATGCAATGGAGAAAAGACAATCTCTTTAACAAGTGATGCTGGGAAAACTGGTCAACCATTTGTAAAAGAATGAAACTAGAACACTTTCTAACACCATACACAAAAATAAACTCAAAATGGATTAAAGATCTAAACATAAGACCAGGAACTATAAAACTCCTAGAGGAAAAAAATAGGCAAAACACTCTCCGACATAAATCACAGCAGGATCCTCTATGACCCACCTCCCAGCATAATGGAAATAAAAGCAAAAATAAACAAATGGGACCTAATTAAACATAAAAGCTTTTGCATAACGAAGGAAATCATCAGCAAGGTGAAAAGACAGCCTTCAGAATGGGAGAAAATAATAACAAATGAAGCAACTGACAGAATTAATCTCAAAAATATGCAGGCAACTCCTACAGCTCAATTCCAGAAAAATAAACGACTCAATCAAAAAATGGGCCAAAGAACTAAACAGACATTTCTCCAAAGAAGACATACAGATGGCTAACAAACACATGAAAAGATGCTCAATATCACTCTTTATCACAGAAATGCAAATCAAAACCACATGAGGTACCATCTCACGCTGGTCCAAATGGCTGCTATCCAAAAGTCTACAAACAATAAATGCTGGAGAGGGTATGGAGAAAAGGGAACCCTCTTACACTGTTGGTGGGAATGCAAACTAGTACAGCCACTATGGAGAACAGTGTGGAGATTCCTTTAAAAACTGGAAACAGAACTACCATATGACCCAGCAATCCCACTGCTGGGCATACACACTGAGGAAACCAGAACTGAAAGAGACACATGTACCCCAATGTTCATTGCAGCACTGTTTATAATACCCAGGACATGGAAGCAACCTAGATGTTTATCAGCAGACAAATGGATAAGAAAGCTGTGGTACATATACACAATGGAATATTACTCAGCCATTAAAAAGAATTCATTTGAATCAATTCTAATGAGGTGGATGAAACTGGAGCCTATTTTACTGAGTGAAGTAAGTCAGAAAGAAAAACACCAGTACAGTATACTAATGCATATATATGGAATTTAGAAAGATGGTAATGATAACCCTATATGCGAAACAGCAAAAGAGACACAGATGTATAGAACAGTCTTTTGGACTCTGTGGGAGAAGGTGGGGGTGAGATGATTTGAGAGAATAACATTGAAACAGGTATATAATCATATGTGAAACAGATCACCAGTCCAGGTTCAATGCATGAGACAGGATGCTCAGGGACGGTGCACTGGGATGACCCAGAGGGATGGAATGGGAAGGGAGGTGGGAGGGGGGTTCAGGATGGGAAACACATGTACACCCATGGCTGATTCCTATCAATGTATGGCAAAAACCACTACAATATTGTAAAGTAATTAGCCTTCAATTAAAACAAATAATTTTTTAAATAATAAAAATGTTTAAAAACCCACCACAGTTCAAAAGCATCAGTTCTTCAGTGCTCAGCCTTCTTTATGATCCAGCTCTCACATCCATACATGACTACTGGAAAAACCATAGCTTTGACTATACATACAGACCTTGGTCGACAAAGTGATGTCTCTGCTTTTTAATAGGCTGCCTAGGTTTGTCATAGTTTTTCTTCTGAGGAGCAAGCATCTTTTAATCTCATGGCTGCAGTGACCATCTGCAGTCGTTCTGGAACCCAAGAAAATAAAGTCTGTCACTGTTTTCATTGTTTCCCTGTCTATTTGCCATGGTGAGTTTTAAATCAGCTTTCCCACTCTCCTCTCTCACCTTTAGCCCGAGGCTCTATAGTTCCTCTTCACTTTATGGTATAAGGGCGGCAGTATCTGGGTATCTGAGGTTATTGACATTTCTCCCAGCAATCTTGAGTCCAGGTTGTGTTTCATCCAGCGCACATTTCTCATGATGTACTCTGCATATAAGTTAAATAAACAGGGTAACGATATACAGCCTTGACATACTCCTTTCCCAATTTGGAACCAGTCCATTGTTCCATGTCCAGTTCTAACTGTTGCTTCTTGACATGAATACAGGTTTTGCAGGAGGCAGGTCAGGTGGTCTGGTATTCCCATCTCTTTAAGAATATTCTACAGTTGTTGTGATCCACTCAGTCAAAGACTTAAGGTTAGTCAATGAACAGAAGTAGATGTTCTTCTGGAATACTCTTGCTTTTTCTATGATACAACAGATGTTGGCAATTTGATGTCTGATTCCTCTGCCTTTTCTAAACCCAGCTTGTACATCTGGAATTTCTCAGTTCACATACTGTTGAAGCCTGGCTTGGAGAATTTTGAACATTATTTTGCTAGCATGTGAATTCAGTGCAATTGTGCAGTAGTTCGAACATTCTTTGGCATTGCCCTTCTTTAGGATTGGAATAAAAACTGACCTTTTCCAGTCCTGTGGCCACTGCTGAGCTTTCCAATTTTGCTTGCAAAATGAATGCAGCAGTTGGGGGAAGGTCTCTTAATGTCAAACGAGATATTGAGAAAGCAAGAAGAGCTTAAGTTAGAGCTGGTCAGAGACCAGAATTGCTGAGTCATCCTTACATCACTAGCCTATCTTCTTTGACCAACCCCCTTACTCTGCTCTGACCACAGCCCAACACCTCTCTTGAGTACAACCCAACCCTCACTCCACCTACACCTGACCTTCAGCCTGCCTTCAGATGGATCACCTTATCTCAGCCACAACAGTCTTGTCTTTGAATGTGCATCTTATTTCTTTACCCAGACTGTGAACTTTCTTGGGCAAGACACTAATGTCTCCTCAGAGACTGAATATACAAATGGACAATGGCCAGACCATATATGACAATAGAACTTTAATCCACAATCTGTACCAACCAGCCTAGTAAGCCAAACCCCTACAGCAATCATCCCAGAAGGGTCAGGAATAAGTCAGTTACTTCCAGCTTCCTTATCTGTTACATATGCTTCCAACTCAGGACCAACTAGAAAAGGCCAAGTATGTTCCCCAAACCAATCATACAAGATGCTTATCTTCTTGTCTGGACCCCTCCAGGGTCCTCATGCAAACAACCTCCAATTATAGCATACCTGAAACTTTCCCTTTCTTTTTTTGGCTGTAATTCTTCCCTACTCTCTGCCTGCCTTTGAGTCCCTGACAAATGCAAGTGATGGTGACTGACTCCCTTGCTAAACCAGGCTCTGAATAAATGGCTTCTGTTTTTTCTCATTTGGGTGATTTGGGGAAATTAACAAGATGGCCTCAGTCAGGCTCTCTTGCCCCACACTCTCATGTGCTCTTGCCCCATGTTCTGTAAACAATGACTTTGCAGGGTTTTGTAACAGCTGAGATCACTCATAGCACTGTGCATGCATGTTACAAAGTACTCGCTTGGTCACAGGCAACTTTGTGCAGTACACCTATATGAGCTTCACCATGAAAGCCTTGGTTGTCGCTCTATTGGGGCTACACTGGAGCAGCCTCATGGTTATGTTATATGAGGTTCTGTTATGTTTATGTCATGGCTACATTATGGTTATGTCATGGCTGCTGTGTCAGCCAGGAGAGAGGCTGTGTTATGGCTGCCATGCCAGCCAGGAAAGAATAAACACGTCTGCAGTTCCTACAGCTCCTCGAGTCTTCTTTCAGCCTCTTAGCTCATGCCTTGCCTACTCTGGGTTCAGAAACAGTGAAGACAGTGTGAACAACGAGACAACTGGCCTCACAAACAGGATCAGCAATACATGTGGTATATTATTTCCAGTTTTCCTGGAGGTCCCAATGAGATACAGTCTGTACTACCCATCACTGCAGATCCAAGCCTTTGGCCAGATGCATTATCTATAGATAATAATATATGAGCCCCTTGTGACTTGCTGCTCATGGCTTGTCAAATCCATACTAACATGATAAATCAGGGCTAGGTGTGAATTCTGCAGCCCAAGCTTCCAGAAGACCAGAGCTCTGCAGCTTCCAGGGCTTCTTCCTGCCTCCCCAAGACTCCAGAATCTCCAGCCATGACCCCACATGATGAGAGGACTCCTGCCATCCCCCTAGTCCAGAGGCCCCCACTATGGCAGCCCTGGAGGCCCACAGACCCTGAAGCCCTCCCATCCAGGAGCTCTCAGGCACCACATCCTGGAGCAACCCCCAGCCACCTCATGCCAGCCCCCGATGGAGGGAGATAAGCTGCTGGACCTCCCTTGGATGTTTTCATCAGGAGAGGAGGCAACCACAGGTGATGAGGACCGCCATCCCATTGCCTTGGTTCAATGTCGATTTTCTGAAGGTATTCTGCAGCCACCCGGCCAAGACAAGGAGAAGCTGGGGCCTCGCTGTTAGCCCTGCCCCACACCCAGGGGAGCCGGTTGGATCATCCCTTTGGGAGTAGGACAGAATCCAACCAGAGCTTGTCATGGTCTTTTGAATGGACCCTCCCCATGGAGCCTTCAGGTCCAGTGGTGTGGTGGCTGGACTCCCAACCCCTCTTCTATCACTGAGGCCACTGAGGCTGCTGAGGCTGGAGATTGCGCTGTGTACATCAGGGAGGTAGGCATGTCCCAGCCTGTACAAGGGGCCCTGTCAGCTCCAGAAGGCCTGCTTCCCAGGTGCAGATGGATGATCCATGAGTCTCCCCAACCCCAAAGGGGATGGTGAGGGCTATCCTCAGGCCCCAACTGTCCCCCTTGAGCCCTTGCCAACAGCAGGGGACCCACTCAGACCAGCCTTGCTACAGGCAGAGGAGACGTAGGAGGAATGGGAGTTCTTGGCTGGAGAGGAATCCCTGCTCCCTCTACACCAGGGAGGCCGCCCTGGCCATCCTGGACCAGTCCTGGAGTAGCAGCAGCCAGAATCCCCTGACCAGCCTTTTGTCCTCTTTGCTGACACCTCTGACCCCAGGCAGGCACTGTCTGCCAAGGAGAAGGCCGTGACTCTGACCTGGGCTGAGACCACCCAACCCAGAACAGAAGTTCAATACCCCTGTCAGGCATCCCCTGAGCCTGCAGGCCCTGATACCAGCTCCCAGCATCTAGAGGACCTTCTGGCATAACCACCACTCAGTGCACAGCAGGGATCCAGACCTGAGCTGAAAGATGCCCAAACCTGCATTGCCTGCTCTGAGGCTTCTCAGGTGTTGGTGGTAAAGACTCTCCTTCCATTTCAAGAGATGCAAGAGATGCTGGTTTGATCCCTGGGTCAGGAAGATCATTTGCAGTAGGACATGGCAACTCATTCCAGTATTCTTGCCTGGAAAATTCCATGGAAAGAAGAGCCTGGCAGGCTACAATCCACAGGGCCAAAAAGAGTTGGACAAACTAAGTGACTGAGCACGTCCTTTGTACTCAGTTCAGTTCAGTCGCTCAGTCATGTCCAACTCTTTGGGACTCCATTGACTGCAGCACTGCAGGCATTCCTGTCCATCACTAACTCCCGGAGCTTATTCAAACTCATGTCCATCGAGTCAGTGATGCCATCCAACCATCTCCTCCTCTGTCATACCCTTCTCCTCCTACCTTAAATCTTTCCCAGCATCAGTTCAGTTCAGTCACTCAGTCGTGTCTGACTCTTTGAAACCCTATGAATTGCAGCACGCCAGGCCTCCCTGTCCATCACCAACTTCCGGAGTTCACTCAGTCGGTGATGCCATCCAGCCATCTCATCCTCTGTCATCCCCTTTTCCTCCTGCCCCCAAACCCTTCCAGCATCAGAGTCTTTTCCAATGAGTCAACTCTTCACATGAGGTGGCCAAAGTACTGGAGTTTCTGCTTTAGCATCATTCCTTCCAAAGAAATCCCAGGGCTGATCTCCTTCAGAATGGACTGGTTGGATCTCCTTGCAGTCCAAGGGACTCTCAACAGTCTTCTCCAACACCACAGTTCAAAAGCATCAATTCTTCAGCGCTCAGCTTTCTTTATAGTCCAACTCTCACATCCATACATGACCACTGGAAAAACCATAGCCTTGACTAGATGGACCTTTGTTGGCAAAGTAATGTCTCTGCTTTTCAATATGCTATCTAGGTGGGTCATAACTTTTCTTCCAAGGAGTAAGCGTCTTTTAATTTCATGGCTGCAGTCACCATCTGTAGTGATTTTGGAGCCCAAAAAAATAAAGGCTGACACTGTTTCCACTGTTTCCCCATCTATTTCCCATGAAGTGATGAGACCGGATGCCATGATCTTCATTTTCTGAATGTTGAGCTTTAAACCAACTTTTTCACTCTCCTCTCACTTTCATCAAGAGGCTTTTTAGTTCCTCTTCACTTTCTGCCATAAGGGTGGTGTCATCTGCCTATCTGAGGTAATTGATATTTCTCCCGGCAATCTTGATTCCAGCTTGTGCTTCTTCCAGCCTGGCATTTCACATGATGTACTCTGCATATAAGTTAAATAATCAGGGTGACAGTATATAGCCTTGACGTACTCCTTTCCCAATTTGGGACCAGTCTGTCGTTCCATGTTTGGTTGTAACTGTTGCTTCTTGACCTGCATACAGATTTCTTAGGAGGCAGGTCAGGTGGTCTAGTATTCCCATCTCTTTAAGGATTTCCCACAGTTTATTGTGATCCACACAGTCAAAGGCTTTAGCATAATCAATAAAGCAGAAATAGATGTTTTTCTGGAACTCTCTTGCCTTTTTGATGATCCAGCAGATATTGGCA
>NW_011494635.1:12492132-12499934 GCF_000754665.1 Bison bison bison
AGAAGTTCATGGTTCACATACAGTTGAAGCCTGGCTTGGAGAATTTTGAGCATTACTTTGCTAGCATGTGAGATGAGTGCAATTGTGTGGTTGTTTGAACATTCTTTGGCATTGTCTTTCTTTGGGGTCAGAATGGAAACTGACCTTTTCCAGTCCCGTGGCCACTGCTGAGCTTTCCAAATTTGCTAGAATATTGAGTGCAGCACTTTCACAGCATCATCTTTTAGAATTTGAAATAGCTCAACTCAAATTCCATCACCTCCACTAGCTTTGTTCATAGTGATGCTTCCTAAGGTGCCCCTGACTTCACACTCCAGGATGTCTGACTCTAGATTGTGCTTATCTGGGTCATGAAGATCTTTTTTGTATAGTTCGTCTGTGTATTCTTGCCACCTCTTCTTAATATCTTCTGCTTCTGTTAGGTCCATACCATATCTGTCCTTTATTGTGCCCATCTTTGCATGAAATGTTCCCTTGGTATCTCTAATTTTCTTATAAAGATCTCTAGTCTTTCCCATGCTATTGTTTTCCTCTATTTCTTTGCACTGATCGCTGAGGAAGGCTTTCTTATCTCTCCTTGCTAATCTTTGGAACTCTGCATTCAGATGCTTATATCTTTCCTTTTTCTCTTTTGCTTTTCACTTCTCTTCTCTTCACAGCTATTTGTAAGGCCTCCTCAGACAACCATATTGCCTTTTTGCATTTCTTTTTCTTGAAGATGGTTTTAATCACTGCCTCCTGTACAATGTCATGAATCTCTGTCCATAGTTCTTCAGATACTCTGTCTATCAGATCTAATCCCTTGAATCTATTTGTCACTTCCACTGTATAATCATAAGGGATTTGATTCAGGATATAACTGGATGGTCTAGCGGTTTTCCCTACTTTCTTCAATTTAAGTTTGAATTTGGCAATAAGGAGTTCATGATCTGAACCACAGTCAGCTCCCAGTCTTGTTTTTGCTGACTGTATAGAGCTTCTCCATTTTTGGCTGCAAAGAATATAATCAATCTGATTTTGGTATTGACCATCTGGTGATGTCCATGTGTAGAGTCATCTCTTATGTTGTTGGAAGAGGATGTTTGCTATGACCAGTGTGTTCTCTTGGCAAAACTCTGTTAGCCTTTGCCCTGCTTCATTTTGTAGTCCAAGACCAAATTTGCCTGTTATTCCAGGTATCCCTTGACTTTGTACTTTTGCATTCCAGACCCCTATGATGAAAAGGACATCTTTTTAGGGTCTTAGCTCTAGAAGGTCTTGTAGGTCTTCATAGAACCATTCAATTTCAGTTTCTTCAGTGTTACTGGTTGAGGCATAGACTTGGATTACTGTGATATTGAATGGTTTGCCTTGTAAATGAACAGAGATCATTCTGTCAGTTTTGAGACTGCACCCAAGTACTGCATTTCAGACTATGAGGGCTACTCCATGTCTTCTAAGGGATTCTTGTTCACAGTAGTAGATATAGTGGTCATCTGAATTAAATTCACCCACTCCAGTTCATTTCAGTTCACTGATTCCTAAAATGTCTGTGTTCA
This sequence comes from Bison bison bison, assembly GCF_000754665.1. Classification (NCBI taxonomy): domain Eukaryota; kingdom Metazoa; phylum Chordata; class Mammalia; order Artiodactyla; family Bovidae; genus Bison; species Bison bison. The sequence goes on from NW_011494635.1 coordinate 12,493,671, forward strand.
CTCTTGCCATCTCCTGTTTGACCACTTCTAATTTACCTTGATTCATGGACCTAACATTCCAGGTTCCTATGCAATATTTCTCTTTACAGCACTGGACTTTACTTCCATCACCATTCACATCCACAACTGGGTGTTGTTTTCACTTTGCCTCCATCTCTTCATTCTTTCTGGAGTTATCTCTCCACTCTTCTCCAGTAGCATATTGGGTACTTACCAACTTGGGGAGTTCATCTTTCAGTGTCCTATCTTTTCACCCTTTCACACTGTTCATAGGGTTCTCAAGGTAGGAATACTGAAGTGGTTTGCCATTCCCTTCTCTAGTGGACCATGTTTGAGCAAACTCTGGGAGATAGTGAAGGACAGGGAAACCTGGAGTCCTGAAGCCCATGGGGTGGCAAAGAGTCAGATACAACAGCGACTGAACATAAACAACAAGGGACGCATGACCTAGGGCCAATTCCTCTGGGAACGAGCATGACCCACCTCAGACTGTTAGAACATCTGGTGGGTCTCTACTGCCTAAGGCACTCCCCAGTACATCTCAACTGAGGCTGCTATACCCCTTCTTCTCCCCAGCCTAACTGAGCAAGTGAGTGAGCCCTAATAAACCTTGGTCTATGCCCCCTCTTGTCTGGGTGGGCAACAAACACCAGAGGGTGACCTACAAGCAGAGGTTGGACAAAACCAAAGTGGAACACTTCTCTGTAACCAAAGAAGAGAAGGGTAATTAGCTCCTGCAACCACAGGTGCTACAGATGAAATCCCCACAATTAACCTGAGACTCTGGAGAGTAGGGACAATTGTGGACTTCGGGAGCAAGTGCAAGCTAAAGTAAAGCAAGGTCTGAATTTGAGCTGACCCACAACAGGTCCAGAGACATTCCCAGAGATATTGGAGGACTTTCTGATAGGCAGGGTGACTGGAGCACACCGTGTGAAGAGGAAAATGGAGGAATCACAAGGACATTCTTCTGACTACCACTTTATATAGTTTTCCATTTTTCTTTCTTTTTTTATATTGTTCTAATGTTGTTCTTTATTATTTCTTTAATTTTTATCTTTTATAATTACTTTTCCTTTTTTATGCACCTCATTTTTAAATAAATTCATTTTATTTCTTCCTGTTTTTACTGTACTGCTTAGTTACAAAGCATTTTTAGTAATGTTTTTTATTTTGTATTTATACTAGTCTAGTTTTTAGCACTCTATTTCACTTAGGGGTTTGTTTATTGGTTTGATCGCTCTCCTCTTTTAAGACTCCTGTTTTTATCCTTTTTTCCTCTTTTCTCTATTTTTCTTTCTCTTTGTAAATGTGCGAGTCTCTTTGCATGTTCTTGGCTGTTGAGCATTGTTTCACCACTAATCTTGAAGTTTTGTCTTCTGTGCTGTGTGCCTGTGAAGCCTTGGTGCTGCAGGAAGGGTTTGGCTGAACCACTGAGGTCAGAGAAATGAGTCCAAGACTTTTAATTACCAGAGAACTCCCAACCTCATGGAATATTACTCCACAAGAACTCTCCCAAAGGCCTCCATCTCAACACCAAGATCAAGCACCACTCAAAGATCAGCAAACTCCAGTGCCAGATGCCTCTCACCAAACCTTTAGCAAAACAACACTTCCCACTAGCAGAAAGGCTGCCCAAAGCCATACCAAGCCCATGGTCACCCCCAAAACACTTCTGGATATGGCACTGCCCTTCAGAGAGTCAAGATCCAGCCTCACCCACCAGAACACAGGCACAAGTCCTCCCAACCTGGAAAGCTTCACAAGGCACTGGTCAAAACCCAACCATGTGGGACAGACTCCATATTTAAGAGGAAATACAACCTTCCAGCCTGCAGAAAGTTGATCCCAAACACAGTAAATTAAACAAAATGAAAAGACAGAGAAATATGCAGCAGATGAAGAAATGATAAAAACCAACAAGACCAAACAAATGAAGAGAAAATAAGCAGTCTACCTGAACAAGAATTCAGAGTGATTCTAGAAAAGAGGATCCAAAATTTTGGAAATAAAATGGAGGCACAGATAAAAAGACTGGAGGCACGGATTGAGAAGATACAAGAAATGCTTAACAAGGATCCAGAAGAATTAAAAAATAGACAATCACCAATGAACAACACAATAAATGAGAATAAAAATACACTAGAGGGAACCAATGGCAGGAGGGAATGGAGAAGGCAATGGCACCCCACTCCAGTACTCTTGTCTGGAAAATCGCATGGATGGAGGAGCCTGGTGGGCTACAGTCCATGGGGTCGCTGAGAGTCGGACACGACTGAGCAACTTCATTTTCACTTTTCACTTTCATGCATTGGAGAAGGAAATGGCAACCCACTCCAGTGTTCTTGCCTTGAGAATCCCAGGGACAGGGGAGCCTGGTGGGCTGCTGTCTATGGGGTCGCACAGAGTTGGACACGACTGAAGCGACTTAGCAGTAGCAGCAGAGGGAACCAATAGCAGAATAATTAAGGCAGAAGAATGAATAAGTGAGCTGGAATGGTGGAAAAAACTTAAGCAGAGCAGAATAACAAAAAAAAGAAGAAAATGAAATGAGGACAATCTCAGAGACTTCTGGGACAACATTAAGTGCACCAAGGTTCAAATAATAGGGATCTCAGAAGAAGAAGAGATAAACAAATGGTATGAGAAAATATATGAGGAGATTATACTCAAAAACTTCCTTAACATGGGGAAAGGAATAGCTACCCAAGTCTAGGAAGCCCAAAAAGTCCCATATAGGGTAGATCCAAGGAGAAACATGCCAAGACACATATTGATCAAACTAACAAAGATTAAACACAAAAACAAACATTAAAAACAGCAAGGGAACAGCAACAAATAACATACAAGGTGATACCCATAAGGCTAATAGCTGACCTTTCAACAGAAACTCTGCAGCCCAGAAGGGAGTGGCAGGATATACTTAAAATGATGAAAGGAAAAAAAACTAATATCAAGATTACTCATTCCAGAAAAGATCTCATTCAGATTTGAAGGAGAAATCAAAAGCTTTCCAGACAAGCAAAATTTAAGAGAATTCACCACCACCAAAGGAAATTTACAATGAATGTTAAAGGAATATCTCTAGACAGGAAACATTAGAGAAAGAAAAGGCTTACAAAAACAAATCCAAAACAACAAAATAAATGGTAACAAGACCATACATATCCATAAATTACCTTATGTGTAAATGTATTAATGATCCAATCAAAAGAATGAGATTGGCTGAATGGATACAAAAGCAAGACCTCTATTAATGCTGTCTACAAGAGATCCACCTCAGACCTAGGGACACATATAGACTGAAAATGAGGGGCTGGAAAAAGATATTGCATGCAAATGGAAATCAAAAGGAAGAGGGAGTAGCAATACTCACTTCAGATAAAATAGACTTTGAAATAAAGACAATTACGAGAGACAAGGAAGGACACTACATAATGATCAAGGGATCAATCTAAGAAGATATAATAATTCTAAATATATATGCATCCAACATAGGAGCACCTTAATACATAAGGCTAATGGGGAAACTGACAGTAACACAATAATAGTGGGGGACTTTAACACTCCCTCACACCAATAGACAGATCATCCAGACAGAAAATTAATAGGGAGAAATGAGCTTCGAATGATACATTTGACCATTTGGACCTAATTGATATCTATCAGGCATTTCATCCAAAAACAGTAGACTTCACTTTTTTCTCAAGTGCACATGGAATATTCTCCAGGATAGATCACATCTTGAGTCACAAACCAAGCCTTGGTAACTTTTAAAACATTGAAATTATTTCAAGCATCTTTTTTGACCACAGTGCTATAAGAGTAGATATCAATTAAAGGAAAAAATATATAAAAAGCACAAACACATGGAGGCTTCTCACACGCAATATGCTTCTAAATAACCAAGAGGTCACTGAAGAAATCAAAGAGGAAATTTTAAAATACCTATAAATAAATGACAATGAAAACATGACAATTCAAAACCTATGGGATGCAGTAAAAGCAGTGCTAAGAAGGAATTTTATAGCAATACAAGTCTACCTCAAGAAACAAGAGAGACATCAAATAAATGACCTAACTTTACATCTAAAGCAACTAGAAAGAGAAGAGCAAAAAAACCCAAAGTTAGTAGAAGGAAAGAAATCACACAGATCAAAGAAGAAATAAATGAAAAATAAAAGGGGATAAGAGCAAAGATCAATAAAACTAACAGCTAGTTCTTTGAGAAGACAAACAAAATTGACAAACCATTGGCCAGACGCACGAAGAAAAAGAGGGAAAAGACTCAAATCAATAAAATTAGAAATGAAAAAGAAATTACAACAGACAACACAGAAATACAAAGGATCATAAGAGATTACTACAAGCAATATATGCCAATAAAATGGACAACCTGGAAGAAATGGGAAAATTCTTGGAAAAGTATAACCTTCCAAAACTGAACCAGGAAGAAATTAAAAAAAAAAAAAATGAACAGATGAGTCACAAGCACAGAAATGGAAACTATAATCAAAAATCTTCCAAAAAAACAAAAGCCCAGGGCCAGATGACTTCACAGGTGAATTCTTCCACACTATTCCAGAAAATTGCAAAATAGGAAAACTCCAAAACTCATTCTACAAGGCCACCATCACCCTGATACCAAAACCAGACAAAGAAGCCGCAAAAAAGGAAAATTACTGGTTAATATCATGGGTGAATATAGATGTAAAAATCCTTAACAAAATATTAAAAGACAGAATCCAACAACACAATTTAAAAGATCAAGTGGGCTTTCCCCAGAGATGCAAGGATTCTTCAGTATACACAAATGAATCAATGTGATACACCACATGAACAAATTGAAAGATAAAAATCATGTGATCACCTCCAGCTATGACAAACCTAGATAGCATATTAAAAAGCAAAGACATCACTTTGCCAACCAAGGTCCATATAGTTAAAGCTATGGTTTTTCCGATAGGCATGTATGGATGTAAGAGTTGTACCATAAAGAAGGCTGAGAACCAAAGAATTGATGCTTTTGAACTATAGTGTTGAAGAAGACTCTTGAGAGTCCCTTGGCCTGCAAGGAGATCAAATCAGTCAATCCCTAAGGAAATCAATCGTGAATATTCATTGGAGGGACTAATGCTGAGGTTGAAACTCCAATCATTTGGCCACCTGATGCAAAGGGCCAACTCACTGGAAATAACCCTAATGCTGGAAAAGATTGAAGGCAGGAGGAGAAAGGGATGACAGAGGATGAGAAGGTTGGATGACATCACTGACTCAATGGACATGAGTTTGATCAAGCTCTGGGAGATAATGAAGAACAGAGAAGCCTGGCATGCAGTCCATGGGGTCACAAAGAGTCAGACATGACTGAGCAATTGAACAAGAATAGATAGATGCAGAGAAAGCTTTTGACAAAATTTAACATCCATTTATGATAAAAAGAAAAAACTCTCCAGAAAGAAGGCATAGAAGGAACATACCTCAACAGAATAAAACTCATACATGACAAACAGCAAACATTACTGTCAAGGAAGAAAAACTGAAAGCATTTCCTCTAAGAACAAGAACAAGACAAGGCTGCCCACTCTCTTCACTATTATTCAACATAGTTTTGGAAGTCCTAGTCACAGCAATCAGAGAAGAAAAAGAAATAAAAGGAATCCAGATTGGACAAGAAGTAAAACTCTCACTGTTTGCAGGTGACATGATACTATACATCAGATCAGATCAGATCAGTCGCTCAGTTGTGTCCGAATCGCAGCATGCCAGGCCTCCCTGTCCATCACCAACTCCTGGAGTTCACTGAGACTCACGTCCATCGAGTCAGTGATGCCATCCAGCCATCTCATCCTCTGTCGTCCCCTTCTCCTCTTGCCCACAATCCCTCCCAGCATCAGAGTCTTTTCCAATGAGTCAACTCTTCGCATGAGGTGGCCAAAGTACTGGAGTTTCTGCTTTAGCATCATTCCTTCCAAAGAAATCCCAGGGCTGATCTCCTTTAAAATGGACTGGTTGGATCTCCTTGCAGTCCAAGAAGATCTCAACAGTCTTCTCCAACACCACAGTTCAAAAGCATCAATTCTTTGGTGCTCAGCCTTCTTCACAGTCCAACTCTCACATCCATACATGACCACTGGAAAAACCATGGCCTTGACTAGACAGACCTTTGTTGGCAAAGTAATGTCTCTGCTTTTCAATATGCTATCTAGGTTGGTCATAACTTTCCTTCCAAGGAGTAAGCGTGTTTTAATTTCATGGCTGCAG
>NW_011494635.1:12500034-12511483 GCF_000754665.1 Bison bison bison
CACCATCTGTAGTGATTTTGGAGCCCAGAAAAATAAAGTCTGACACTGTTTCCACTGTTTCCCCATCTATTTCCCATGAAGTGATGGGACCGGATGCCATGATCTTCATTTTCTGAATGTTAAGCTTTAAGCCAACTTTTTCACTCTCCACTTTCACCTTCATCAAGAGGCTTTTTAGTTCCTCTTCACTTTCTGAAAACCCTAAAGATGCCATTAAAAGATTACTAGAACTAATCAATGAATATAATAAAGTCACAGGATGTAAAATTAATACACAGAAATCCCTTGCATTCTTGTACACTAACAATGAAAAATCAGAATGATAAATTAAGGAATAAATCCCATTCACCATTGCAACAAAAATAATAAAATACCTAGGAATAAACCAATCTAAAAAGACAAAGGACCTGTATGCAGAAAACTATAAGACACTTATGAAAGAAATCAAAGATGACACAAACAGAGAGATATACTATGCTCTTGGATTGGAAGAATCAATACTGTAGAAATGACTATTCTTCCCAAAGCAATCTACAGATTTAGTGCAATCTCTATCAAACTACCAATGGTAGTTTTCACAGAACTAGAACAAAAAATGTCATAATTTGTATGCAAACACAAAAGACTCCAAAGCCAAAGCAATCTTGAGAAAGAAGAATAGAACTGGAGGAATCAATCTTCCTGGTTACAGACTATGCTAAGTCACTTCAGTCGTGTCTGACTCTGTGCGACCCCATAGACGGCAGCCCACCAGGCTCCCCCATCCCTGGGATTCTCCAGGCAGGAACTCTGGAGTGGGCTGCCATTTCCTTTTCCAATGCATGAAAGTGAAAAGTGAAAGTGAAGTCATTCAGTTGTGTCCGACTCTTAGCGATGCCATGGATTGCAGCCTACCAGGCTCCTCCGTCCATGGGATTTTCCAAGCAAGAGTACTGGAGTTGGGTGCCATTGCCTTCTCCTCTTGCACTGTCAGTGGGAATGTAAATTGATACAGCCACTACAGAGGACAATATGGAGATTCCTTTAAAAACTAGGAATAAAACTACCATATGAACCAGCAATCCCACTACTGGGCATATACCCTGAGAAAATCATAATTGAGAAAGACACATGTACCCCAATGTTCACTGCAGCACTATTTACAATGACTAGGACATGGAAGCAACCTAGATGTCCATTGACAGATGAATGGATAAAGAAGTTGTGGTATATACGTACAATGGAATATTACTCAGCCATAAAAAGGAATGCATTTGAATCAGCTCTCATGAGGTGTATGGACCTAGAGTCTATTATACAAAGCAAAGTAAATCAGAAAGAGAAATACAAATATTGTACATTAACACATGTATATGGAATTTTCAAGGATGGTACAGATGAATTCATTTGCAGAGCAGCAATGGAGATGCAGACCTAGAGAACAGACTTGTAGACACTTTCGGGGAAGGAGAGGTTGGGATGAATTCGGAAAGTAGTATTGAAACATATACTTTAACATATGTAAAATGGATATCCAGTGGGAATTTGCTGTATGACACAGGGAGCTCAAACTCGGTGCTCTGTGACAACCTAGAGGGGTGGGATGGGGTGGGAGGGAGGGAGGTTTCAGAAGGAGGGGACATAAGTATACCTACGGCTGATTCACACTGATGTATGGCAGAAACCAACACAATATTGTAAAGCAATTATCCTCCAATTAAAAAATAAAATAAAAAGAAATTCAAGGCAACTAGAATAGTTCAAACAATTTTCAAAAAGAAGAATAAAATGAGAAAATCAAAAAAAAAGAGAGAGAGAGTGAGACTAGTCTGGTCTCATGACTTGCTTGAATGCAGCTGAAACTACATTCTCGGCCCCAGTGTTAAGAGGACTGACATCTGTTTTCTGCCTCTTGGGTACAGTCATTAAACTAAAGATATGTAGAAACACTCTGGTGGATAAAATGAAAATTTTGGTCTTTTCAGCCCCAACTGACTTCCCAATTGAAGATGACCTCATTTGGCCTGTACAGTGTAGGGAAAAATGTCAAGTTTAGCTCAATCAATGCATAGAACTAAGAGAAATAATACACTATTTCTATATCATTAAATAATTAAATAAAAAGAAAACACAGGCCTTAAATAATACATTATACTGAAAGGGCTTAATTGATATCTATAAAGAATATTTCATATGAATGCAACAGAATATACATTCTTTTCAAGTGCACATGGAACAGTCTCCTCCAGGTTAGATTACATGCTAGGCCAAAAACAATCCTTAGTATATTCAGGAAATTAAAATCATATCAAACATCTTTTCCAACCACAACACTATGAGACTAGAAATCAACTACAAGAAAAAACTGCAAAAAGCACAAATACATGGAGACCAAACAATATGATACTAAACATCCAATGGATCACTGAAGAAATTAAAAGGGAAATAAGATATACCTAGAAACAAATGAAAACAAAAAAACAATGATCCAAAACTTATGGGATGCAGCAAAAGCAGTTCCAAGACTGAAGCTTATAACAATATAAACTATAAATAAGAAAAATAAATCAGAAGAAAAAAAAAGAAAACTTTCAGATAAGCAACCGAAATTTATACCTATAGCAACTAGAGAAAGAGAACAAATAAAACCCAAAGTTAATAGAAGGAAATACATAGTAAAAATCAGAGCAGAAATAAATGAAATAGAGACTTTAAAAAAACAGTAGAAAAGAGCAACTAAAAGCTGGTTTTTGTAAAGATAGACAAAAATTAATAAAAACTTCAGCCAGACTTATCAAGAAAAGAAGTGAAAGGGATCGGATTAATAAAATTATTATGGAAATGAAAAAGGAGAAGTTACAACTGACACTACAGAAGTACAAAGGATCATAAGAAACTACTACAAACAACTATACACCAATGAAATGGACGACCTAGAAGAAATGGACAAATTCTTACAAAGGTACAATCTCTCAAGACTGAACCAGGAAAAACCTAAAATATGAACAAACTGATTACCAGGAATGAAACTGAATCAGACTTTAAAAACTACCAACAAACAAAAGACCAGGATCAGATATGGCTTCACAAGTGAAGTCTACCAAACATCTAGAGGAAAGTTAACACCTATCCTTCTGAAACTTTCAAAAAATGCAGACGAAGGAATACTTCTGAGCTTACTCTCTGAGACTAGCATCACCCTGATACCAAGAGCATACCCCAAAAAAAGAAAATTAGGGGCCAATATCACTGATGATACTCATTGGAAAAGACCCTGATGCTGGGAAAGATTGAAGGCTGGAAGAGAAGGGGATGACAGAGGATGAGAGTTGGATGGCATCACTGACGCAATGGACATGAGTTTGAGTAGGCTCTGAGTTGGTGATGGACAGGGAAGCCTGGCGTGCTGCAGTCCTTCCATGGGGTCGCAGAGTTGGACACAACTGAGCGACTGAACTGCACTGATCATTGATGAACATAGACGCAAAAATCCTCAACAAAATACTAACAAACCAAATCCAACAATATACTAAAAGGATCGTACACCATGATCAAGTGGGATTTAATCCAAGGATGCAAGAAGATTTTGATATCTACAAATCAATCAACATGATATACCACATTAACAAACTGAAGAGTAAAAACCATATGATCATGTCATCAGATGCATAAAAATGTTTTGATAAAATTCAATATCCATTTATAATCAAAACTCTCCAGAAAACAGGTAAAAACAAACATACTTCAACATAATAAAACTCATATAAGGAATTCCCTGGTGGTCCAGTGGCTAAGACTGCACTCCCAAAGCAGGGGGCTCAGGTTCTATCCCTGGTCAGGGAACTAGATCTCACATGCCCAGCTAAGACTTAAGGCAATGAAATAAATAAGATTTTTTAAACCATATATATGACAAGGGGCTTCCCTGGTGGCTCAGTGGTATCAAATCTGCCTGCCAGTGCAGGAGATGCAGGTTCAATCTCTGGGTTGGGAAGATGCCCTGGAGAAGGAAATGGCAACCCATTCCAGTACTTCTGCCTGGGAAATCCCATTGTCAGAGGAGCTTGGCAGGCTACAGTCCATAGGGTTGCAAAAGAGTCAGACACAACTTAGTGACTAAACAACTACAACAACAATATATGACAAACCCATAGTAAACATCATATATAATGATGAAAAGCTGAAAGCATTTCCTCTAATACCAGGACAAAGCAAAGATGTTCACTCTTGCCACTTTTATTCAACATAATTTTGGAAATCTTAGCCACAGCAATCAGAGAAGAAAAAAATAATAATAAAAGGAATCAATATTGGAAAAGATAAAGTAAAACTATCACTGTTTGCATATGACATGATACTATACATAGAAAATCCTAAAAATCCTACCAGAAAACTACTAGAACTCATCAATAAATTCAGTAAAGCTACAGGATATAAAATTAGTATACAGAAATATGCTGCATTATTATATACTAACAATGTAGTATCAAAAAGAGAAATTAAGGAAACAATCCCATTTACCATCACATCAAAAAGAATAAAGTACCTAGGAATAAATCTACCTAAAGAGGCAAAATATCTTTACCCTAAAAACTGTAAGCTGCTGACAAAAGACATTGAAGGTGACACAGATAGAAAGATATACCATCTTCTTGGATTAGAAGAATCACTATTGTTAAAAGGACCATACTACCCAAGCAACCTATAGATTCTATGAAATTTCTATCAAATTGTGAATAACATTTTTTCACAAACCTAGGACAAATAATTTTAAATTTGTATACAAATGCAAAAGACTCTGAATAGCCAATAGCTTCAGAAAGAAGAATGGAGCTGGAGGAATCAGGCTACCTGAATTCAGACTATACTACAAAGCTACAGTAATCAAGACAATAAACCAACAACAAATTGAAAAGACAACATACTGAATAGGAGAAAATATTTGCAAATGATATGACTGGTAAAGAATTAATGTTCAACATATATAAACAGCTCATACAACTCAACATCAAACAAACAAAACAAACAATTCAATTAAAAATGGGCAGAAGAACTGAATAGACATTTTACCAAAGAGGAAATTCATATGGCCAACAGGCACATGAAAAGATGTTCAACATAGCTGATCATGAGGGAAATGCAAATAAAAACCAGAAGGAGATATCCCTCAACCTATCAGATATCCCTCAACCTGGCTGTTATCAAAAAGAAAACAAACAACAAATGTTGATAAGGATGCTGGAGAAAAGGGAACCCACACCCACTGATGATGAGAACAGAGATTGGTGCAGTCATTTTGGAAAACAGTATGGAGGTTTCTCAAAAAACTAAAAATAGAAATACCATATGACCCATAGCCAAAAAAAAAAAAAAATGCTAGTTCTAAAAGATACATGGACCCCAATGTTCAAAGTAGCATTATCTACAATTGCCAAGATATGAAACAATTTCAGTCCATCAGATGGATGCCTAAAGAAGATGTGATACATATATACTGGGTTGGCCAAAAAGTTCATTCAGGTTTTTAGCATAAATATCCAAGGTATTTTCCCCCAAACATCCAACATATATTAACTATAAATATAGATGGTTACCCTCATTCTTGTTGATGCTTCTCAGAAGCTTTTCTCCTATGAGAAAGAGACTCGTGCCTTCCCTAGCAGACCAGGTTCCCTGGAATGTGTGAAAACCCTCCCCAGTCATCTACTGCAAAAGGTTGGAACTCTGGGATAGACACATATACTCTAACCATCAGTGATACTCAGAGGTGCACAGTTCTCCATTCTTTTGTGCATTTATCATTTCTCCATTTGTTGATTCATACTTTCACTATCCCTAGCTACCACTGGTAAACAACAAAATTACAAAACACAACTCAAAAAAGAATAAATCAAAAGATGCTGGGGACACAGAGGAAGACGTAAATGGGATTTTTGCAAACATTTAATCCTCATACAGGACAGAGTTATTACCATTATTTTACACTTATAGGGAAATGAAGCATCAGAGAGATTAAGTGAATAACTCACAGAGGACAGAGGAAGGGAGAACTGCTAGAAGTCCATAGAGAACACTAAAGTAAGGAGAGCCAGCCTCACCTCCTAATTTTTTTCCTGGGACACTTGGAATTTTTTCTTGTTTCCTCCATTCTTCCTTTCCTCTAATGAATCATTATCAAGGGAAATCTTCCTTCCTTCACTGTTTTCTCCAGAGACTGAATGTTGGCCAGAAGAAAGGAAATGGAAAATGGCTTCATGCCATCTTCTTTGTGAGTTAGAAGGTTGACATCCCAGCAGGAGTGGTCTCAGCCTCCTTAATTGGGATTGGAGTCATACAATCTTGCCAGGCCTCTTGAGTTGATTATAGGTCACTTCCTCAAAATTGAGTGCCCTATATTTTCTCTGTTTTAGGAATTCTCCCTTATTAGCTTTTGCAGCTCCATTTGGGGATCAGGTTAGTCAAGTTTACCTATAGAATTTTCTCACATTTCTTTTCATTACCACAGAATATCCCTATGGAACTCCTTCCCCACTATTCCCAGTTCCATATCCCACCATGGGTAATCAGATCGCAGGAATGGAGGAGATGGTAACCTTATAACCTCTACTCTTTGGCTGAAAATGGAGGGACAAAGAATGTAAAGAAATGAGAAACACTTGTTCCTGGAGTTAGAGGACCAAGGTTGTAAGGGTGGGATTTCAGGCACTAATACAGGAAACGAAGGGATTCCCCTTGGTACTAAGTGGACTCTACTAGAGAGGGGTTGTTTTTTCTCCAGGGAGGTTAAAGTAATGCTACCTGAGTTTCCATTGCCCACTTTAATTCTCATTTTGTATTCCCAGAGCTGAGTGAATTGGAATTATCGTTGTCACCAGCATATTCTTAAATGGCATTCTCAACTTTAATGCTTTTTTAGTAAGCCATACTGGAAATGTGCCCCTTGGGACTGGTCCAGAAGAAACAGCCACATGAAAAGTGTCCAGTGGACCTGGGTAGAATATTAGCCAAGGGTTCAGATCAGTCAGTCCACCTACTCTTTTCACAATGCATCTATCGGGCATTGCCTAGTTAGTGCTCAAATGGAGTCTTCCTGGGACCCCTGCTTTCCTGAAGCATAGTATCCTGCAGGCTGAATGGTCATCAAATCCATTCCCTATTCTTGGGCACTTGGCTGACGCACATTTCTCCCTTGCATCCAAGTGGGGCCATGAGCTTAGACAAGATTGCTGTACTTGATTCCTAAAATGTCTATATAATCCTCCACAAAAAGAATCCCTTTTTACTTTGGGCAGGTGGATATAGACAATCTAGAAGAGGTCCCCAAGGCCTTGGAGAATTCCAGGATTCTAGGAAATAGTGGAGTCACACATTGGAAGAAACCTGGATCCCATGGAGATCTGTCCAGGACAGCTGCTGCCAAATGGGTACATTCATATTGGATGCTGAGTAAATGACAAATAAAGTTTTACTGTGCTAAGCTACTGAAGTTTGGGGGTTATCTATTACAACTTTTAACCTACCATAACTAATCTCTGCCCCCACTCCAAGAGTTTTCCACCTTGGTGGGCCTTCCAACTTTCCTCAATATCCTGCTTTCCAGCTTACTTCCTCTCCTAAAGAAAATAAAAAGAAACAAAAGAATAGCTCTTATGCAAAAAAACAACAACAAAAATAAATAAAACAACAACAAGAAAAAAAACAGAAGAGTATCTCTTAGGAGCAGAATCAAACACAGCTGCAAAGCAAACAGCCACACCAAGAGTCCCCAAAGCAGTAGGCTGCTTGCCAGGCTTCAGTGAGGAATATCATTCCATTGGTGCCCATTCCCAGAATCTACCATTTCTACTATGAGGAGAGATATAATCACTAACTCCCAACTCCATTGATTTTAGGTAAATATTAGCATAAACAGTCAAATAACAGGCTCCTAGTCCCCTGTAGCCTCTACTGACAAATGAATGAAGATGGGAAGATGAATTACAAAGTATGAATCTCCTTTCTGCATAAATATATTTTCCCCACATACTCTGTAACCCACAAGCACTGAGAGATAGCCAGCACCAAACTGTACTGTCCTCATGGTGAAACAGTGTAGCGCTAATCCCTTCCCTTCATTCAGTGCCCCTATTGACCATACATAGTAGGTATTTGAGGTGAATGGCACTATTAGGTGGATTAGGAAGCCTTAGGTTTCAGGTCAGTCAGGGTTGTAGGTCAACTTGTAACCAGAGGTAGGGTCAGGCCATTGTAAGTTTAAAGGTCAGGCCAGAGCTAGAGATCCATCTGCAGCTGAAGAATAGAAGGGATGTCCATGTTGTTCATAATAACTGATCCCAGGAAGTGGCAACATTAGCCAAGTTTTCCAATAACATATGTGAATGTGCATGCTTTCAGCCTCCACTGCTACTCTGAGGCAGGGAAGAACTGGAAAACAGTTCCTTTGGGTTTTGAGGACATAATTGAAAAGAGTCTCAGGAGCCAGATACAAAACCCAAAGAAAACTTTTTGTCCATGGGAAAGCTCTCCTCTTAACTCTTTTGGGTAGCACTTACTATAATTTGAATGCAAACGCCAGGAAGTCAGGAATTTTACTTTTGTTATTGCTGTTGTTTGTCACTAAGTCATGTCTGACTATTTGTAACCCCATGGACTATAGCAAGAGTGAACATCCTTGCTTTGTCCCTGATATTAGAGGAAATGCTTTCAGCTTTTCATCATTGCAGATGTTTACTATGGGCTTGTCATATATTGTTGTTGTAGTTGTTTAGCCACTAAGTTGTGTCTGACTCTTTTGCAACCCTATGGACTGTAGCCCACCAGGCTCCTCTGTCCATGGGATTTCCCAGGCAAGAACACTGGAGTGGGTTGCCATTTTCACCTCCAGGGGATCTTCCCAAGACAGGGATCAAACTCAGGTCTCCTAAATCCTGGGTCCTAAATCCTAAATCCTGGGTCTTAAATCCATTGGCAGGTGGATTCTTTACCACGGAGCCACAGTGAAGTCCGCTTTTTCTTTACTCTCACTCTAAAGGGGTCTCTTAAGGGAAAAGAGACAAACACAGGTTCTTAGTTTTCCTTCTTAAACTAGAAGTCATGCTGCTGGATCACAAAGGGCCAACCAGGTCTCCAGGGCTTACTGGTCCAGCAATTTGACCCCTTTCCAAATTTGAGCATAATAAACTAGTAGAGGAAAGTAACAATTTCATAGCTCCTGCCTTTCTCTGTTTCCTCCTCTAGAGCTCTAGAACCTCCAAAGCTCTCTTGCAGACCAAGATCTGAAAAGCAGCAAAGCTGCCCTGTCTCCTTCCAGACAACCTATCCCACAATTCCTCCTCAACCTACTGGCAAGTATACCTCCAGCCAGTCCTATGCTGTTACTCTAAACCAGAATTAGGCACAGATCTCTATGTGACACCTGTCAAGTAGCCCCCTATCACCCCAGGCCCAGCTTAGGTTTAACTATGTCTCCTATTCCCAAACATCTTTGAAAACTGACCAGAATCAGATAGACTCCACCAGTGTTACCCCTTGTCCTACGCTGTGAGATGGCAGCCAGTTACAGACACAGAGCCTGCCATCCGTTATTCCCATGTGACAAGCTCCTGGCCTCTCTTTCCAGAGTCCTTTGCCCCTCCCCTTCATAAAGGAAACCCATACTCACAGTTGTGCTTTTGGTCAGCTGCCAGGTAATCCATATAAGGCCCCTACTTTCATTTCAACTCTCCACTGTAAGTTCCCAAAGACCCAAGTAAAAGATGAAAGATGTAATGGGAAGCTAATGGCCTTGGAAAAGCTGTTTCTAACCCAAGACTATAGCAGCTTTGGCTTCCTAGTCTGGGGAGGGAGGGTTATCCATCTCATTTCTTCCATTTTTCTGCTTCTTCTCCAAAGTACCTTCTAATCTAAGACTCTCAGACATCACAGTCAGTGGGCACTGAGACCATGAGTTCTCTGGCCACTCCCAGATACCTCTCCAAACAGGTCCTCATCTCCCTGGCATGGCTCAAGCCTTCCTCATCCTGCACTTACTCAGTGACATTATTCTCCCTACAGTTCCCTACTCCCCTGCCACCCAGAATATCCAATCGGGCTTGACACATGACAGCAGCCTGGTAAGTATTTTTATGTCGACCAAAGGAATGGTCTCTTTTTGTTTCTCCCTACCCAGTCTTGCTAGTCAACAAGAGTCTCCTCAAGCCCACTCCTCCACCTGTGTCCCGGGTTCATCTCATCTCCACATTCCCTCTGCCCTCTGTCCTCCAGTTCAAATCCTGCCCTGCCTAGTCCCACTCAGCTAAGGAAGCAAGCACTGCTCTGGAGTGTGTGTGTGTGCATGCTAAGTTGCGTCAGTCATGTCCAACTCTTTGCGACCCCATAGACTATAGCCCACCAGGCTTCTCTGTCCATGGGATTCTCCACGCAAGAACACTGCAGTGGCTTGCTATTTCCTTCTCCAGGGGATCTTCCCAACCCAGGGATCTTATGTCTCTTGCATTGGCAGACAGGTTCTTTACCACTAGTGCCACCTGGGAAGTGGCACCATAACTCTGGAGCCCTAACACATATTAATTCATTAAGCCTTTAGGCCAGTAGGTAGACACTACTCACCTTCATTTTACAGATGAGAAACTGAGACATAAAGAGGTCAAACAGCTAACATGGGGCGGAGCTTAGATTTGGAGCCAGACTGTCTGCCCCAGCTCCTTTAACCATCCAGCCAAGTGGCCTTTCCCACCCTCCAGCCCTTAAACTCTCCCTCCCTAGAAGGAAGCCACTTATTTAGTGTAACAATGGGAAGTTTTATGACGTCGGATATGGAGTAAAGTAACAGTGCAGACGTTGGTATATGCAGACTGATGTGTCCCAGGCAGGGTCAAAAGGCTGTAACCATATAAGTAGTCTCTTGTTCCTTCCCCATCACAGGTCCCCCAAAGCTTCAGACCTCCTCCCTGGCTCTCCACACCAAGACACTGGACAGAGGTGGCTGAGATCCTCCCTTGTCCAGTACCATGAGAGAAGAAAGGAGGTGCAGCAGGTTCATCCAGGCTGTCCCTGGAGGTGACCCGCCGCAGCCCGGCGAGGTCCAGGCCGCAGCCCGCAGATCTCAGGCGCTTGCTGCTCTCTGACGGCCATCAGGGACCCTGGAATCGCACCTTCTCCTCTCAGCGCACCCAAGGGCACCAGCAGTGACCCCGACGTTGGGGAAAAGGCGGCAGGAAGACGCAGCTGAGAGAAAAGGGTGAGGACGCTCGGGACAGACGCGGGAGAGGGCCGGGAGCGGATCGCAAAGACAGAGGGCCGGCGAGGGCATCTGAGGCGCGGCAGGGGTGGCTGCCGCGGGGTCGGAGCGTGAGCCAGCGCTGCCGCCCCTGGGGACCCCGGAAAGCCAGCTGGCTCGGAGCACAGATCCTCTTCATCCCGCAAGTGTGGCGCCGGGTCCCTCGGAGCCGGCCACCCCCTCCTCCTTCCT
>NW_011494635.1:12511714-12528852 GCF_000754665.1 Bison bison bison
CGCTGCCCCGACGCTGTCCCAGTCGCTCGTCGTGTGCCCAGGCCGGACCCCCGACGGCCGCGCGTTGAGATGACTTTCCGCGATCTCCTGAGCTTCAGTTTCGAGGGACCCGGCTCGGACGGCAGCGCCAGTGGGACTGGTAGAGGGGGAGGCGCGGGCGGCGCTGCCGCCTCGGAGGGCCAGGCGGTGGACGGCGTGCCTGGGGCCGCGGGCTGCGGCGGCGGCGGCGGCGGCGTGGTGGGCGCGGGCAGCAGCGAGGACAACCGGAGCTCCGCTGGAGAGCCCGGGAGCCCCGGCGCCGGCGGCGAGGTGAACGGCACAGCGGCCGTCGAGGGGCTGGTGGTGAGTGCTCAGGGAGTGGGTGTGGGCGTCTTCCTGGCAGCCTTCATACTCACAGCTGTGGCGGGCAACGTGCTGGTCATCCTCTCGGTGGCCTGCAACCGCCACCTGCAAACGGTCACAAACTATTTTATTGTGAACTTGGCTGTGGCCGACCTGCTGCTAAGTGCCACAGTGCTCCCCTTCTCGGCCACCATGGAGGTCCTGGGCTTCTGGGCCTTTGGCCGGGCCTTCTGCGACGTCTGGGCCGCGGTGGACGTGCTGTGCTGCACGGCCTCCATCCTCAGCCTCTGCACCATCTCGGTGGACCGGTACGTGGGTGTACGCCATTCGCTGAAGTACCCCTCCATCATGACCGAGCGCAAGGCAGCAGCCATCCTGGCGCTGCTCTGGGCCGTAGCTGTCGTCGTGTCCGTGGGGCCACTGCTGGGATGGAAGGAGCCGGTGCCCCCGGACGAGAGCTTCTGCGGCATCACAGAGGAGGCAGGCTATGCTGTCTTCTCCTCCCTGTGCTCTTTCTACCTGCCTATGGCAGTCATCGTGGTCATGTACTGCCGCGTGTACGTGGTGGCGCGAAGCACCACGCGCAGCTTGGAGGCAGGCGTCAAGCGCGAGCGCGGCAAGACCTCGGAGGTGGTGCTGCGCATCCACTGTCGCGGCGCCAGCCCTGGCTCAGCTGAGACCCATTGGGGGATGCACAGCACCAAGGGTCGCAAGTTCCGCAGCTCACTGTCGGTGCGTCTGCTCAAGTTCTCCCGCGAGAAGAAGGCGGCCAAGACGCTGGCCATTGTCGTGGGCGTCTTTGTGCTCTGCTGGTTCCCCTTTTTCTTCGTCCTCCCACTGGGTGAGTGACCCCTCTCCCTCCAACCTCTAACCTCCCTCGCTGAGCCTGTGGTTGTCCCTTCCTGGCACCCAGACTTGGATGGCTCTTCCAAGTGGAGAGTGGCTGTCCACCTGAACATGGAAGGTTTACTTAGTAACCTGCCTGGTCTCTTAGGTGCTGTGCTGCTTTGTGGGAGAATAACAGGCTCATCATGCTTGCAGGATTTTGTTAGGAACTCACTTTTCTGACCCGCCTTCTTCACTGCTATTAGAAGCCCTGGCCTTGTTTTAAGCACCCGACTGTTCTAAATATAAAAGACCAATGGACATCTGTGTAGGTGTCTTCCCATAGTAAGTGGTAAGCAGTGTATGTGCTTGTTTATATATCCCCCTCCCTGTACCCCCAGCTTTAAATGCCAATGCCCAGAAGTGGCACCTAGGGTGGGTTGGCCTGCATTCATTCATGGGCAGCAATTCCTGGCCAGTCTACAATGAACAGCAGCAGACACCCAAAGCCACCTGCTTTCTCTCAGTCGGGAAGCTGGCCCCTCTGTGAGAGGCCTTCCCCAACTGGTATGTGTGAATGCCCTGGTCTCTCACTTCTGAAATCTCTTGGAGGTGTGGGCAGGTGCGGAGGGTGGGGGGCGGGGAGGAAGGAGGGTGTAGCAGGGATCTTTGTAGGCATGAGAAAGAAAAGTAAAGGACATATTATCATATGGAAAGTTAATATTGTTCATTGTAGTTTCTTAAATTTACCGAGTCCTTCAGCACTTCCAGAGAACTTTGCTATTTCTTTCACAGGCTCTCTTGTAGTCCTAGGAGGTGGGCAGCTGTTCTTAGGAACTTCCTCCCATACCTTGAGGCCCCTCCTGAAAGCCCAGGGGCTGGGTCAATACAGGGAGGGGAAGGGGAAGCATCTCTGGGGACACATCCATTACACTCATGGTGTAACTTCAGCCAGCCCAAGCCAGAACCTCCCTTTTCTCAGGCCTTGCTCCTTCCATGCTCTGCAGCTGTGTCCAGAAAGGGACAGTAGCCCCTTCCTGCTCCCTTGCAGGCCCTCTCCTCACATCAGTTAGAGTGATCTTTATGCATTATAAATTAGAGCGTCATTCTCTACTAAAATCCCTCAATGCTTTTCTACTGTCCTGGAAACAAAATCCAAACTGTCCATCATAACCTATGATAGAGTGACCTTCAAGTTTTTTACTGTCCAGACCAAAATGAGCTCTTATGTATATTTACACTGAGACCACAAGTACGTACCAGGACTATGGTGGGTAAACCCAGATATGTGGTCCCCCTTCTGCAAAGAAGGATCTGAGTGATAAGTCACCTCCCCCCTGACCTCATGGCTTTGTTGCCCTGAACTTTGCCCACTGTGCACACACAGGCCCTTCTGACCCTCTTCTGGGTCCTTGATCATGCCAAGCTCATACCCTTACACTTGCTCTTCCCTTTGTCTGGCTTGCTTTCCCCAAGTCCTGCTGGCTATCTCTCCATCTTTTAGGTCTCAGAATAAATGTTCCCACTTCATTAAGGCCTTTCTTCTTTTTTCTCAATTTTGCTGTGTCTTTCTCTGTATATTCTCCCTTGGACACAAGTTTCTCTTCTTTCATTAGTTCCTTAGATGTAATCACATTTCTGTGTTGCTTGACTTGGGGTATGATTCCCCCTGCCACCACTGACCCAGAAGCTCTGTGAGGAAAGACTGTGTCAGTTATGTAATCACCAATGCCCAGTACAGTGCCTGGCACATGCAGAACAGTGGAGGAGAATGGAATGGACAACAGGCTCTGGTGCCAGAGCCTGGTCTAAACCCCAGCACTTCTCCTTATTAGCTGTGTAACTGCTAGCAAATCCCTGAACCTCTCTGCCTCTGTTTTCTCATCTATAAACTAGGGATGGCAAAGATGGTAATAATACCCACTAGTACTACTATGGTGATACTTGAGTGAGATATTATGTGTGACTATAACTGGCACATGGTGAGTGCAGTATGAGCTGTTGCTTTTGTAGTATAGGCTCAGTAAATACAAGATAAGGAATGAATAAATCACCAGCTTGAAAATCATCTTGCCAGAGGCTGCTGTCAGGGAAGAGAGAGGGATGGATGGAGCAGGACGTGGCAAATAGGCAAGAGAAAGTCGGTATGGCCCCCCTCTTAGAAACCCACATACCCAGGATTTAAAATCCTCCCAAGCCTACCAACCAAACCCCAGCTGTGACCTGTTCCAGGTGCCCTCAGCCTCCTGCCTACCCCTTGGTTCATACTGGCCCCCTGTCAGGAATGATCAGGGTGCATATAGAATGCCACCTCCCTTTATGTTCCTTTAACTTCTTTTAAAATTTTTAGTTACAGAATAATGCACAGATAAGGAGAAAATAATACAAGTGCCCATGTATCTGTAATCACCCATATTGAACAGATGATAACATTTCACCATGTTTGCCTCAGATCACTTCCTCTCTCTCTTTTCAAAGAAACAGAACGGCCACAACTAAGTTCCCTCCTCCTGTCTCTTCCTCTCTCCCCAGAGGTAAATCTAGTCTTTATCACTCCCACACACGTTTATACTCTTACCATAAACACCTGAATCCATAATAATAAACAATATCGTTCTGTGTGTCCTGCAGACTCACATAAGTTGTACCAGCTGTGCACATTCATCTTCAGTTTGCCTTTTTTACCCAACGTTTTGCCGTTGAGATTTATCCATTCTGGTTATTTTAGCAACAATATAGTATTCTGTTTGAGCGTATTCCATGGTGTGTTGACAGTCTCCGGCTGAGTGTTCAGTTTTTCTAATTTTCCACCGTTGCAATCAACACTGCAAAAGGCCACTATTTTTTGAGGTTGAGATCACGTCTGCCTCTTCTAGGAAGTCGTCCCTAAATCTCCGTGGCCTCTTCCCTTGTTGGCATGCTGCTCTTCCTCAGTCCCTCATCTCTGCTGCTCCTCACACCTGGCATGGCAACCCAGGGGCTATCCTTGCCTCTCCCTTCCTGCTAGTCTGCAATGGGCACCTCACCAAGTTTTGGAACAAAGCCCAGGGCCACTGATGAAGCCAAACTGAGTGGAACCTGGCAATAATGAGCAAGCAGGACTGAGGCCAAGCAAGGAAACAGAATATTCTCATCTGCCATGATGTGGCTTGGAGGGCAGGACAACAGAAAGAACAGGAGGACAGAGCCTGCAGTACAAGCAGGAGTCGTCTGAGGGCTGTGCAGGAAGGAGAGGGCAAGCCTCCCCTCTAGGAGCTCTGAGGCAGGCCTGGAAGAAGGGAGGCACTTTTGGAGAAACAAGGAACATTCTAAGCAAACAGACACGGAGGGTAGAATCAGCGTTTGCATCTCAGAGTTTGGCCAAGTGCGGAGGGACCCATCTCCACAGGCTCCCTGAGGTGGTACAAGGTCCACAGACACATGGAGAGAGGCAGAGGGTGTACTGTGGCAAGTCTTCAGGAATAATATTACTGTGCCCTGGCCCAAAAGCCTGAAGAAGAGACTGACATTACATCTCCTATCTGTGCCTTTATGGCAAATGGCACATAGTAGGTCCTCAGTCAGCGAGTGTAGAGGGAAAAAGTGGCAGAATCCAGGGCCTCTTCACTTCCTGCCATGCCAACGATCTGGGTGACAAAGCGTAGCCCTCTATCTTTATTATTATTATTATCATTGTTATTAATGTGGCAAGAACACTTAACATGAGAGCTACAAATATTGTTAACTTTAGGTACAAGTTTGTACAGCAAATCTATAGAATTCATTCATCTTGCTTAACTAAAACTTTATGCCTACTGATTGGCAATTCCCCTTTTACCCCCTCCCTCCAGCCCTTGGCTCCCACCATTCCTTGCTTTGAGTCTTTGAATTTTAACTGTTTTAGGTACTTCATAGAAGTGGAATCATGCAGTCCTTCTGTGACTAGCTTATTTCACTTAGTATAACAGCCTCTATATAAAGTAGACCCCCCTCTTACTAGCAATGCATTGGGGATGACCCCCTATTTATGTGACCCGAAAATTTTTAAATATAACAGCTAACATTTATTGCATGATTATTACAAACAAGTAATGGCTAGGGGTCTTATTTTCCACTTTTAAAAATCATGGATAATTTCAAATACATGACAGTGTGATGGCCCCAGTACCTATGACCCAGCTTCAACAAGTATCAACCCAAGGCTGATCTTGGTTCATTCCAACCCCCACCCGCTTTCCACCACTGCTTATTATTTTGAAGAAAACCCAAGATACCATATCAGTTTATCTGTAAATTCTTCAATATTTTTAGAAGGACTTTAAAAAAAACTACAATCCATTATAATACATAAAAATACTTGTTTAATGGATACCAAATGTCTTTGTGTTCAAATGTAGCTGATTGCCACATAAATTTTTAGTTTGTTTGAATTAGGGTCTCAAAAAAATTACATATATTACATGCAGTTGATTTACCTCCACAACTTCTTTAATTGATAAGATTACCCTTTCCCCACCTTTTCCCTTTTAGCTTATTTGGTGAAGAAATCAGATTGTTCATCCCAAAGGAATTGCCCGCAGTTTGGGGCCGGCATCCCTGTATGCTCAGATGCTCAGTCATGTCCAATTCTTTGCGATGGCTCCTTTGTCCATGGAATTTTCCAGGCAAGAATACTGGAGTGGGTAGCCATTCCCTTCTCCACGGGAATCTTCCCAACCCAGGAATCGAACTCAGGTCTCTTGCATTGCAGGCAGAGTCTTTACTGTCTGAGCCACTAGGGAAGCCCTGCATCCCTATGCTGCTGCTAAGTCACTTCAGTTGTGTCCGACTCTGTGCGACCCCATAAACGGCAGCTCACCAGTTTCCCCCATCCCTGGGATTCTCCAGGCAAGAACACTGGAGTGGGTTGCCATTTCCTTCTCCAATGCATGAAAGTGAAATGTGAAAGTGAAGTCACTCAGTCGTGTCTAACTCTTAGCGACCCCATGGAGTGCAGCCTACTAGGCTCCTCCATCCATGGGATTTTCCAGGCAAGAGTACTGGAGTGGGGTGCCATTGCCTTCTCCATACATCCCTATAGTGCCTTTTAATGTGTCCTGCTGTTCCCAGTACATCATATAAATTGGCTTAAGCAGATTCAAGCTCAGTGTCTTGGACAAGAATTCTTCTTTTGTAATGTTAAGATTGACCAGGGGTTTAGATGCAGTCAGCTTGATTCATTTACTATAAAATGTCGCGTCAACCTTTACCTGCTAGTTTTAGCAGCCGTTGACCATGGCTGGGAGCCATTGTATCACTGGGACTTAAAGTGGTAATATCCAAATTCTGTCATTCCTTCTGCATTTGTAGACTAAAATTCTAAAAAGAATTCACCACTAGCTGTTTGGTCACTTGAAATAGAGGCTATACAAGAAAAGCAGGAGAGCTCCTCAATGCTCTCCATTATCAAAAAAAGTCAATTTCCTAGCAATGTTTCCGAAAGGGACCAAAAGATTTTTTAGTACCATGATAAAGTAACTTTAAAATCTGTCACACATTATATATGTCACTGTTTGGGGGCTACCCAATAGGTGCTCTTTCAAGTTGACTTATGCGACGTATGGCATAACCCAGAGAGTCTTGAACTTTCTGGTCTGATGAGATGTTTCAGGCTCAGCTTGTACTTTTTTTGACCTGTCCCATTTCTCTAAAGAGGCCTGTTCTCTTTTAGTGGAAAATGATCATTTAAAGACCACAGTCAGAGCTTTCAGATGTTCATTGATATTAAGTTGGCCACTGACTCAGTGGACAGAGCTAGGAGATACTTTTTTTTTTTTTTTTTTTTTGGAAAAGAAAAATATCCCACTGATGGAGGGTAGACTCCTGTTCTTGGGTGAATACAGATCCTTCCTCTGCCTAGGGTCTTGTCCTCTGCCCAACTCCTGCTGATATGTTTATCCCAAACATCTGATGAGCTGTTAATCACTCCACCTCATTCTTTAAAACTAGGATACAGGGGTCCTGTGCTTTCTCCCCCATGCTCATCTCTACCCTGGTTATCATTGTGACTCCACTGTACTGAGGCTGACCCATGCTGATACCCTGTGACTCTCCTTCCACTCTTTCTCCCAGGGTCATGCCCTGGCCTATGTGCCCACCTTGATCTATAAGCCCCTAAATCCTCAGTAAATCTCTGCCACTTGAGTCCACCTGCTCATTCTACTTACTGACTCCAGCCTTGACCAAGTCTTCACCTCCCGGCCCTTCACCTTGTCTTCTGGTTAGTTAGGCCTCTGTTTCCAATTGGCACCACAATCCATCACTTCATCCTCTCTTGCCATCTTTAACTCCCTTGCCTCCACCTACTTCTGTGAGCCCCAGACCCTGAATCAGGTCATTCCTCCACAGAGGTGTGCTGGCAAGTATTTAAGATTGGCTCTGAAATGGGGGCTAATGCGTAACATCTGTCCATTTCCATGATGTAAAATGGAAATATTCCCACCATGGTCAATTTCAAACTACCAAAGAAATAGTCAGCTTGCAAAGTTCCTGAAAATTTATCAATCAGCTCTTGTGAACCACAACAAACCAGTGTCTAAATAAGAACATGTTAAAAAAAAAGAAAGAAAGAAAAGAAAAATCCTACTTTCCATTGGCAGGTCTCCTCCTCAGGGCAGTCCTCAGGATGTCCTTAAAGTCCTGCAGGTCCCTGTCAACTCTGAATCTCTCCCAACCCTCTTTCCTTCCCAAGGGATTTCCCTCTGTCAGTTATTGCTCATCTCTCCTTAATTCCACCTCTCCTCTGCCTGCCCATACAGCATGTATATGTGTCCACAACTTCTTAAAAATGATTCACCCTCAACCCTGTAGCCCCTTCACCCTCACTCTCTCCCACTTTCTCACTGTAATCTTTCCTCTTTTTCACCTTCTTGAAATTTTAACCTTCTTGAATATTCCTTGCTACTTACCTCTTTAAAAAAAAAAAATTCTGATATTAATCTTAATCCTAAATATCAGAGCTGAGTTTAGAACCCAAGCACTCTGGCCCTTAGAGTCCTTGTTACTTCCGCCCTAGGTCAGAGAACAGAGGTCAGGCTGAAGCTAGGGTTAAGGATCAGTTGGGATCAGCCATGTTTTATGCTTTAAATCTCACCAAATGCCTCAGTGCCTGCTTACTCCCCTCAGGTTCAGTTCCAGGCTCCCTTCTGCCCTAGATCCTGGCCATGAGGGCCCTGAGCATTGCCACAGGACATGACCACTTCTTGTCTGTCTTGATCATCCCAAACCCCTAGAGCCCTTGAGCCTAGTCCTCATGAGATAACCTCTGAGTTCCTGAGCCTACCTCTGACCCCACTTGAGCTCTGCCCCATCCTGAGCTATATGCCCACAAAAATGTCTTCTTGAATACTAGAGGATTTTCCTGCCCTCCTTTGCAGATGATGACCCAGCAGAACATTGGTCTGGGCCCCTGAAAGCCAGCATTGGGACCTAATGAGCAATGCACCATCTACTCAGTGCTGGGACTCCTGGACAGAGTGACTACTGTCTGGAAACCTTCTCTCCTCTGGCACAAGCACTGATCTGCTCCGACTTATGAACCATTTGTCAGTATGACCCAAGAACTAAAAGGTTCATGCTCAGATTAGGGTCATGTTCAGCTTAGCACAGGGCCATTTGGCAGGGACTTCGGCCTTGGGCATATGGAGCTTGGAGTGTGACTCGTCCAAGGCCACAGACCAGGAAATGAGTTAAATAGTGACAAGAGTGAAATGAGGGGGAGAGAGAGATATTGGAGAGGTGAGAAGAGAAGGGAGAAGAACTGAAGGGAGAGTGGGGTCCAGTGGAGGACACTGAATAGGTCTATGACTCATCTCCCTGCCTTGGGCCCTAACAGGCATCCTCTGTGGCTCTAGGAACTGGCCCTCCCTGTCAATCCCTACAGCTGCAGAAGGGTATCCAAGGTTAGACCGGTAGTTCTAGGCCAGCCCCACAGAGTTCAAGGATCCTGAGGCAGACATGGGACACAGGACTTCTGATCTATTCTTTTCCTATCTCAAACCAGATACCCACCAGTTACCTGTCACCATGGAAAATTGTCAACACAGGAAATTCAAGAGATTTGGCTTGACACAGCTAGCCCCACAGTACCCTCAACTCCCTGTCTTCATCATCCATCTGAGATCTGGACCCTATTCAGGTTACTTCTTTCTGACAGCCTTCCATGGTTGTTTCTGCTTCAAAATGGCCTTATCTCTTAGCATCTCTGTCTCCCCTTCTCTGTTTCAGCAGTCCTAACTTCTTGGTTGTCCTCCAACTTGTCAGGTGCTCTGCTGCTTCGGGACCTTTGCACATCCCCTTTCCTCTGTCTGGAATTTTCTTTCCTCAGGAAGATGCACAACTCACTCCCTCAGAGAGTCTTCAGGTCTCAGCTCAAGTGTGCCTTATGAGAGAGGCTGACCCTTTACAATATAGCAAAGAGGCCCACTGCTTCCAGCCTCTCTTGGGAAAGACGAAATTGAATTCTGAAGAATAGAAGCATTGAGTGAGCAGCTGAAGAACAAAAGGGAGTCTAGGACTGGGAATTCCTTTTCTCCTAGGCAGTGCGTGGGTGTGTGTGTGTGTGTGTGTGTGTGTGCACGCGCACGCTCAGTCGTGTCTGGTTCTTTGTGACCCCATGGACTGTAGCCTGCCAGGTTCCTCTGTCCACAGAACTTTCCAGGCAAGAATACTGGAATGGGATGCTATTTCCTACTCCAGGGGATATTTCTGAGCCAGGGATTGAACCCACGTTACTTGTGTCTCCTGCATTGTTAGGTGGATTCTTTACCACTGCACCACCTGGCAAGTCCCTCCTGGGAAGCAAGAGAGACCTGAATATCTGAAAGAACATGGTATTTTAACCCTTATATTTCATTCTGGCTAGAGAAAATGGCTGCCTGGTATAGAAAAGTCAGTAGTCGGGGAGGGAGTGGGAAGGGGGAAAGGCTGGGGTGCAGCCTGATAGTTCGTTGTTGGCTGCAAGCTATGAACAGGGCTGGTGGCTGAGAATTCTGACATTCTTCCAAGAACAAGTTCACTTCTGGTGATGCCAAAATAATGCTGTTAATCACACATTCCCCTCTTGCCTTCAGCACTGTCACTCCTCAGCAAGGCTTGGCCAGATTGGCCAGCTCTAGCATCTCCTGGGCCTGGACATTTCTCTTACTTAAGAGAGGGGATTGACCTGTGATAAGGCTGCAGACTTTCCCACAAAGCTCACAGGCTGTCCTAGTTTCCCCAGTAATGTGCAGGCCAGGCTGGCCCAACCATGCATGCCAGAGAGTGGGGTAACCTGCCCTGACAGCCAAGGCCCACCTCTTCTGATCAGTGGATGTTCAGCATCCTGGACATCAGGTTAGATTCCTGATAGAGGCACCCCAATACAGAGAATAGAGGAAGGCAGGTGGGAGCAAGCTCTATGGACACGTGCGAGAACAAGGTCAAGGAGCAGAGAGAAGCAGCAAGAGCCGTGGTTGCAGTCCTCTCCTGCTACATCCTGACCACCTCTCCTCATAGGCAGGCCAGTGTGTCCACTCCCATGCTCCAGCCTGCCTGTTGAGTGGAGAGAAAGGAACATGAACATGCACATCTGTGCCCTGCCTTTCCCAGCAGTGGGCAGAAGAGTTGAAACAGTGACCACGAACTAATCCCTGGATTATAGATTTGGGACCAATCAAGAGAGCTTTGAAGACACATCCATGCAGAGTGTCTTGGGTCATGTCCCTGTAGAGCCTAAGGCAGGGGTTCTTACGCAAATGATGATCTGAGGGAAGCTCTCTGGTGGTATCTGGGAGGGAGGGAGGGAAGCAGGGTAAGTCAGAAAAGACCTAACCCCAGGATGTGGTCTCAAAGTCTGGCCTCAGCCTGACCCCACGGGGACCCCTGGAGCAAGAATGACAGCGGAGAATTACACCACCTGGAGACAAGAAGGCTGACCTGTTCCATCCCACTCAGTCTGTCACTGGCTGTGGACTGCCACCTTGGAGGGAAAGTATCATCTCCCAGTTGAAGCAGCTCGCATTAGTCAAGGGTAATTCTCCAAAGAAGGGGCAATTATAAGCCATTAGCAGCCAACATTCACAGCAGTTGGAAACTGGGGGCACCTGGGTGGGGCACTAATAACATCAACTTCAAACCTTTAAGGTGACTTGAGCAGAGACTTGAAGGACAGGAAGGAGATGGCCAGGTGGCTTTCTGGGGCTCCTCCCAGGAGTCTGGGGTCTGTTTGACACTCCCTCCTGAGATGCAGCAAGCAGGCAACAGCCCAGACTTTCTGAATGTTCTGGATGGTTATGGGTGCACAGGAGCTGAACTCAATGTGGTAGGCCCCACAGGCCACCCCAAAGGTCATAGGGAAGGCCAACAAATGCCACTTACATGGATGCAGAATCAAGGTGCTCAAGGCACACACACTCCAGAAACCACTGTCAGCTCAGCAGACCCTAGGAGTGGAATTAATCACAGAAATGCTCCTGAAGAGGCAGTTCTATGCCCGAGTCTGAAGAACTGGAGAGACCCACTGTGGAGAAAAGAGGAAGGCCATCCTCCAGGCCAGGCCAGCGGTATGAAAGACCAGAGGCAGGGATGGGCCTGCTGCTTGTGGAGTAGCTGCTGGAAGGTATTAAGTGATCCTTTGTGGAGCCTGACCTCCAGGACCCCTGGAGGACCAGGGGAAGTTTTTTTCCTATCTTTACATGATGTCATGAGAAGACCAAGCATTTTAGGGCTAGATTGACTCAGGTTCAAATCCTGACCCTTCCACTTGTCCTCTGGAGATAATTAGAATCTCTGCAAAGTAGGATGCTAATGCCATGAGAATTAAATGAGAAGTGCTGCATACAGGGCCCAGCATGCAGCCTGGTAGGTACTAAACACTCAGAAAGCAAGCATGAGCTCCCATTTCCTTCTTTGTCACTTTAGAGGCTACCTACATCTACCCAAACAGCACTTACTCACTCACTTTACAACCCCTTCTCTGGATCAGGCACTTGTGTTAGAGGCTGGGATGAAAAGAATCCTACAGCTGCCATCAAGAAACCTAGAGTCTAGGAGAATAGACAGAGCAGTAACTAATTTTATTCGTTAAAATACAGGCATGCATAAAGGGGCACCTAACTCAGGTTTCGTCAGGGAGGACACCTGACCTGGGCTGGAGGGATGGGTGGGAAGAAGCAGAAATCACCTTGGGAGAAGTTTGAGTCATGCAGGAATGCAGAAGGAGTCCAGCCTCTGTGGGAAGACATGCTTGTGGCTTTGTGCAGCCAATTTGGGAAGGAGGTAAGATGAATTCAGCATGGGAGTCTAAAAAGACTTGAATGAAACACAAGAAATTTGGGGTGTATTCCTCAGAGCCATAGGAAGCTGCTAACGGTTTTCAGAAGGGAAAGGAGAGAAACTTTTTTCTTTTTTACAATAAGTCTCCAGCAGCTGTGTGCAGAGTAAAGGAGACAAGGGACCACTGGGGGCTGTCACAGCCAAGTAAATACAATGAGATGCCAGAGTAAGCAAAGGCTTCAGGAACGAGGTAAAGGGAGGGACCCCACTAGAGAGACAAATGAATGTACCAGACATGGTGACATAAAGGGTAGAAAAGAGGGAATCATTCAGTAAACTCAGCAAGTGTTGGGCACCTACTGTGTGCTCAGTGTACTCATGAGGTCTTTCTTCTGGGCAATGGGAATGCATTGCCAAGCAAAACAGACACTAGTCCTGCCCCACAGACTCCTACTGCAGGGAGAAAGATGATAGACAATATGAAGAATAACTCAAATAGTACAAGAGAAGGTGATAAGGGCCACAGATATAGTTGAGGGAGATGAGGAGTATGGGGTGGGGGACACTGCCATTTTTTATTGAAGTTGATTTACAATATCATGTTATTTTTAGGTGTACAGCAAAGATTTTTGTCAGATAATTTTCCTTTATAGGTTATTACAATATACTGAATATAGTCCACTGTGCTATACAGTAAATTGCTTATCTATCTTATGTGTAGCAGTTTGTGTCTGTTAATCTCACACTCCTAATTTGCCCCTCTCTCCTTCTCCCCTTTGGTAACTATAAGTTTGCTTTTCTATGTCTGTGAATCTGTTTCTGTTTTATACATAGATTCATTCATATCCTTTTTTAGATTCCACATGTAAGTCATATCATATGATATTTGTCTTTCTCTGCTGAAACTTCACTTAGTATGATAATCCCTGCTGCTGCTCCTAAGTCGCTTCAGTCGTGTCCGACTCTGTGCAACCCCATAGACGGCAGCCCACCAGGCTTCCCTGTCCCTGGGATTCTCCAGGCAAGAACACTGGAGTGGGTTGCCATTTCCTTCTCCAATGCATGAAAGGGAAAAGTGAAAGTGAAGTCGCTCAGTCGTGTCCGACTCTAGCGACCCCATGGACTGCAGCCTTCCAGGCTCCTCTGTCCACGGGATTTTCCAGGCCAGAGTACTGGAGTGGGGTGCCGTTGCCTTCTCCAGTGATAATCCCTAGGTCCATCCGTGTTGCTGCAAGTGGCACTATTTCATTCTTTTTGTGGTTGAATAATATTCCACTCTTTGCACATACCATATTTTCAACCAGTCATCTGTTGATGGGCCCTTGGGTTGTTTCCAGGCACACTGCAATTTTAAATGGGAGGTCAGAGAGACCTCACTGCAAAGATGAAGGCAGGAACCCTGTGAATTTCTGGGGGCAAAGATTCTGGGGGACAGCAAATTCAAAGGCCTAAGGTGGGAATGTGTCTTCCAAGAAGCAAAAGTAGGGCAGTGAGGCTGGAAGACAGAGTAGGAGAGGGTGTCGGGGGTTCGGGGGGCCGCATGTTGAGCTAGGCAGTCATAGATTTTTATGT
The DNA here is from genome assembly GCF_000754665.1 of Bison bison bison. Taxonomy (NCBI): domain Eukaryota; kingdom Metazoa; phylum Chordata; class Mammalia; order Artiodactyla; family Bovidae; genus Bison; species Bison bison. Next base: position 12,525,725 of record NW_011494635.1, read on the forward strand.
GCGGGAGAATGGAAGCTCTTAGAGGGTTTTGAGCCTCAGGAGTGACAGATCTCTTTATATTTTTAAAGGATTGTTCCAGCTGCCAGATTGAGGATAGATTTCAGGCTGCAAGAGTACAAACAAGAGACAGTGGGGAGGCTGCTGAATTATTCAAGGAGCGAGATGATGGTGTCTCAGACAGGGTACAAGGGCACAGGGTGGAAGGTAGTGGTTGAGTTTCAACCTCATCTCCTTCCATTCTGCCCTCAATCACTCCACTTTATCCACACTAGCCTTGTCCTTGTTCTGCACACATACCAGGGCCACCTCAGTGCCTTTGCATTTGCTGTTTCCTCTATCTGGAATGCTTTCCCCGAGCTGTCTACATGGCTTATTCATCTCTTACTCAAATGTCACATCCTTAGTAGGCCTTCTCTGGCCACTTTATCCAAAATTTATACCGCCACCCCCAGCCACATGCACACACACACACACACACACACATATAAACACACACTAGCTATCTTTGCTGCTTTGTTTTTTCTTATTAGCATGTCTTATTGTATGACATGCTTGTATTTTTCTTGTTTATCATATTTATTACTGGTCTTGCTCTATGAAATGTAAGCTTCATGAGGGCCAGATAAGTGTGAGATGCAAGTAGGCATCCAGTAGAGATGTCTGGGTGGTAATTGGACCGATGAGTCTAGAATTTGGGAGAATAGACTGAGCTGGAGATAGAACTGTGGGAGTTGGCCAAAAGTCAGTGCACCTGGTTGAAACTGCGATGCAAATGCAAAAAGAAGAGAGTACAAGACTCTTCTTGCAAGGGCACTCCTACACAAAGCAGTGGGGACATGAAAAAAGGGGGGCAAAGGCAATTGATATGGAACAGAAAATCCAAGAGAACAGTGCCCTAGAAGTCCCAGGTGAGATGAGAAGTGTCCAGGATGGATGAGAGCAATATCTGCAGGTAGGGGTCCAGGGTGGAGTAGGGCAGTAGGGCAAAGCAGTGGAGTGAAAAGCAGGTGGTGGAGAGGAGACAGCCTGTGTGGAGAGAAAGGGTGGAGAGAATTAAGTAACAGCCAGAGAATCAGCAAAGAGGGTGCAGCTGTGATAGAGGCAAGCTCACAAGTGACTGATGGGTCAAGAGCTCCACAACGCAAGTAGGGACATGAACCTTGGGTGGGAAGAGAGACTCCTTTCTTAACAAGAAGGAAGAGGTAAAGAAGGTTTGAGTGAGTGTCCAACTTCTTTGACTTGTTCTCTTGTTATTTTCAAAGTTTAAACTTTTTATTTTGTATTAGGATATAGCCGATTAACAATGTTGTAGTAGTTTCAGATGAAGAGTGAAGGGATTCAGCCGTACATATGCATGTATTTCTTTGTCTTATTTTCTCTGCAAAACAGGAAGTAAGATCAGCTGCTCTGGAGAAGGTGAAGCAGCAGAAGACTGCTTGGCCTGTGGAGAGGGATAAAAGCTCAAAGGCAGAGGAATTGTGGGAGACTGGGTTGAGGATAGGCAGCAAGATTGCTGGAAGCCAGGACACAGAGCTGAGGTCGGAGACCCTAAGCATGTTCAGGGAGTGGGTGAATCTCTCCAGAGTTAGGATCTGGCTGAATAAATACAACCCAATCCAGAAGGACATGGGCGTGGAAGAACTGAGGAAAGAACAGCTGGAGTGCAAGAGAACAGAAGTCTCAGTTAAGCAGAGATAACAGGAGAAATCCAAGGGGCTGGCAGGTCAAAGTACAGATAACAAAGAGGGAGAGAGAGGGTAGAAAGCTGCAGTCAGCAGTGGAATATAAGTTGAAGTGAAGAAATGAAATGCTCAGCCTTATGTCTTAAAAGGATCTCCCCAGCTGCTTGTAAAGAACAGGGTACCATGGGGGCACAGGGACAGGAGCAGGGAGCCCACTTGGAGGGCATTGTAAGTATATGATGATAGTACCAGGGTGATAACAGGGGATGGTGCACAGTGGGGGATTCAGGACCAACAAGAGTTGGTGATGGATGGGATTCACAGCGTGATAGAGAGGGGTCAGAATGTGTGGAGCACCTGTGATGTGCCAAGCATGGTGTTGGGAGCTCACCATTTAAGAATCAAATCGATGGGAAACCAGTAGTTACCTGTAGTTACCTTCTTGGCACTTAGAAGTGAATAGATATGCTAGGGGAGGAGGAAATACAATTAACTCTGCTGGGTTGGGAGAGGGTGGTGTGAGGAAGGCTTCCAGGAGGAGATGCCACTGGAGCCAGCACTACCAGGTGGAAGAAAGAGGAAGTGCACTCCAGGATGACTGTTCAAAAGTGCAGAGATAAGACTGGGGAGCCCGCTGTGGCCAGAGGGTAGCAAGCAGTCAGTGTGGCTATTTAGCTGATGCGCAGGAAGGTGGACGAGAAATAGGAATCACAAGAGAAAGAACAAGGGAGTTTGTGCTAGGTGCCTGGACGGCAGGATGCTGAGGGGGGAAGTCCCATGAGCACCTTTTTCCAGTGACAACTGCCAAGATGAGTTAGCACAGCTGGGTTATATGCATGCAAGAAACGCCGTGAACAGTGTGGGGAGTGGGAGAGGGAATCAGCTCAGGGCAGAGAAGGGGGCTGCTAGGTACAGAGAGACAGAGGCCTTGCCTTAGAACCCCTGTGGACCCACTGAGGCTTTTCTGTCGCTGGGCTTCCAGGACTGGCAAAGGCTTGTGCTGGGAAGCTGGAGATGAATGAGAAGGCAAGAGAAGTGAAATAAATGGTCAGCCTAAGAGGCCATAACGCAGAGTGGCTGGAGGAGGAGAAAGTTGGGAGTGGCTGAGAAGGGGCTTGTCGACTGATGCCCCCACACCCAGGCAGCACTGTAGGGATAATACAAGTGAGCACCCTTGGGAGTCTCAGGACAGTTACCTACCTTGTCCATGGCAAAGGGGAGGGAAGTGTCCACACGCCTCCCTGTCCCCTGACCCAGGAATCCTTGAAAGAGGCTGTGGGCAGATGAGAGAAGTTTGGGGCAGGCAGGCAGCAAAGAGGCAGGGTGCAAGAAGGCGTATGGGGTGGACGGCTGCACTCTGCAGAGGTATATGTGAAGCTCAGCACTGCCGTGAGAAGGGAGCAGAGTGAAATCTCTCGGGAGCGCCTGCCTGTGGAAGCTGGAGCC
>NW_011494635.1:12528952-12534878 GCF_000754665.1 Bison bison bison
CAGAGGGCAGACAGCAAATGAAACAAAATTGTGGAGGCTGCCATCAGTGCCCCACCCTGCCCCCTGTATATGGGTCACTTTCCACCCCAGCAGCTGCCTCCATCTCTTTGCCTTCGACTTTCTCTGACCAGCAAAATCCTCATTGTCCACCCACATAGAAGACAGGACTATGGAAAATTAACTCCGTGAGGGAGCAGCCCAAATGCTGACTGATGGGATTGGGGGTATAGATACCTCACCTCCCTCACCCCACTGGTGCGACAAATACAGTCCTCCAGAGCTCCCAGTGAGATTGCACCCTGGTGGCCCATAGCAGTGACTAACTTGTTAACTCTCCTTTCATTGGCTTCCTTCTCTACCCTCTTTTTACCACACTTCACTACTGGTGTTTCATTTACCTTTCAAGTAAACAAGTTGTATTTGCATCCTTGTCTCAGGTCTGCTTCTGGGAGGACCAGAGTAAGACAGAAGCCTCAGCAAGACACAGTAGGAAAAATGTGGGGCTGAAAGGCTGAGTTTGAATCCCAGCTCCTTTGTGTGTAAGGAATTTCGAGCTGGCAGCAAGCTTCCACATAGGTTGGTTAAGCATAAATTAGAATTCTAATTCTTAAAAATAAGGCCCAGGCCACACTACAGATATGCCATGTTCCCCACAAAATTCAAATCAAAACCACATTGATAACAAAGCCCCTTGGCTGGTTTTTGGCTTACTGCTGAAAGCATAGTCCCCTGATTTGTCATCCTGGGCTAAATATAAAAGAATTCTAGCCTGAGTCAGAAAGTTATTTTCAGCACTCGGTCTTACTTTGCAGCCATTGAAGGATGCTGTTCAGAAGGCTGTCTTTCTGGAGGCTGAGGTCAACCCTGGTAGCCCCTGGATTCCAGGGACAACTGCCCGACACTTCTCCCAAGGGAAATTATCTCCTAAACACATTCTGACTGATGCTGCAGCCTCCCCCAGACCCACCAAATCTCAGCTTCTGTTTCTGGCCGCTATTCAGAGCTGAGAGCGGAGTCCCTTCAGGACTGAGGTCTCCTCTCTCAAAAAGCCACAGAAATAGGGAAGGGGGAAGTGAATAGACTCCAGTATTTAGTACAAACCTGCTAAGTCTTACACCCTGAAATTTATGATTCGTCAAAAAATCCCTTCCAGAGAAACATTGTTATGTATATTTCACAGAAAAGGAAAGTGAGACTTAGATGGCCAAATAACTTGCTGAAGGCTGCATGACCAGAGTTTGAAAATCCTGTGCCACGCAGTACTACCTGACATTCTTCTTTCTCCACACTGTCTCTTAGCACCAGGAATCTCACCAAGTGGGAGGTGGGTGATATATAAGAGCTCACAGGTCAAAGAGGGACGCATGGTGCCTCTGCTCCCTCAGTACGGGACCTTGCTCTTATTTCTTTGAGGGCAAGAAAACAAAGCATGTTTCATGATTTTTCAAGGACCACTACCCTTGTTCTGCTCACCCTGGCAGACACTTGAGGCTTTTGCCTGGGATGGGACACTCGCCACCTATCCTTGACCCCTGCTGCTACTGCTGTGGAGGATGATGAGGGTGACAAAATGGCCTGTGCTTCCTGGATGATGTCTTTGCACTTTGTTAGTTGCCCTTGGAGGTATGACTCCTTACGGTCCATGGTGGGGAAGGCAGGGGAGAGGTTTGTGGGGAAGAAGGTCTTTCTGGCACAACTCAGACCTCCAGTGCCCCCATTCCCTCCTGTCAGGCACTCTGCTCCCTTTTAAAGCCATCCCAGAAGCTTTCCCTGACCACTTCCCACTTCCACTGGGACAGCCCCATTATCCTGCATTCCGGCAGCCCATGGTCATTGCATTTGTCGCTAAGTCGTTTCTGACTCTTGGCAACCCCATGGACTGCAGCACACCAGATGTTTGCTCAAATTCATGTCCCTTGAGTGGCTGATGCTATCTAGTCATCTCATCCTCTGCCACCTCCTTTTCCTTTTGCCTGAATCTTTCCCAGCATCAGGTCTTCTCCAATGATGTTCTTCGCATCAGGTGGCCAAAGCATTGGAGCTTCAGCTTCAGCATCAGTCCTTCCAATGAATATTCAGGACTGATTTCCTTTAGGATGGCCTGCTTTGATCTCCTTGCAGTCCAAGGAACTCTCAAGAGTCTTCTCCAACACCACAGTTGAAAAGCTTCTTTCGAAGCTTCTTCAGCACTCAACCTTCTTTATGGTCCAACTCTCACATCCATACGTGACTACTGAAAAAAATCATAGCTTTGACTATACTGACCTTTGTCAACAAAAGTGATGTCTCTGCTTTTTAATATACTGTCTAGGTTTGTCATAGCTTTCCTTCCAAGGAGTGTCTTTTAATTTCATGGCTTCAGTCACTGTCCACTGTGATTTGGGCATTGTGTTTATTGAGGCTTAATTCTAGGTTCTATCTTTTGCCTGTTCAAAAATATCCATATCTCCTAACCATCCGCAAAATAAAAGCCTAACTTTCAAGAATTTAAAGCCCTTCACCATCTGTCCCAAATGAAGTTTTCTGAGCATATCCTATTGGACATTCCCCTGCCCCAAACTTGTTATCCTCTTGCCTACCTCTCCCTTCCACTCCTGATAACCTCTACCCTTCCTCATCCTGCCTGGCTCCTGTCTATCCTGAGATTTTGAGAGCCCCCCACCAATATACTGGGCACCCATCATCCCATCTTCTTTCTTATGATATCTGATCCACATTGCTACTGAGAGAGCAGGACCTCAGGTATTTGAGGAGAGTCCAGGACAGTGCCTGGCATGGAGCAAGCCTTGGTCAACATTTGATTCAGGCGTTCTTACCCTTCTTATAAAGCTAGGGACTACTTGGGCATCTGACAAAGTGTATGGAGCGTTTATCAGAATTACTCTTTCAAATGCATAAAATAAAATACAAAGGATTACAGATGGAATCAATTTCATTGATTTTTAATTGCAATTTGTGACTTAGTATTAAATGTACTTCCACGTGAAGGCTCTAAAGAACAGGATCCACTGGTGCGTTCTAGTGACCATTTCCAAATAGGGAGGAGCATAGGCAATATTTCAAAACATCTCCACCAACTGCTAATATTAGGTAGAAAACTGACAATATTGCACTGTTTTATAGCTGCAGTTTGGAGCTACCAAACAGTGATTTCAACATCATTTTGTCTAATTCTACTCAGGTTTGTTGCTTACACTTGCAGGAAATGCTTGATTTCAGGTAAGTGTGAGTAAAACTAAAGATGGTTGTTTTTCTTCATCAAAGTTCATGGACACTCTTGAATTATATCAGGGACTCATTGAGGAGAGATATCTTGATAGCCCCTAGTTGATGAATGGTCAGAGCCCAGGAAAGGTGCTGTGGGAGGGGAATAGTGTGGAGAGGAGCTGCCTGTGGAGAGGGGCTGCACCAGGGGCAGCCTGGGGCTCCCTGGGGCTTCCTCTTCCTGAGCATCTAACCAGCCTGGGTCTCTGCTCCCCACAGGCTCCCTGTTCCCACAGCTGAAGCCCTCAGAGGGTGTCTTCAAGGTTATCTTCTGGCTGGGTTACTTCAACAGTTGTGTGAATCCACTCATCTACCCCTGCTCCAGCAGGGAGTTCAAGCGTGCCTTCCTCCGCCTCCTGCGCTGCCAGTGCCATCATAGTCGCCAGCGCCGCCGCCCACTCTGGAGTATCTACAGTCGCAACTGGCAAGCTTCAAATGGCAGCTCACACCCAGACTGCCCTCCTGGCCCAGGTGCCATACCCACCAGGGCCCCACAGGCCTTCACTGTGCCCTCAGCCCCTGGCTCCCTGGGCGCATCCAAAGCACAGGCTCCAGCTGTCACCTGTCGAAAGATGCCCTGCACCTTCCGTGAGTGGAGGCTTCTCCGGCCATTCCAGAGACCTGCTACCCAGCTGCATGCCAAAGTCTCCAGCCCGTCGCAAAAGATCCACACCAGAGAGGCCATGTGCGCCCTGCACTCAGAGGTGGAAGTGGTATTCTTAGGTGTCCCCCATGATGCAGCTGAGGGTACTACCTGCCAGGCTTATAAACTGGAGGACTACAGCCATCTCCAAGAGACTGATATTTAAGGACCTTGAGTTAGGCCGAGGAGTATGCTGGGGTGGCAGGAAGGGTATGGAGAAGGAGACTGTCTTTGTTCAAGAGGCTGGTGAGAATCAGAGACCCAGAAACTAATCAGCATCAGTTTTGGCAACTGCTGTCCAGCATCCGTGAGAAACTGAGATGGGGTGAGGGCTTTGAAAGTTATGGGCTCCCCTCCTGGACACAGACACCCCCAGCTCCTCCTTTCAAGAGAGGGGCTACAGGCTCCTTGAGGCCATTTGCTTCCAATCCCTGCTTGAGAAACACTGCCCCATCTATGCTGTGAACCCTGGGTAGGTGGCCCCAAGTATAACCAGGCAGCCCTGTCCCTCCTCTTGGGGAGGAAAGGGCACAGAGGCCCTGCCTGGCTGTTCCCAATGCCTCCCTTCCAGGAAAGGTCACTGGGGCCAAGGATTCTCCATGGACACAATTTCTCCTTACTGCAGACTGGAGAAATCCAGTGAGCCTGCCATTGCCACCGGCATGCTTTGGTGGCAGAATAAATGACTGTCCTACAAGCCTATTGTATAACTTGCAGGCCACTCTGCCCTACAGAGACTCTGCCCTGCCCCTCATTTTGTCTTCCAAAGGGCCTTACTGTTTACACTCTGTATATAGCTCCTTATGGCTGTGCCCATCACTTCTTGCTGGGATCTAGAACCATCAAATGGGGAGAGCTTTGTCATTTTTAGACATATTTATTGGTCAGGGTACTTCTGTTTTCTCCAAACTGTGCAAACTGTTCCTCTTTAGCTTACAACCCATAAAGAACTCCTTTTTGTACTAAAGGCCCACAACAGGATAAATTGAGTTATCCTGTGATCTGTGTTCACTTTTTAGTTTCAGCCTGTCTCTTTAACCGATGGCTACTGTCCTTTGGGACTTTCAGCATGACCAAAAGATTTGGGAATTTTGTTGGCTCTTAAAACTCACATGATTAGTCTTTGAAAGTAAACAAAGTTTAACTTGTTCAGTCTCACCAGATGCATCTGTGATGCTCTCAGGGCCTCAGTCTGGAAGGTGGCCATCAGTAAAATGGGTGAAACATTACTTTACATGAAAAAATATACAAGCCCAAGTAGACATGTGTACATGGTGAGTGAGAGAACACCTACCTGGAGCCGTGCTTATTAGCATTGATGGTTCAACAAACCGTCCAAAATTTGTTGTATTCCCAAGAGGCTATAGGTAGTCCAGTCTTCAGCTAGATAATACCAACCACACATATCCAACCAGCAAAGGAATGATGATGGTAGCCCAGTGGACCTTTGGAAGGAGAACTGCTAGACAATACCCTGGGGTGTCTGGAGTGGAGGTGTTCTGAAACAGGAAGAACCAACTGCTGGGGCCAACATGGACCAGTATTTTCAACCAGAAGCTTCCTGTAGTAGGGAGGTAGTCTGTTGAAAAGGTCACCACAATTTCAGACTCCTCATCCCAATATTACAAGGTAAAAAGACAGCCAATATCATCTGGGCTCAGGAGCAGAAATTTCGCCCTGGGGGTCTAGCAAGTACTGGACTTTCAGGCCTGGCATCCCCCAAGGCACAGGAGGAGCAGTTAAAAGCAGATACTGGGAGCATGTTGCGTACATCAAAGAGGGCCCCATCTTGCAGCACATTGGCTGCCCTAACTCTGGGAACACTGGCATGGCCCCCAGAATCTTCTCACAGAGGTGGGCCCATCTGTCAAAGCAAGGAGGCAGACTCTTTTGTCAATGTATTGAACGTTGGGCTTCTGAGCAGGAGAGTTCAACAGCAGGGGAGGGTCTCTTAGAGGGTTCCCACATGCCAAGGCAGTTGAGCCCACAGGAGGTCCATAGTGGGGACAAGGGATAAAT
>NW_011494635.1:12535008-12566284 GCF_000754665.1 Bison bison bison
GCTTGCCCAGTACTTTCTCTAGACTTGATGACCAATCAGCAAAACATATCTGACCTTTAAGCCTCAGCTTCGGTCTCCTGCACATGGGGCCCTCAGCACAAAGCTGGCCTCCTCTTATGCCCTCCATACCAGGGAACAAGCCTGCAGGAGAAGGGGGGTGGGGCTACAGAGCCCCTAGAGAGGCTGTGCCACAGCAAGGGCATCCAGTGACCCAGTTCTAAACATCAATAAAGCAGAGTTGCTGACCTTGTTCTCAGGACATGGCAAAGAGTCCTGGAATAGCCAAGAGGAATGGAGGGAGTAGCAACAGCCTTTCTAAAGGAAGGAGCCTCTTGCAAGTGGTTTGGGGACATCTGGAAGAAGTGCATTCACTGCACCACTTTCTGGGTCTTCAGGTGCCCCAGCCCAGTCCACGACTGAGGGAGTAGAAAAGACTCTCTCAGTGCCCATGAAAATGGGACTAAGTGTTCCTTTACACAATCCTCAAGGGATGGAGTGAAGCCTGAAGGAGTCATGAGTGAGAAGAAGGATGCTCCTGTGAGATTTGACAGAGACAGAAGCAAGCCTCCAAGGGCACTGGTATTTGCCCAATTCCACCACCCACCCCAGCCCCGCCCCCTGCCAATTCCTTAGAAAGTTGCATTCCCACTTCCATCCCAAGGTCCCAGCTCCAGTCCATCCTCCCTTTCCAGCTGGGCTCTTGCCACCCATCTTGCTTTCTTCCCACAGTCTCAGGACTTCTGTCCCAGCATCGTCCAGGGCTGCTTTTGCAATTCACCTGGGACCTTTCATTTCCCCAATCTCCTCCCCCTCTGTCTCTGCCACAGTCCACACTGGTAGCCACTCCCTGTTTCCTGAAATATTCCTCTCCCTGCCTGATCCACACCCCTGGGATCTTCTGGTCCCCTGACCACATTCTCTCCATCTCTCTCTCTGCCTCCTGTGCAGGTGCCTCTACGGTCTTGTCCCCAAGGTTCTTTTCTTATCTCAACTTGCCACCCAATCTCATCCACTCCAAATCATCTTAATGACCACTTGTACATAAATGGCTCCCAAGTATCTGTCTGTCTCTAGCTCCAAATGTGTGTGATCACCCTCCCCTGGATGACCTCAAACACCTCAAATACAAGCCCTCCAGCCTCTTCCAAAGTCATGTCCTCTACTTCTTGCAGGCATGACAAACCCACTGATGCTGAAGCTTCAGTATCTCAGAGGCCCTGAGCCTGCCTGCCCTCTTACCATTATCTTCCCAAGACCTCCTTCCCAGACCCCTGGCTCAGAATTAAGCCCTGAGTGGCCCTCAGCCTCTCTGGTAGTTCACACCAAGGTCATCCAGGCTTAGAGTTCACCAATAGAATCCATATCTTCATCCACTACGAGGAAGTGGGCTGTCTGACCCTAGGCTATTCAAGACTAGGTGTGAGCGTTCATTAAATCCTGGATCAATGGAGTTGCCCCATTACCCCTTCCTGCCACACTGCTCCAGTGCCCACTTGACGGCTGGCCAACATCACTGTCTTTGTAAGACCCTCCCCACAGCCAGTTCTACCAGTCCTCAAGGAGCTCGAGCCTGCATCCTTCTCCAGCCAGAGAGCCAGCTACACCCTGGACTTCTGAAGAAAGAAGTCTCCTGCTCCACATGCCCTGCTGCCCAGACCTCTCCTGGAGCCCTACTCTGCAGGCCGCTCACCATCACCACCACCAGCACTATAAGCCAGTCCCTTAGTCCCTCTGGTTTCAGGCGCTGACAGGTCCTGGGGAAAGTTTTTGGACCTCAGTGACTTGTCAGAGCTCAACTCCTCTGTGCCCTCCTGACCCCGTTTCTATTCCCATCCTGTCATACCCCCAGGGGGTTGCATGTTCACTGTACACTTGGAAAAGAATTTCCTTTTTTTTTTCTTCTTCTTGTGGTTTCAATGAAGCACAAAACCAGATGCTTATAAAGGCTAAACCCGTCCCATAGCCTCTCAGCTCAGAATGGCTCTCTAGGGAGCCCAGTAGATCCAGGTGGTGCTGGGGATGGTAACTTTGGGAAGAGGGGCTGCACTCGGCTCTTCTGAATGTCTAGGCTGTCACTTATTCCCTTTCCCATCCAACACTTTGAGGGAGCAGGGAAACAAAGAAACTGGCCTACATTCTCAAATTGCTCTTGTCTAGAGAAAAATGAAGCAGGAATTGCAGGGTGAACTTGGAACCAAGAAGAAATATAGGAACTGGGACCACAACAGGCTGAGCTTTTAGAGCCAGGAGCTAGAAGGAAGGACACACTGGAAGAGGACTTCACCCATGACATTTGTGGATATCCCTTCCAGGAGTTTGACATTCATGTGACTCCATCATACTGTTTGCATACACCTTCTTCTGTCCTGCCAGAAACCATAGGACTCTCAGCTTCCATTCTGGAGACAAGCCACAAAGGCTATGGCTCACTGGCCAGCCTATGGATTGACTAATTAGAGGTCAGGTCTGAACATCTGGGCAGACAGATAGGCGTGAGATGAAGCACATAGTACAAAACACAGCTGCCTGGGTGCCAGTGTCTGTGAGTAGAGTAATTCTCCTAGATGGGGGAGGAGTGAAGCAGATAACGAAGGACAGAAGCGCCCTGGATATGCTGAAAATGCAACTGCAAGTAATAAGCTGCTTAAACACTGGTTATTGTTTTTCTCACTTCACAACTTATTAAGTAGGCACTTTCTGGTATTGTCAGTCACATACCCAAGATCTTTCTATCTTTGCTTCATAATCTTCGGTGTGTTGGTTTTTATACTCCTTGTCGCTTCACCGTGATCAATGGAACCATGATTCACATTCATATTCAAGGCAGAGGAAAAAGGAGAAGGGTCTGGGCTATGGCATCTGCCTCCTTTTATCAAAATAATAAAAGTTTTCCCCAAACCACCCTTTCCCAGCTTACCTCCAGAAGTGGATGTCATGACCACCCTGCAAGGGAGACTGGTAACATAAAAAACAAGACAGAGTGATAGGTCTGCAAAGTGGGCCAAATTTAGCCTACCACCTGACTTTATACAGACTATGAACTAAGAATGGGCTTTACATTCTTAAATGGATGAGGGGGAAAAAGATCGAGAGATTATTTCATGACAGGTGTATTATATGAAAGTCACCTCTTGGCCCACAAAGCCTAAATGGAAAAAAAATTTTTTTTTTGTCAAAAAGTTTGTTGACCCTGCTTTAGGGCAACATGAATCATTGCCTCCCATTGGAAACCACTGCTACTCTGAAGAAAATCACAATTCTGGCAGCAGGAGGAAGTAATGGATATCATGCAGGCAGTTCTCAGTGTCTGTCACATAGGCCAGTCACTGCAATGCAAGCCTTTGTCAGCTATCTAATCTGCAATAGCATAAGCTAAGAGCTCCCCCTCTCATCAGGAACCTAACCAAGGGGGGTTTTCAGGAAGCCCTCTACCTCAAGGAGAGTTTCCCAAACTGACCAAAGGTGTGGAATTTTGAAAAAGTAAAAGGGGACACAATGAAATATCTGTCTGGCTATGCCTCAAAAGACTCAATCAGTTATTATCTGCTCAATGAACTTGCCCTCAGCCAAGGGTCTGGTCTTTGGTATTACAGTTGTAGAAAGTGAGTCTTGCCAGTGTCCCACAGTTACCAGTCTCATATAAGCTACACAGATGGCCTACCTAACTAGGACATGAAGTTCATAAGCCCAAAGCCAATGTACTCATTTTTAATGGGAACTATAACTTAACTCGGAGTAGGCAATGGCAACCCACTCCAGTATTCTTGCCTGGAGAATCCCAGGGACAGGGGAGCCTGGTGGGCTGCCGTCTATGGGGTCGCACGGAGTCAGACATGACTGAAGCGACTTAGCAGCAGGAGCAGCAGCATAACTTAACTATCACACAAGCCAGTGTTCTCATGACAATAATTGAACTTAATGGGAAGCCAAACTGTGGTCTGAAAGATACTTAGTGAGTTCAGAGACAGAGCCAGAAAGTTAAAGGGAAAATTCACTTATTTAGTACGCCAGGTATGGGGACTGGTTCCCAGGACAGGGTTCCATGTCCCAGGGCGCTGTGCCTCTGATTCCCTCTCCATCCTCCTGTCTCATGTTTCCCCATGTCAGCCTTTTGTCTTACTCTGTTCCTCAGGAGTGAGAGGCAATAACATAAACAAAATATATAGTAAATGGTGATAAGCAAAAAAAAATATAACAGGGAAAGGGAACAGGAAATGTTGAAGCTGTAGAACATTGTACTTTCAGACTGAGTACCCAGGGAAAGTCTCAGGTAAAAGTTAATATGTGAGAAAAGGCCTGAAGGTAGTAATGATGCAAACTGTGCAAATTGTTGAGGAAAAGCATTCCTTGCAAATGGAACAGCAAGTGCAAAGTCTTAACTTAGGAGAAGACTTGGTGTGTTCAGGTTAGCGAGCAGGGCAGGGTAGATCAGGCAGATCAGGCAAAGTACAGGAATAGAAAATGAGGCTGCCAGATGTAGTAGGTGATGAGTGTCAAAGTGCACAGAGCCGTGTAAATAACACAGGACTCGGGCTTTCCCTCTGAGTGAAGTGGTGCCTTACAAGAGTTTGAGGAGAGAAGTGACAGGGTCTGACTTTGGGTGGACAGAGTTATTCTAGCTATTGTGTGGAAATCAAAAAAAAAAAAAACACAAAGACCAGAATGAAAGCAGGAGGCCAGTTAGAGAGCAGTGACAGCAACAATCTAAGCTGATAATGGCTTGGCCAGAGGAATGCAGGTGAATGAGAAGAGGAAGATTCTGGATATTGTGGAGATGGCATTTCCATGGGCTACATCCATGCTCAGCTTTCCTTTCCCAAGTTACCATCTATACCTGCCTGCCTTATTAGAAGCCCTTAACATCTCAGGAAAGACTATTGTTAAATCAAAACCACTTCCAACTTAAAGTGACATCCTGTCAAGTCCTTAATAAAACCCTTCTCCTTAAAATACCAATAAATATTTTAAAATAGAATAGAAATTCAAGACATGTCTGAAACATAAGGATATCAGCCAACCATTTGGCAAATAGTGGGAACTCTAAAGGCAAGGAAATAGAATTAAAAGGCTAGCCAGAGTTCTATCCCTTGTATCAAAAGCACCACTGGCTGAGGGTGAGTAAGGAAAAGGCTCTACCCTCTTCCACCAGAGCCCCCCACAGCCTACTCCTAACTCCAAGAAGAGCTTGCCCAGTCATGTAATCTCCAACCACTGTCCTACTGCCAAGAATTGCTTTCTGAGAAGCCAAGAATACAGTCTATGATCACCCATCATCCCGATTCCCTGCAGGAACCTTCTGCCTTTAGCAAGGACTTCAATACTGTCCGGGCTTGTAGGTCTGGGTCAGAAAGGACACTGAGAGTGGAGGGAAACTGTCATTTCTCAATTCTCCATTTGCTAGAAAAGGAGTCACAGCAATTCTGAATTTTTAGAACAATGAGCTGAGAACGAGGCAGTGGTTAGATCTTTCCTCAATCGGGCAGGACAGAACTAAAAAGAGCTTCTGTCTCTTCCAGCTCCTCGAGCCAGAGTCAAGCCATGAAATGAATCCTCCAGGAATCTGAATCCCTTGGCCCATTCCTGCCAGGCCCCTTTGCTGGAGCTGTGCCACCTTTGTACCCTGGGTGGCTTCCCGTCGCATGGGCCACTGTTCCCTCTATCACCAGTGCCAACAATATCCCTCTTGGGTTAGATGACTCTCCCAAAGAGAGATGTTAGCTACTGCCGTGATAATGCTGCAAAACAAGCCACCCCTAAATTCACAGGTTAGAAGAGCAAGCATTTGTCTTTCTTGTTTATGTGTCTGTCTACAGGCCCTAGGTTGGATTCCAGGCTTCTATAAGCTCAGATCTATTCCCCCTTTGTCCATATTCTCCATGAAGCATCAGCTATGAGGGACCTGTTCTTGTGACAAATTGCAAGTACATGAGAGGCAGAAACCCAAGTGCAAACGTGTTGGGAGCTTCAGCTCATACCACAGTGTGTCTGTTCACCTTCTGTTAGCCAAAACAAGTCAGATGGCTAAGCCCAAAGTCAAAAGGCAGGAAATATCCTCTATTCCCAGAGGAAGAAGAGTGATTGATACTCGCTGAGTATCAATTTCAATGAATATCAATATCAATATTTGCTGATAATCTTTAATCCACCACAGGGAGTTAGGTTAGGACTTGCAACACATGAATTTGAGGGGACACAATTCAGCCAATAACAACCTCTTTAGTGAGAGGAGATGCAAGTTCACATAGCAAAGCAAGCAGAAATAAAGAACTGAGGTCACTTTTGCCATTACCAACCCCAAGTGGCAACACCAGTCTAGCTTTTGCCCCAAGCTAGACCAAGCTCTATCAAAAGGAATCAGGGTTCTCTGAAGAAATGGCTGTTTCAATGACAGAGACAGGAAATATACAAGATACGCCTAGAGCACCTTAAAGTGCTGGAAAGTCAGAAAGTGTTCAAAAAGAAAAGAAAAAAAAAATCCAAACATTGATGGCAGCAGGTCAGAGACATAGGAGCCAACTGAAAGAGCTCCCAACAACCAAAGTTGGAATGATTTAACAACAAAACAAAGTAGTATTAGATTATAATCCAAAATATAAAATAAATATGCATGAGTCCATTCTGATATAAATAAATGACTGAACAAGTTAATAAATGAAAGGGGGAAAGGAAGAGAAGGAACAATTTTCCTGTGCAGAAGAATTCCAAATAAATTATATAGATACTATTCTCTAAAGGAGGGGAACATAACTCCCCACTCCCTAAGTGTGTGGGCTGCAAAGTGACTTCCTTCCAAAGAGGACAGTATGATGGCAGGGGGATGGGGGAGGATAACTTCACAGTGCAGAAACCTGATAAAGTCTATCTCAGCAAAGTGATCAAGGTTCTATGATGAGATGAAAATGGCACTTAAACTCCGTGGTTTTCCTCCTAAAAACCTATAATCCCAGTCTAGTCATGAAAAACACATCAGACAAATTCCAATAGGGGGCATCCTACAATACATCTGACTATACTACTCAAGGAAGAAGGCAATGGCACCCCACTCCAGTACTCTTGCCTGGAAAATCCCATGGATGGGGGAGCCTGGTGGGCTGCCGTCTATGGGGTCGCACAGAGTCAGACACGACTGAAGTGACTTAGCTTATACTACTCAAAATGGTTAAGATCATTGAAGATAAGCAGAGTCTGAGAAAACATCACAACCAAGAAGAATCTAACAAACATGATGGCTAAATGTAACGTGGCATCATGGACAGAATTCTGGAACAGAAAAAGACATTAGTTTATTCATCTTTCCTTAGTTTAACCTATGAACTTTGGTTCACTGATTAAAACATCGGTTCTCTGGTTATGACAAATATACCACATTAATGTAAGATGTTAATAGGGAAAATGGGGGTAGAGGCTAAATACTCACTTTTTCTATAAGTCTAAAACTGTTCTTTAAAAAGCTATTAATACAAAAAAATGATAGAGTTGAACGGATAAACAGATACACAATTATATTTAGACACTTAAACTATTCTCTCAACAATCAAAAGAACTAGACAGAAAATCAGCAAAGATATAGAGGAAATCAACAACACTATCAGCCAACAGTATCTAGTCAACAGCTGTAGGATACTGCACCCAACAATAGCATAAACACATCCTTTTCAAGCACCATAGATCATATTCTAAGATAGACCATATCCTGAGCCATAAAACAAACCTCAACAAATTTTATTTCTTTTTAATCGAAGGATAATTGCTTTACAATATGTGTTGGTTTCTGCAATACATCAATATTAATCAGTCTTAGGTACACATGTCCCCTCCCTCTTGAACCTTCCTCCCACCTCCCACCTCCCATCCCTCTATAACCCTCAACAAATTGAATTGAGATCATACAGTTCAGCTTCACTTGGGGAATAAAATAAGTTCATAGTTCCTATTTATTTATTTAGTAAACTTACTTACTGAAACATCATTAAATCTTCCTAGCACAGAAGCTGGCATAAAAAAAGTCTGATGAACAAACAAAACAATCAATGAATGACGGAATGAAGGAAAAAAAGGAAAATATCTTGTTGTTCAGTTGCTCATTGTGTTCAACTCTTTGCAACTCCATGGACTACAGCATACCAGCCTTCCCTGTCCTTGACTAACTCCCAGAGTTTGCTCAAATTCATGTCCATTGAGTCGGTGATGCCATCCAACCATCTTATCCTCTGTTGCCCCCTTCTCCTCCTGCCCTCAATCTTTATCACGCGGCCAAAGTATTGGAGCTTCAGCATTAGTCTTTCCAATGAATATTCAAGACTGATCTCCTTTAGGATTGACTGGTTTGATCTCCTTGCTGTCCAAGAGACTCTCAAGAATCTTCTACAGTACCACAGTTCAAAAGCATCGATTTTTTGGTGCTCAGCCTTCTTTATCATCCAACTCTCACATCTGTACATGACTAGTGGAAAAACCACAGCTTTGACTATATGGATCTTTGTCTGCAAAGTAATGTCTCTCCTTTTTACTACACTAGGTTTGTCATAGCTTTTCTTCCAGGGAACAAGGATCTTTTAATTTCATGCCTGCAGTCACCTTCTTCAGTGATTTTGGAGCCCAGGAAAATAATTCTGTCACTGTTTCCATTTTTTCCCCATCTCTTTGCCATGAAGTAATGGGACCAGATGACATGATCTTAGCTTTTTTTTTTTTTTCTTAATTGAAGGATAATTGCTTTACAGAATTTTGTTGGTTTCTGCCAAACATCAACATGAATCAGCCACAGGTATACATATGTTCCCTCCCCCTTGAACCTCCCTCCCCATCCCACCCCTTTAGGTTGTTACAGAGCCCTGGTTTGAGTTCCCTGAATCATACAGCAAATTCCCACTGGCTATCTATTTTACATATGGTAATATAAGTTTCCATGTTACTCTCTCCATACATCCCATCCTCTCCTTCCTACCCGCTCCCACGTGCATAAGCCTGTTCTCTATGTCTGTTTCTCCTTTGCTGCCCTGCAAATAATTCATCAGTACCATCTTTCTAGATTTCATGTATATGCGCTAGTATACGATATTTGTTTTTCTCTGACTTACTTCACTCTGTATAATAGGCTCTAGGTTCATCAACATTATTAGAAGTGACTCAAAGGTGTTCCTTTTTGTGGCTGAGTAATATTCCATTGTATATATGTACCATGTCTTCTTTATCCATTTATCTGTCAATGTACATGTAGGTTGCTTCTATGTTCTAGCTATCATAAATAGTGCTGCCACAAACATTGGGTTACACATGTCTTTTTCAATTTTTGTTTCCTCAGGGTATGTGCCTAGTAGTGGAATTTCTGGTTCATATGGTGGTTTTTTTTTTTTTTTTTTAAGGCCTTGAATAGCTTTATTGAAATCTGTATAAATAAACATGCACATTTCAAATGTAAACTCAAGTGAACTCAAGTGCAGACAAAATTTTAACCTCTGTCATGCAGGAGATTAGTTTACATTTAAAAAAAAAAAAAGAAAGAAAGAAAGAAAAAGAAAAGGAAAGGATAAAAAGGAAAAACGCAAAACAGCTTTAAAAATACCAGGATGAAAAACCAGCTTTAATATTAAGGTATAAAGCAAAGCCATGATCAACATACCTCATTTATCCTGGTTAAATGCATTTTTCTTTCACGTTTAAATGCTAACATAAATAAATAATTTACCAAAATGTGCACTCACAGAGTGAACTTTTATTTACAATACACAATTTATAATCTATTGTATTCGATTAGTTCAAGTGAAGAACATTATACTTTTTGCTTTACTAATAGTGGGACACATAGCAATTTCTCAGGTAGTCGATATGTGAAACGTGCCCCAGCATTTATTTTCTATTAAAGGCAGTATTATATGCCAATTGACAATACATTCTTTCAACTAGATCGAAGGGGAAAAAGCAGCAAATGAAAAATGTTTCAAATGTTCACACATATTTTTGGGCATCCTGGATCCTTGAATGTGGTGAACTAAAATCAAATTCAAGGTTTATGTTTTATATACTGTACAGGTTCTGACTCTGGAACATGCAATGCCAATTCTCTTGTAACAAGTTCCCTTCTGAGAAAAGCTGTAAGGCTATGGTGAATTCCATCAGGAACACACAAAGAAAGTTAACAGACCTACCTTTAAAGCCAATTGTCCATTAGTAATTTAAAGGCCAGAAAAAAATTTCTCATCTAAGCTTGATGCAATCATTACTATGGATACAGAATACTATTAAATTTGTCTTTATATTACAATACTTATACATATTATAATAATACTTATTATTATACTTATTATAATACAATACAAAAATCTCCATACTGTCTTCCATAGTGGCTGTATCGATTTACATTCCCACCAACAGTGCAGGAAGTTTCCCTTTCCTCCATACACTCTCCAATATTTATTGTTTATAGACTTTTTGATGATGCCCATTCTGACTGGTGTGAGGTGATATCTCATTGTAGTTTTGATTTGCATTTCTCTAATAATGAGCGAAGTTGAGCATCTTTTCATGTGTTTGTTAGCCATCTGTATGTCTTCTTTGAAGAAATGTCTGTTTAGGTCTTTTCCCACTTTTTGAGTGGGTTGCTTGTTTTTCTGATATAGACTTGTATGAGCTGCTTATATATTTTGGAAATTAATCTTTTGCCACTTATTTCATTTGCTATTATTTTCTCCCATTCTGGGGGTTGTTTTTCATGATCTTAACTTTTCAATGTTGAGTTCTAAGCCTGCTTCTTAACTCTCCTCTTTCACCTTTATCAAGAGGCTCTTTAGTTCCTCTTCTCTCTCTGCCATTAGAATGGTATCATCTGCACATCTAAAGTTATTGATATTTCTCCTGGCAATCTTGATTCTAGCTTGTGATTCCTCCAGCCTGGCATTTTGCATGATGTTCTCTGCATAGAAGTTAAATAAGCAAGGTGACAATATAGAGCCTTGACGAACTCCTTTCCCAATTTTGAACCAGTCCATTGTTCCATGTCCAGTTCTAACTGTTGCTTCTTGACCTGCATACAGGTTTCTCAGGAGGCAGGTAAGGTGGTCTCATCCTGGAGGCCAACAAAGCCTCTTTTTACAAAAGGTTAAGAATGAAAAATAAATGATGCCCTGGAATAAGTTGCAATATTACTTTATTAACTTTATTCAGTATTAACTTATTTTCTATGGCTTATTGAAAATTTTTTTTTAATTCAGAAAATCTCACAGAATCCCAGACACAGATGTTCTCTGTGCAGCAAGAGGGCTGCATTCTGATATGGCCAGCAGATGGCACCAGAGGATGTGGTTCAGCCCATGAGGTTGTCCTTTCATAAACCTTAGGAGTCCTCCTTACCTCTCCCAGCCATGGAAAAGAGAGCCAGCCTAGTCCTTCCCTCTGTGGCCTGAGGACCCCCACCAACCACCGCTAGAGTGAGGATAGTGAGGATGCAGAGAGAGCAAGTGTAGAAAATGGTAGAAAATGGCTTGACCAGAAAAAAAGGCAAGGAAAAGTGGGAGTAAGATGAGGGCTGGGGATGGGAAAGACACGAGGAAACTGAAATTCAAGTGGGAAGGAGTAGACAGAATGGGATTGGAAATGACAAGCAAAGTCCCTGAGTTTGGGGCATGGAATACACAAGTGATGGATCACACACTTCCACTGTGTCTGGGAAAGGTCTGCAAGGATGGGTGTGTAGGCTGCTGCTGCTGCTAAGTCACATCAGTCGTGTCCGACTCTGTGCGACCCCATAGATGGCAGCCCACCAGGCTCCCCCGTCCCTGGGATTCTCCAGGCAAGAACAATGGAGTGGGTTGCCATTTCCTTCTCCAATGCATGAAAGTGAAAAGTGAAAGTGAAGTCGCTCAGTCGAGTCCGACTCTTCGCGACCCCATGGACTGCAGCCCACCAGGCTCCCCCGTCCATGGGATTTTCCAGGCAAGAGTACTGGAGTGGGGTGCCATCGCCTTCTCCGGGTGTGTAGGCTAGCAGTCTGTAGATTTGTCAAGGAAGTTGCCTCCAGGTGGCTTCTATTTTGTCTGTGAAGCAGGAGGCCACTCTGCCTGTTGACAGTTGGTAGGGGAGGGGAGGTGTCAGAGTTGAAGGGGTGCTGACAAGGGAAGCCCATGAGGACTGCTGGCCAGCACCAAGGATGGGTCTGGGAGATAACACTATCCAGCTCAGCTTCTTCATTCACTTGCTCATTCATTCTGCAAATATTCATTGATAACCCACTATACCAGGCACCATTTTGGACAATGCAAGCTACAGCCTGGGGGAAGGGGCAAGGGGAGCAGATAGACAAATAAATAGACATATAAATTTTAAAAATATGACATCATGGAAAGAGAAGGACTATGAAGAAACAGGCAAAGGGAAGGGTAGGGAGTGCTGAGAGTGCTGTGAATGGGGACTTAGGGAAGTCTTCCTAGAGAAGTGACAGCTGATTAGAGGGCTGAATGCAGCAAGGGAACGAGACCTGCATTACTGGGGGCAAGCATTCCAGATAAACAGGACAGCCAGGGCCAACAGAAGGGGGACACAGAAGGAAACGGGGCCAAAGAATAGGTCACACGGGACGCTGGAAATCACGTTTTATGCTCAGTATGATGGGAGTCACTGGAACTAGGGAAGCACATAACTGGATTCATATTGGTAAAGGGATCATACAGGCTCCTGTGTGGAGAACAGGCTAAAAGGGCCAAGCATGGAAGAAGGGACACCAGCTGGTCAGTATGAGAAAACACGCTTTATGTGAATCTACCACTATGTTTGGCAGACCATTAGTTAGACAGGCAGTTCCCTAGAACGGAACCAACAGCCCACTTCACTCTTGCACCTTGGGATCACCCATGGGCTCATTTTGACAGGCCCAAGCAAACTCAGAGTGACTCAGACCAGAGGCACTTCACTCCTACCTTTGTGTGTAGGTAGGGTAGACATTCCAAGTGGCTCCCGTGAAGAGGAATACCTGTTCCAGAGCAGCAAAAGTAGGAAGAGACAGTACTTGCTGAGTACCCCAGGGAACCTGAAGGAACATTTCAGAGGCTTCCACAAAGCCACAAACCAAACACCTGGGTCGTGGATTCACTGATGCCCACAGCACAAGAAACCATACAACCAGTTCTACACAGAATCCAGTGCCAGGAGAGAACTTCCCTCTCAAGTGACCTCCCACAAGTGACAAGAATTGTAGCAGTTTTGGCACAGGATGTCGGCCTGAGCGTGCTGTACTAGACACGCCTAATAGAGTCATCTGAGTATCAATCAATGCCACAGCTCTTTAAGAAACCTAGTCACAGCAAGGAACTCATCCTGTGTCTATCTAGTCTCTGGCACATATTTCAGGTGGGTATATCCACTCATTTCCCTTGGGTGTAGAGCCAAGAGTAGAAATGCTGCCAGGCACAAGGCCAGTTTTCGCAGAATCAGCCACACGGTCTCCTAGTGTGGCTGCACCCAGTTCCACCCTGTCTATAATGGCCTAAGATTTTTTTTTTTAATGGCACCAGCCTCTTCTTTTTATCACACAATAACTAGAATAACCCTTCACTGTAGCCCCAAACAGTGTAGCATCGGGGCTTCCCAGGTGGCGCAGGTGGTAAAGAATCTGCCTGCCAGTGAGATGTGGGTTCAGTCCCTAAGTCGGGAAGATATTCTGGAGAAGGAAATGGCAACCCATTCCAGTATTCTTGCCTGGAGAATTTCATGGACAGAGGAGCCTGGCGGGCTACAGTCCATAGGGTTGCAAAGAGTCAGACACGACTGAAGCGACTTAGCATGCATGTAGCACCAAACAGACCTTGGATTAAGTCTCATACCACCTATCTGAGTGAACTTAGGTGCCTTACTTGTATCACATAACCCTCTGGAGGTTCTGTTTCCTCACTGGGATGAATCACCCTCCCTAGTCTGAGGTGGCATCCATGTTAAATTAAGAGACTCTATGTCTAGCCCTTAAGTGTGAGCAAGTCAGACTACCCTCCTGACCTGCCACACCTGAAGCTCTCCAACTTGCAATCACCAAATAAACTTCACCCTCAGAGTTCTTTAAATTCCTACACTTGTGATCTGGAAATTCTACGTATTATTTTCACCCTTCATACTTATGTGATGGGCCACTTCTGTCCATCCCGGCACAGTTAGTGGGAAAAATCCAGGACGTGGGGAGGGGTCAAGACTGGATCAGTGCCTCCAAAGGTGAAGTTAATAGGAGGTGCTTCCTGCCGCACAACTCTGGCCAGGAAGGAGACAGACACTCCTTGACCAAAGTAAGATCCAAATTTACATTGTCCATTTAAGTACCATTATGTAAGTAAGTAAGTAAGATCAGTAAGATCTCCAAGACACATCATGTTAACTAAAACAAGCAAAGTGCAGAATAGGGTGGATACTTTGTCACTTTCACATAAAAAGAGAGAAGGGTATATATTTATAATAACATATCTAGAAATGGATACACAATATACTAATATATATAATATAATAATACTGGGAGTGGCATTCCACTCCCAGTGGAATACCACTGGGAGTGGCAGTGGTACTGGGGACAGCTGTGGGAGGAAGTTGTTCAGTGTATCCTTTTATGACTTTTGAGCATGAACTACATTGATAGATCCTCTATTCCAAACATATTTTAATACATATACTTACAATTTTTCAAGTTACCCATGAGGTGAATACGAATCCCTAACATAAACTCCATGAGGGATGTCGGGTAGGTCAACCTTCACAAAACAAGGATGCCTCTTTGACATGTGCATGTAGGTGTGTGGGGGGGAGCGGGGAGGGCGGGGGGTGGGGGGGCAGCGTGTATGTGCATGTAGGTGGGTGTGCATGTAGGGGTGTGCAGACAGGTACAGGGAGGAGTGTAGAGGCATAGCCATGTGTTGGACATCTTCATCACAGCCTAAGGTAAGGGAGTAAAGGATATAGAGTCATATGAAAGGCAGTGCCCTAAGCTTCTGAAGAGCTAACCCAACCTAAATTCACACAGAGTTAAACCAGGGGGTACACCCGGCTTTTCATCACATCCTCCACCACCCAACCCCTCAACTCTGTAGAATTCAAACTCTGTCGCTAGAAATCTGGAGTAAGAAAATGACTAAATGTTCTTTAAGGTTTTATGCACGTGTGTGTAGTTGTACTTGTGTATAGGTGGAAGGGTGTGGGGTGGTGTATCTGTGTAGGAGTGACGTATGTGTGTGTGGATATATAAGGGATGTATATGTGTGTGTATGTTTTCACCCACCAAAATGGCTGTACTACTGTACTTCCCAGAAGTTTTTCTGGGAAAAAGCTTCCCAGAAGTCAACTGGAGCATCCCAAGGGCAGAACCAGGGCCTTCTGGCCAGATGACATTGATTAATAATTAACACATCTGAGCTTGGCATGGAGCCACAACAGGTGTCCCCTCCCATAAAACTCACCTTCACTCCATGTGGCTATGTTACCCAATCAGGCTCTGAGAAGTCCAACAAAAGGCCAGCAGGCAGACCCAGGCCTATCTTGAAGGAGTTGGGGCTGGGTTATGAGGGGCTCTTACTCCTAAGGAGTCTCACTGGCAGGAAGGGAAACAATCACAAACAGACTGGGGTGAGAGGATGCCCCTTCCACTAAAGGCAGGCATCTTCCTTTCTGGGGGTATAACCAGACCACAGCTGGCCCCATTATCCCCTCGAAGAAGATATGACAAACACACAAAGACATACATACACACACATGTACATACATGCACACACACACACACACACAAGGCTAAGAAAAATGGAAGAGAGAAGCTGAGGAGCACAGGAAGGGCAAGCCTCTTTTATTATCCCAAAATGCAAAGTATTGAAGGCACTTACAATAACAAGGTTAGAGATGAGGGGAAGCATAGGGAGGTCAGAGATCAGAGCACAGAGGTAAATCAATGGACCCCACCCTGGTCACCACCCAGGAAGGAGAAAAGAAGAAGCTACAGGGCCAGGTCTGAAGCCAGTTAGATGTCTAGCTCTACAAAAGATACAAATCCATTCTACAGAGGACTCGGAAATGAGGAGTACACAGCAGCAAGGGGCAGGGCTGGCAGTCACGAGTTAGTGGTTCTTTAAGGAACACGCTCGGCAGCAACGAGGCACTCAGGTCCCCTGCTGGAAGAGGTCTCGGTACATCTCAATGAGACGGGCAGCCTCACGCTGGCCAGAGAGCAGAGCACCATGGGTGGTGGAATAGTACTTGCGATGGGTGGCCTCACCTGAGAACAGCACCTGCATAGGCTGGGCAGGGGGACAGGGAAGTGAAGATGGAGGAGCAAGAAAAGCTACCTGTCTGCCCCAGAACCCCCATCCATACTACAAGTTAGAAAGGAATAGGCGGGCATCTCAGATGCAGGTATTGTTATTTCCATAGGAGGAGGAGCTGCCCATCCCACCTGCCCATCTTCCCCTGCTTCTTCCCCAAACATCCGGGCCTCAGTCCTTTTTGCTCTGAGGTTTTTGTGAGTCCTGGCTCTACAATTTCAGAAATTCACACTGCCTCTTACTAGTGAACTTGGGGAATGATTTAACCTCCCTAAGCTTTGATTTCTTCATCTCCAAAATGAGTTTATACCATCTACTTCTGAGGGTGATTGTAAGGATTAAGTGAAATAATGTATCTAAAGAACTCAGAACCTGAAAGAATATAAGAACTCAATAAAGTTAGGCAGTAATTTAACAAACCTTTATGGAGCCCCTACTAGGTTCCAGGGACTGTTCTGGGCACTTGGAAGATAAAAGGTGACCAGGCAGCTGCTTTGAGGAGCTTCCTTGCTGGTGGGGAAGCCAGACACGAAACCCAATTACTAAATGGCATCATACGTGACGTGATGGGTGTTTGGGCGAGGTGCTGAGAGCCCAGAAAAGAGGCCCTCTGTCAGGGAGATCACACAAAGCTTCCCAGAGGACAGGACCTTTGGGCTTCTTCTCAGAAGATGCTGGATAAATAAACAGGCAAAGGATGTTTCAGGAAGAAGGAAAAATGGGGGCAAATGCATCTCCTAGGCCTTGTCTAGGAGATGGTGAAAATTTTGGCAGAGCCAAGCTTAACATCAAGAAAGCAGGCTGTTTAGGTGGGGTCCAAGCATAGAACAAATGCTTGCATTCCAAGCTTGAGTTTGGATTTTATTCCAAAATACCTCAAACTGAATGTGTAAGGTACCAGTCGGGGACCTTGTAGAATGAGGTTTTCATTCATCAGGTCTGGGGTGGGCTGCAAGTCTTATGTCTAATATGCTCCCACATGGTGCCAGTGCTGCTGGTCCATGGACCACCCACCTTGAGTAGTGAGGTTTTAACCCACCAATAAAAAGCCTACAGAGGTGGTTAAGCTGAAAGGGAGGCACATATTGTGGCAGAGGGCAAGCTGCCTACTCCACATCTTTTCTCTTTCTCCTCAGTAACAAAAATCCTGACATTTAACTGGGTCCATGGACAGAAGAGCCTGGCAGACTACAGTCCATGGGGTCGCAAGAGTTGGACACGACTTAGCGACCAAACCACCACCACCACTGCCCTCCAGGGAAAAAAAAAATGTATCCCAGTCTCTCTAGCAGCTGGTAGAGTCATGTGACTACGTTCTAGCCAATCAACTTCAAGTGCACTATTGCTTAGGGACACTGACTCTTCTCAAGGGTTCCCTTCTTTCACTCATCAGCCTGTCACAGACATGAGAACGAAAGAAGCAACCTCCACGGCCCTCTTGGATCACAAGGTGGCCTGGAAGATGGAGCCAGGTTCTACTGGTACTGGGCCTCAATATCTACCTCCGGATTTCCTTTTGTGTGACCTAAGTAAACTTCTGTCTTGTTTAAACCAGTTTGTTTTGCTTTTTGTTATATGCGCTAGTCCTAACTGACGCAGGGGACGAGAGAAGGAGGATGGCTATAACAGTAGCCTTTCCTGAGCACAGCTAGGACACACACAACACATTGCTTAACTGCAATCTTCCTCATCAATTACACCAGAGAATTATTTTAAATATAATTTTGTTGGGGTTTTAACATTTATTGTATGGGTATGCTTGGTGGGGGGAACTCAAAATCTACTTTATAGGAGCAGAAATATATAGAGATAATTTCAATTTATTATTTTTCTGTGTGTTTTACTATATAGTTACTATAGTTTGGGGGAAGGTCAGTATTTTATTTCCTAAAATACACTGGGGGAAATAAGCAAAACATACTGGGTCAGTGCTGCCCAACAGAACTTTCCACAATGACAGAAATGCTCCTTAATGACACACTCTAACGTGGCAACCTAATGAGGCTACTAATGTGGCCTCTAATGTGGCCACTCTGATGAGCAACAGGTGGCTCTCAAACTTGAAATCTGGCTAATGCAACTGAGGAACAAAATGTTGTATTTATTACTTTAGATTTTAATTAAATTAAATGTGGCTAACAGCGACCATATTGAACAGCACAGAATTAAAAGGCTCAGTTTTTATAACCTCAAGAAAGCATTTAAGATATCCTAGTTTGACCCTGTTTGTTCTTCCAGATGTTAAGTGTACTTTTTCTTGTTTTCTCCATCATTACAGGAGCTACTCCACCTATCTTACCTTGGCACTCCTCCCCTGGACCAAACACACATACACAACACCCACCCCTCAAAGACCCCTCACCCCGCAGCCCCTCACGTACCCAGCACACCCACACTCACCGCTGTCTTGGAGCTCTCCGTGTATGGCAGGGGCTTGGCCAGCTTCTCCACATCTGCCCCACTTGAGCCCACCTGTGTGTATGAATAGGATCCCCGGAAGTAGGGGTTGCTGCCCCAGGCTGAACGCAGGATTCGCCGAGGCTTTGGGATATTGGGGTTCCCTGTTGGGGAGTGAGAAGAGCCAAGGGGAAGGAGGATAAGAAATGGCTGCACACAGAAGACACTCCTGAGCAGACAACTCCCATTGTATCTCGGGGGCTCCAGGAAGGCCAGGCACAAAGAAGGGAGGGAGGGAGGCTGGGGTTCAAGCTGTATACCCCTCAATGTCTCCTTGTTTTTCTCCCCAAGAAAAACAGCTCCTCTCCGTGGGCCTTAATTTTCCTATCTGAAAAACATCCCAGATAATCATGTTCCCCATTCCAATTTCAGGGGTTCTTGTGGGGCTCTTCTGGGATAGTGCAGGAAAGATGTTTGAACAAAAATCAGACAAAACAACCACAAGTCCATCTCTTAGCAAGACAACATGACTAGGAAGTGGGGAATCTGAGTTGGGGTGATATCTGAGTTTTTCACCATCAGCCTTAGAAACAGAGAAGAAACAAAGAGCCTGTGATCTTGAGTGTCTCAAATTCCAAATGGAGAGAGCTTGCAATTTAGGAGGCCAAAGCCAAGACACAGTGTCCTACAGCATCTCTCCCAAGGGGTGCGCCCCCTCAGTTTCACAACCTGGGGATGAGGATGCTAGTACTGGTTCAGGAGACTCAGAGGGGCTAGAGGAGGAGGACAGACAGAGCGAGGCCTATTGAGCCGGCGGCGAGACAAGGACAGGGACGCACCTGTGAACTGCCGCAGCATCTCTGTGCAGATCTCGGCCACTGCCTCGTCATCACACTTCTCCATGACAAGGGCCTCCTCCCCACAGATCCAGCCACTCAGCACATGGCCGTATCGCTCAGGCGGATAGAGGACATCAAAGCCACAGATCTTGCGGTACCAAAGCTCGGGCGGGTAGGTGAGCGTGCAGCTCTCCGCCTCGTCCTCCCACACAAACCGTAGGCTGTTGCACTCGGGGCCCCAGAAGGGCTCCTCGAATTCTAGAAAGATCTTGTCAGTGGTGCCGATGCCCAGTCGGTGGATGGCAGCCACCTTCTCGGCGGGCAGGCCTGGCCGAAAGAAGCTGGCATGCTGCCTCTTGAGCACGCCCAGTGACACGGTCACGATCACGTGGTCTGCCGGGATCACCTCACAGTCCTCGCACTCCACCACCACTGGCCACTGCTCATCCTCATCCTGCCTCTCCTCCCGGGGCTCCTCTCCACCCTGACTGCCCTCCCCAGCATCATGATTATGGTCACCCTCATCCCGGGGCTCAATCTCAGGGCCCCGAGGGCGGGATGAGGCCTGGTCCCAGTGAACACAACGGACGGGTTTCCCCAGCTGGATGACGTGGGCTGGGATGCCCTCAGCCAGCAGCTCCACAACCCGCATGAAGCCCGAGGGGATGACGTGGTGGGCACCAGGAATCTCAGTCCATTCCCCAAAGGCGCTCAGGGACACCTCATCCATGCTGTGCGAGCTACTCTCACAGCTTTCCACCTGTGGGAAGAGCCAGAGGGGAGCCAGGTGACCGCCAAGGCTGGGCAGGGATAGAAGCAGGACTTTAGGGCAGTGCTGCCCTCCTCGGACCCAACTTCCCCAGGGTCAGTCTTTCTCATTCTGGCATTTGTACTCAACAGAGCTCCGAGATGGCAAAGATACCTTCAGGTACTGCTGGATCATGGCGAGCTTCAGGCGCTTGGTGGCCTCTGGATCATCAGGGTCATCCCTGATGCGGTTGCGCACCTCCTCTCGGGTGAACACCCCCACGCTGTTCTGACTCTCAGCGTTAACTGGTTTACCATGCCGGAAGAACTCCTGGGTCAAGTTATAGACCTGCAAAGAGATCCCAGGAGACTGAAAACACATTCACTCGTCCCACCTCCATCTCAGACCTAAGGGTTCTAACTCAATACTCACCATCTCCAAAGTGTTCCCAGATATGCTGAGCCCATGGCACCTCTTCCTTGGAGAATTAATGCGGTACTCAGTTTTGTACTGAGGCTGCACCAACAAAATGGAGGTTTGGGGATGGCAAACTGAACCTGGGCAGTCAGCTTCCTTGCCTCCAGACACAGGAGGTGGGATGGGCCCCAGAAGCTCTCTTACTGAACCCCTGCTTAGAACAAAGTGAAATGTCTGGTGCCCGTACAGTGTGTGGGAAAGGAACTGCCCTTTCAAGTGCTCCACATAGCCAAGCATACCGCCCACTAAAGAACCCACGTCTACACAGATAACTCTTATTCAAGAACCAAATGCACAGACTCTCCCCTGACATTCCTGTCCAAGTGTATCTGCTTCACCCTCTCCCAGGAAGGCAGCATGGAGCTGTGTCCTGACTGGTGTTTTGCAGGGGAAAGAGCAAAAGGGGCCCGTACATTGACAGGAATGTGTCTACCCTGCAACTCAGCTCTAGGACTGCTGAGGAAGAAAGGTGGTATGGCCCAACCCCTATTACTCCCTCAAGGGAAAAGCCTCCACATAAGAGAGAAACATAAATTAAACTTTTCTTTGAATATAAAGAAGAAAGCAAGTTAAATTATTCCTTTTTCTTCTCCCAACAGTCACAAGATGCTGGGTGTTTGGCTTTAACTGAAGTCCTCAGCAAATTCCTCACCTAGTACCATTGCCAAGGAGTCAGGCTTTCAACTTGCCTCCTCCCCCTTAGATTTTTCCCCTTGGTGATAAGCAACAGAGTAGCCAGCCAATCAGTTTATGTTAACTAAAGGCCAAAATGCCCAGCTGAGGACTAACAGATTTGCATGATTCTTTGTGTCAACCACTGACTAGGACTGCCATAATTGAACATGCATTTGCCATGTGGGTGGTCTCCTGTCCTAGGTTAAACAACATCTTCCTAATGTGACCCAAGGGAAATGGGATGGGTCTGTAAGAGCTAACAATATTCACCCCATTTCTCATTAAGCACTTTTCACTGGGATCTCACTTATCCTTCATAACACTATGAAGTAGGTATAACTGTGTCTGTTTTACAGATGAGGAAAGTAAAGCTCAGAGAGTCTCAATAACTATCTCATGAATATACAAGTATGTACCATTCTATATGAATGGCAGAACTGGTACTTGAGTCAAGGCAATCTTGCTCCAGAGATTAAACTCTATATGATAACTACCGAACAAACTCATCTATTCGTTAACAAATATAAGACATTCAAATGAGTAGCCCTTCAAAGTCATCGCCTTGGGAGGGAGGCTACATATTTATTACGAAGCCACCCTCAGGCAAGGCTTCACATGCTTAGAGCACACCTCTTCAGAATGGCCTCCAGCACTGTCTAACAGCTATATAAGGAAATCTCTCTCTTGACCTCATGGTTAACACCTTTTCCTTCTGACTCAAAGCAGCACGACTTAGAATGATAATAATAATAATGTAATGTTAGTCGCTCACTCATGTCTGACTCTTTGTGACTCCATGGACTGTAGCCCACCAGGCTCCTTGTCCATGGAATTCTCCAGGCAAGAATACTGGAGTGGGTGGCCATTTCCTTCTCCAATGATAACCTACCTTTATCTATCCTACTTTCCATGACTCACACTCTTGGCTTTCAAAAATCAGACCCACAAGCAGAAGTTGATGATGATCTACCTTCAGGAACGTTTAAAAGAACAAGTAAGTCATGGACCCTGAACATCATTCTCAAGAGGCATCCATGCTTGAAGCACTCACAGTAATATAGGAATCAGGACATGACTGATTCTCAGTACACCAAGAAGGTCTACTTTCAAGAATGCTGATTCTTACTTGCTTAATATTGAGTGAGAACACACAACACTATAGGATTGTACATACACACTGTATGAGTGCACACACATAAGACAATGAGTGTTCCTGCCTTCCATTGAGCAGGGACAACCCCAAAGCAAGGGTCAGTTCTCCTTTCCTATGCCCAAGAGACATAAAAAATGTATAATAGGTAAGTGTTGACCAGTTTACTAACCTAAAGTGAAGGGTCATTACACTATAAATGGAAGCTATCAGAAGGCAAGATCTACAAGTTACCTTGCTTGTTTTTTGCAGTTCACAGCAAAGTTTCTAAAAATATTAACTTTTTTTTAAGCCAAAATAAGACAAGGGCACATTCCCTGACTTACAAAGCTACAGTAATCAAAACAGCATGGTACTGACACAAAAACAGACACACAGATCAATGGAACAAACCAGAGAGCCAGACACAAACCCACACACAATTACTCTGTGATACAGGAGGCAGAATATATATGGAAAAAAAGACAGTTTCTTCAACAAGTGGTGCTGGGGAAACTGGACAGCCATAAGTGAAAGACTGAAATTCAAACATTTTCTCACACCATATACAAAAATAAACTCAAAATGGACTAAAGACCTAAATGTAACAATGGAAATAATGAAACTCCTAGAAGAGAACATCAGCAGAACACTCTTTGACATAAATTGAAGCACATAAATTGAAGAATCCTAAGGCAGAAGAGACAAAAGCAAAAACAAATTTAATTTAATCTAAAAATGTTTGCACAGCAAAGGGAATCACTGACAAAACAAAAAGACAACCTACTGAATGGAAGAATGCATTTGCAAATAATATGACCAGTAATGGCTAATATCCAAAATACATAAACTGCTCATACAACTCAATTAAAAAAAAAAAACTATCAACTTGATTAAAAAATGGGCAGAAGACCTGAATACACATTTTTCCAAAGAAGAAATACAGATGGCCAACAGGCATATGAAAGATGCTCAACATAGTTAATCATCAGAGAAATTTAAAATGACAATGAGATATCACACCTGTCAGAAGAGCTATCATCAAAAAGAACACAAGTAACAAACATTGGTGAACATATGGAGAAAACGGAACCTTTACCCTGTTGCCAGGAATGTAAATTGATGCAGCCACTATGGAAAATATGGAGGTTCCTCAAAATATTAAAACTAGAACTATCACATGACCCAGCAATTCCACTCCTGGGTATATATCCAAAGAAAAAGAAAAATTAATTTGAAGAGATACTTGTATCCCAAAGTTCACTGCAACATTATTTATAATAGCCAACCTATGGGAACAATCTATGTGCCCATCAACAGACGAATGTATAAAGAAGATGTTAGATAGATATAGATATAAAACATAAGTTATATATGTAGTATACATACACATGTTTTATATACATGTTAGATGCTGCTGCTAAGTCACTTCAATTGTGTCCGACTCTGTGCGACCCCAGAGACGGCAGCCCACCAGGCTCCCCCGTCCCTGGGATTCTCCAGGCAAGAACACTGGAGTGGGTTGCCATCTCCTTCTCCAATGCATGAAAGTGAAAAGTGAAAGTGAAGTCGCTCAGTCGTGTCTGACTCCTAGCGACCGCATGGACTGCAGCCTACCAGGCTCATCCATCCATGGGATTCTCCAGGCAAGAGTACTGGAGTGGGTTGCCATTGCCTTCTCCAAAACATGTTAGATAGATAGATATAAACTATATTGTTATATATATGTATATAGACACACACACACATTGGAATTTTACTCAGCCATACAAAAGAATGAAAATCTGCAATTTTCAACAACATGCATGGACCTAGAGGGTATTATATTTACTGAAATAAGTGAGACAGAGAAAGACAAATACTCTGATCATCACTTATATGTGAAATCTAAAAAACAAAACAAACAAACATAACAAAACAGAAATAGACTCAGATCTAGAGGACAAACTAGTGGTTACCAGTGGAGAGAAGGAAGGAATGAAGGGTAAAACAGGGGTATGGGATTAAGAGATAAAAACTACTATGTATAAAAAATAAATAAGCAACAACTATATATTGTACAGTACAGGGAAATATAACCATCATCTTGTAATAACTTTAAATGGAGTATAATATATAAAAATGTTGAATCACTATGCTGTACACCTGAAACTAATATAATATTGTAAATCAACTATACTTCAATTTTAAAAAATCAGTTATAATTCTATATACCAGGAACAATTAGAAAATAAGGGTTTTTTTTAAGTTATCATTTACAAAAATGCCTAAGAACATTAACAACAATGATCATACACATTTACCTAGTAACAAATCTGATAGATATTTAAGGACTTTCTGCAGAAATATTTAATCATAAGTATCAATAATCTCTTCCCTAGTACTTCTCTACTCATTGTCTTCATTCTACCCTCAAACTGGGGCCCAGAGAATGTACAGACATGACCAGGATCACAGAAAACCCTAGCAAGTTGCCTAGGCCCCCACCCCCATCACACACACACACACACACACACACACACACACCAGTGTGCTCCCTGTCCCCCACACTCCTGTGCTCAACTATTCCCGTAATACCTCACCTCGTTGTATAAATCACTGAATTCCTCAACCACATCCTTGGGGATCCTGCAGCCACGGTTGGTGAGGTAGCAGGCCACGCCATTCTTGGAGTAGAGGCTGATGCGGCCCACACTGCGCTCTCCATCAGTTGTCTCTTCCAGGAGCCCGTTGGCTTCTGCTAGATGATAGATAGGATTCCCGTGGGAGCCATGGATCCACGTGGCTCCCAGCTCAAAGGTAGCGTGTCCTGATGGCAACAACAGGTTCTTAGCACAGCAAGGACTCTTCAAAGAGGGCCAGAACACTGCCTCATCTTCCTTCTCCAAGGGGATCCTTCCATCCCCAGCAAGAGGG
This sequence comes from Bison bison bison, assembly GCF_000754665.1. Taxonomy (NCBI): domain Eukaryota; kingdom Metazoa; phylum Chordata; class Mammalia; order Artiodactyla; family Bovidae; genus Bison; species Bison bison. The sequence continues at coordinate 12,560,464 of NW_011494635.1, forward strand.
CAAGGAAGGGGATTAGGCCCCCCTCTGGCAACAAACCAAAGTCTTCAGTGAAAAGCTCCCAGTAAGAAACCATATGCAGCACAAAATGGATTCCGCTTTATAAATGAGGTAACTTCCACCCTCAGTGACTCTGACGACACCAAGTCACCTCACTGGAATTAGAAGATTCTCCTTCTGTGATAACATCCGACAATAGGCCCTCCCTCCTCACTGATGCCTCCCTCTCAGGAGAAATTCTACGGTACCAGAGGGTACCACATGGTACAGGTACCTGAAATACCCAGTGAGGAGGCCCAGCCTTTCAGACCCAAGGTCCCCATTTGGCCTTATTCCAATTCCTCAAAATCCAGTGGTTCAGAAATCTAAACCACTCATCCAGATGGAAAATGGGCAACTCCTAACTCAGTCTAGGGCAGAAGAAAGAGGGAAACATTCCAGTTTTGAAGACTCCTCCCCAGGGCAGTCTAAAACACACTTCTGGAGAAAACTAAGCTTTCTCATCCTATGGCATAGGTGGCAAAACCTTAAGAGATTGTTTGGGGCAAGGGAAAATCTTGGGCCCAAACTGGGATGAGGCTGGTGGCTCATTTTACCACCCCATCCATAGCCAAGGGACCAGATACTCTGAGGCAAGTTCCCACCGTGCCTGGGCCTATTTCCTCTTCTGGGGCTCAGTTTCCTTTTCTTATGCTGCAGAGCCTGTGATACAGTTGTCTCCTCCCTTGCCTAGCTCCCAGGAAAGTTGAAACAAAGAAAGGAAAATATAGAGGAACATTTTTTGTGTTTTGCTTTGTTTTTGGAGGCCTGATTCAAGACATCATGTATGATAACTTTTTTGCCAAGATGGACACAGTAATTCCTCCTATCCTTACACACATGGCCCTTTGCAATGTGACTTTGTCAGTCCTCCCATCAAAAGATGGAGTCTTTCCTCACCCCTTGAATCTGGGCTTGCCTTGTGACTTGCTTTGATTAATAGAATGCAATGAAAGCAATGCTGTGGCTTCAGAGGCTAGGCCTCAAGAAACCTTGTGCCTTCTAGCCTCACCCTCTTAGACTGTGACCACCATGAAGAGAAACTCAGATTTCTGGAGCCACAGAATATCAGCAAATAAAATAATGTTGTTTTAAGCCACTAATATTTCAGGCTGTTCTGTTATGCAGCAATAGCTATCTTGTAAACCATAACAGACAACAATCACCCCTCACCCCAGGAATTGGGCATTCCTCTTTTTCTGTGCTTTCTCTTTCCTGGGCTGCTTCTAATTAAACCATCAGTTCAAAAAAAAAAAAAAAAAAAAAGCCCTGTAGCCCTGTATGCATCTATGCGCCAAACACAGAGCAAGAGAAAAAACAATCAACCTCAAACCACAGCCAGTAAGGCAGAACTTCCTGGTGACTCTGGAATCAGGGGCAGGAATGTATGGGTCCCTTTGTCCAGGGAAAGCGGGCAGACTAGAGGGCATGAAAAGCTGGAAACCCAGTGCCCTTCTTCCACAGGGTTCAGGGAGGGGGGCTGGTCACTGGGGACATTTATCACTAATTATCCTTTAGAGCCTCAAGTTCCCAAAGGTATTTTTTTGTTTTTGTTTTGCTTCTTTTGAGCTTCCAAAAGAAGCAAAAGGGGCTTGCATCATGGACCCTTCCCAGGGTACACCAGGGAGTTCCAAGTCATAGTCACTGGGCAGCCATTCCAGGCATGGGGTATCCAGGCATAAGCAGGAATAAGGTGAGCAGCTCAAGGTTAGCAACATCAGAGTTCCACCCTATCCCTCAAGCGTTACAAGGAGGTGGGGGGCCCGGAGCAGGCTCAGTCTTAGGATGTTCCCTGTCGTCCCCCACAGGCCTCTCACCTCTGTCGTCCTTGTAACCACAGGGTACTGGGCGCCATCTCCACAACTAGCCCACAGTGTCCCTGGGGCTTCTGGTCATCGCTGCTGCCCTTACCACCGGGATTCGCAGCTAGCATCTCACACTGCTGCAGGTCCAACTGCAGCCTGGGCTTTCAGCCCCAGGTGTCTGCACACACAACACATACGCGCTTGCCTGGACTTGCTCTCCCATATTCTAGCAGAATCTGCCTTGATCTGACTCCTCATGTATATCATCCGTTCCTTCTTTTGACTACCTATCCGACTCCCATCATCACCTAAGGCCCACCCAAGCTCCCTCCCCTCCAAGGAAGGCTTCCAGCCACATGCATCTCCTCAGCCTCCTGTAGCCCTATCTCTTCCACTTCGCTCCCTGTATCAACTTCCCTGCAAAGCACATCTCAGGTGTCAACTACCACTGAGACTGGGCCATTTGTCCTCCCATCTTCCGCTTTTATGTCAGACCCTGAATGTCTCATCAAGACTTGAGAACCACAAATGGAGCCATCCCATCCCTAAAGCTCCTAGCCAGCCAATCCCTAAGGCTCCTAGCCAGCCAATCAGGTGTTGAGCAGAGTCTCCAGGCTTCCCCCAGCTGACTGTCCTCAGGTTTCCGTGTGCCTTGGGACGCACTTTCATCCTCACTGCCAACACATACTCCTGTGTCTGCCAGGGAAAACAGACATAACTTCGCATATACCTTCCAGGAAATGCTCTAAGGAAGACTTTTACTGTGATCAGAGTTTTTTAAAACATGAAAGTTTCCCATGTCTCCTCAACCTCTGCTTGTTCTAAGCCTGACCACCTACTTTTCTGAACCAATTGCCCCATTCATCAAAAGTAAATACACAGAATCTGCGTGGCCTTGCAGCCCAAGTAACAATGGACACAAAATCCCATGGAGGGTCAGTGTAACCCACATACGCCAGGCCACCATGGGTAGTCCCACTGGGCCATTTTCATTGTCAGACCCCTTGGCTAGGGAACCCTGACCTCTGGCTGCATTTCAGGCTCTCCCCCACCCTCTAGGACCCCTGGCAAAATCTGCCCACTCTTGGGTGTATCTCTTAACTGGTTGCTTTCTCCAGAAGCCTTAATACTCTGAAACCTACACAGATCCTCTTCCCAGACAATCCTAAGACCTGCCCACCACTCACAAGGAGGCCCAAAGTCTTCTTCCACCTCCACACTGTGCTGAGCTCCTATTGCCCCAGGGCTAGCTCTTAGTAATGGTATACTAAATCATATTCAAAAGTTACCAACTAATAAAGACTTGTACAATTCCCCTTCTTGTGAAATAGAAACCAGTCTACCCACTACAAAGTTTGGTTCTGGGTGTCCTCTCCCACCTAAACACTGTGAACCCTAGCTTTTGTTCCAAAAACAGAGGCCAGACTCCCCATTCTGCACACCTCAGAAGGGTGCTGAGGGGGCAAAGGAAGTTTCTGGAAAAGGCCCAGGCCGCATGCACGACAGAACACTAAACCCTGGGAAAAAGCTAAAATAACAAGATCTCAGGCTAGGCCAGGGCACTAGGAGACAAGAGGTGACCTTGGGAGATGACTGGACTGCGGTGAATGAGGCACTTACCAAGTTTCACACTCTGTACGCGGCCCCCGATGCGGCTGGACGCCTCAAGCACAGTGACATCTGTAAAGCCCTGCTCCAGAAGTGCTTTGGCCGCAGCCAGGCCAGCCAAGCCAGCACCGATCACCACCACACGAGGCTGTCCCCTTCTCCGCAGGCCACGACTGAGAGGGTCATCCGCACTGTCACCACTGGATTCACAACTTTGCATACCGTCCACGCTCGCCTCCTAGGAACCTGAAGCGGGGAGGGGGTCACAGCTCACCTGCTCTGCCTTCACTTCCCACCTGCCCCAAGAGATGCTCTCAGTCTCTGCCCTCAAGGGGGGACCTTGAGCCCTCTCATTCTCTTCTGAGGATCCGGACAAGAAGAGCCACCTCCAAAGGATGTGGGGAGAGAGGAAAAGACGGAGCCATAAGGAAGGAAATAGGAAGGAGGTTATGTACTGTGGGCCCTCATCAGCAAACAGGAGAGCTGAGAGCCCATCCCAAACCCCTGAAATCCATCAATCCCACCCCCAATCAACTAGGTACTGCTTCTTCCTCAAGGATGAGACAAGAGTCAACAAGAAAGAGGATGATCAAGAAGGTCAAAAGCAGGAGAAACTGACCCTGGTGCTGCTGACCCCAGACCAGCACAACCCAGCACAGCCCAGCATCACTGCTGTGGTCCAGCTCACACCAACCTCAGGATGCTCACATGGACCCCAGGATGCTGAACAGACCTCAGGGTGCTGGAACCAGCCCCAGGATACTTGGACCCACTGCACCAGACCCTCTGCTCTCCCTCCCTGGCCTGGCCCTTCCCTGGCCCTCACTCTCCCTTCCACTGTCTCCTCTTCTCCTTTTGCTTTCTGTTAGTCTTTCAGAGCCTAAACGAGGTGGTAATTTGGTGGGCAGGACACAGTCCCACCTTCCCCCAAGAAAGTGCCACGAGGCTGGTATTGGATGAACCTCTGCTATTCCGGGTAGGTCTCCGGTTTTTTGTCCCAGGCCACTCAGCCCCTCAGTCACCACAAAGCAGCAAAGAGCCCAGGAAACAGTGGACCATGAGGACCTGTGGCACCAGAGGCCAGACATCAAATTGACAGTTACACTAAGCCAGCTTGCTCAGAGACGCCAGTCTAGGGAGCTGATGAGAGGCCCAAGGGGTCCCTGAATCTGGCCCCAGGGCTGAGAGGTTGCCCTTCTATTCCCAGAGTGACTACAAGGGCTTGAAGGTATCTTTGGGCCATCCCAAGGGGCCACTCAGCTCTGATCTTGTCCCCACTTCCTTCCTGACCCAAGCTGCCTTTGCTAAGTTTTCAGAGGCAGAAGTTGCATACCGTCTAGTTATCCATACTATCCATAGTATTCAAGACCTAACAACAGGGAAATGAATTCATGAGTGGAAAGTAGCTGCTGGGCAATGGACAGGGGGCATATAAATCTAATAAAGCTAAGAAAAACCCTTCCTATGACACAGCAATTCCAGTCCTAAGAAAACACCCAAGAGAAACAGGGTATACTCCACCAAATAGATACACTAGAATGTTCAGGACAACTTTCTTCATGATAACCAAAAACAAATATCCCAAAGGCACATCAACAGAATAGATAAATATATTGTGCTATTTGTAGTGTATTCATACAAGGTACTATTCTTCAGTAATAAACAGAACCAAACTACTCTCAACAACATTACATTGACAAAAGAAGCCAGAGACAAAAGAGCACCATATTGTATGACTCTATTTATGTGAAATTCATGAAGCAGTAAAAAGATGACAGAAGAGAGATTGAGAGGAGGGGAATGAGTGAAAGGGTCAGAAGGGAACTTTCTGGTCTGGAAGGAAATGCATCTTTCTATGAATGGTGGTTAGTGCCACTATATATATATATATATATGCATAAACACCTCATTCCTGGCTCACTGTAAAAAATAAAAGCTGTGCACTAACAACCTTCTTCCCACACTTCAAGGTCTGACAGCTTGTTTCCATCCCACCTCTAACATTTATCACAGATTTTAAAAGAGTTTTTTTTCTAAATATAAATATGCTCAGGCTGAGAAGCTGCTCCTTGAACTCCTCGTCCCACTCTACCTGCCTATGTCACACCTGGGCACGGACAGGAGTGTCACCCCATTCCTGCCCCCAAACTCTCTCCAAACCGCACCCCACCTCCCATCCCTATGCTGCCCGACTCGGTGGAGTCAGGCACCGGAAGGTGGCGGAAGGTGGCCGGAAGGTGGCGCCCGAGACACGGAGACCTTCAGAGGCAGGGGCTCCCCTCCTCCTAGGAGAACCTGTATCCCGGCTTCCACATTCTTCCTTGTGCGGTTACGGTCTCGCCCACCCCCACCCCAGTGATGTTCGGTTCCGC
>NW_011494635.1:12566384-12566510 GCF_000754665.1 Bison bison bison
TCCTGGGAGCGAGGAGGTCAGAGCTGGCTCGAGCCCTTTCCTCTCCTCCCCCTTACCCTTCCTCCGCACCCCCTCTGCCGCCCTCCGCTTCCTCCCCAGGTTCTCCTTGGGAGGACTAAAATTAGA
>NW_011494635.1:12566610-12568253 GCF_000754665.1 Bison bison bison
AAAATTAGAGGTGAGGGTGTGGCTGCCTGTACCAGCGCCGACAGAGAGGAAGAGTCCGCCCCGCAGCGCAGGCAAGAAGTGTGTTTTACATCAGGTTTGTAAACACGCAGGGAGCTGCCGATGGGCACCACAGTGAGCAAGCTGCTATGCTATGCGAGTATCGAGACTGCCCACCCTCCCCCGACGCCTCAGTTCTCCAAGACTGGGGGGCTCTTCCTGGGCGTTGCTCCCTAGGCCTCCAGCCCCACCCCCAACCTGAGGCTGCCCCCCAGAAACAGCCACTTTTACGCTGTAAAGGGGTGGGATTACAGCAGTGGTTCTCAGACCTTACAGATGGAACCCCTTCTCGAAAAGCTCCTGGGGAGACCAAGGTTTAACTGAGATGAAACGGGATCTCTCTACTCCCTCAAGCCCCTAAGGTCTCATGGCAGAACTCCCTTGCTCCCTGGAGCACCACCTCTGAAAACGTGGAGGAGTAGGATAACTTCACCCTTGGGAGGCTTGTAGAGGGAAGAAACGCTTGGGGCAGCACATTGGGGTGGGGGATACCTAAACTTCCTGGCTTTCCCATCTCCATTTCTTTCTCTCTCAAGTGGTCCAGCTTGTCCTAACCTACGTTATTATGGACGTCTAGAGATTGTCAGCATTTTTAAGAGCCTTGTCCAGGAAAATCATTTGTAAAATTCTGTAGCTAAATTTTTTAAAGATATTTATTTATTTATTTTGATTGTCTGTATTTACTTATTTTAAAATAAGCATCTAAGAACTCATCATCTAAAATAAAAACTAGAAAATTGATAATAACTAAATTTTTATTAATAGGCTTCAGGAATGGATTGTGGGAAATGTGGGCACACAGTTTGCCTTTAAGATGAACACAAAAAGGACCCCACGTTCCCAACATATCAGAGACCTTCAACTTAAAGAGACATCATAGGGTGCTGTGGTGTGTGTGTTGGTCTGACTCTTTGTGACCCCATATACTGGGGCCCATCTGGCTCCTCTGTCCATGGAATTCTCCAGGCAAGAATACTAGAGTGGGTTGCCATTCCCTAGCTTCCCAACCCGGGAATCAAACCCAGGTCTTCTGCAATACAGGCAGATTCTTTACCATCTGAGCTATAGGGAAGTCATGGTGGAAACAAGTAAACAAGGGCCATGTCGGTCACCTATTCCACTGGCCTTCACTGCTAACCCTAGTTCTGTGTCTCCACAAGCCTTGTCCCAGATGGGCCTGTCAACCCCTGGAGCCCCTAAGCCAGAGAAGCCACAAGCACTGTCCACAGATGGCAAAATGAGGCATCTCCATCTTTCCATAGAGTCGATCTACCCTGGGATCCAAACTGAAGTGAAGAGAGAAAACTATACCTAGAAACACCTACTGTGTGCTGGGCCCTCAGTTAAATGCTGCACTGGACTTTTGGACCCTCTGTTATCTCAGATTGGGAGGGAGCACATTTGTTTTCTGTTGGTTTGTGCCATCTCTTCCTTTGAAATTTTTTAATTTTATGAGAAAATGCCTTACTGGGGAAGAAAAATCACTTAATTCTCCTTGGTGCTTGCCTCTCCTCCTCTTGCCTTCCGTAAATAAATAAATAAATAACATACCCTTCCTTGATCTGTATGCACAGGAGAAACAGAAC
>NW_011494635.1:12568353-12595490 GCF_000754665.1 Bison bison bison
GGGGGCAGAAGGCGGGGGAAGGAGCAGGGACAGGGCGAAAGACTCTTGCCTTCTTGCTCCTGTTTCCAAGGCAAAACTTGGGTAGGAGGGTAGGGCCCCCATGTCCCCAGGCAGGCCATGCCTAGTAGCTTCCACCCCCATTCAAGATATCCAGATGCCCCACTGCCTCCCCACCCAACCCCCACGCCCCTCCTACCCTCACTCCCAATTCTCTGGCCTGCAGGCCACCCCCCCCCGGCAGGCCAGAGCCAACACTGCCCCAGCTGAACCCACCCAAGTAGCCAAATTGGAAAGCAGACAGAAGAGAGGAAAAAGGGAAGAAAGGCCCTGCCCATGGCAGGATCACCAAAGAAGGATGAGTGAAGACCACGAGGCCAGGTGCCAAGAACGGGCACTAGCCACCGAGCACAGGGCCACTGCCACTTTCCCACCCACCTTCTCTCAACACACTCAGCAGTTTCATTTCGTCACCCTTGGAAATTTACCCTCCAAGAAATTAAAAAAGTAAAAGAGATATCCTGTCCAGCCCTCCAAGAAGAATTTCCTAATTGCCAGATACTAAAAACAGGTTTCAGTCCTGGCCTGCAACAGCTAAATTTGCTGAGCCACTTCACTGAGCCCAGAGCTGAACTGGGGACACCATGCATCTCCTTATGCTTTCTCAACCACAGTAAAACCACTGAAGCACCAGAGCACTCACAAGGCTCAAAAGCATCCTAAGCAGAAGTTCTGCCCTTACCCCTCAGGTCAAGTCTTGTCTACCCCACACCCCATATCACTGTTCCCCAGGTGCCTGCCTGCCTGCCTCCTCCGACTGAACCACACTCCTGGAGAATTGTTGGGCCTATTCCAAGTTCCATCCCTTAAAGACAGCATGTTGTTCAGTCACTAAGTTGTGCCCAGCTCTTTGTGACCCCATTGGACAGCAGCACACCAGGCATCCCTGTCCCTCACTATCTCCCAGAGTTCGCCAAAGTTCATTCCATTGAGTCAGTGATGCCATCCAACCAAGACAAGCACATTGTTAGATAAAATCTAACAATTCATGAACATCTACTATGTACTTCTATGGGGAAGGCCTCAGCATGTCAGCCCTTGACCCCTCTGAACCCAGCTGTTCTTTCTGGTTTCAGTTTTCACTCACACACACTCCCTGCCCCCTCCAAACATATACACATACTCCAACTTCACCAAAGACTCAGGTATCCCCAGCCTCGCCTCTCTGAAGGCCTATGGAAAACACTCCTCCCCACACATTACAGAAGGGAGCTCTGGGTTCTCTTAATACATGTACAGCCTTGTGAAGGACACAGAGTTTGTGCAACTGTGTGACTGCACGACTCTGTGTTGACTGAACCACCAGCAAGGCCTGCCCCATTGATGTTTCCTGAAGCTACAGACATCTTGGAAATGAGAGTACTTTGCAGCCATCACCACCCAACCCCAGCCTGTTCCCAAAGCATGAGCATCTCACCCCCAGGAAATCCTGCTGCCTATTACTCGAGTGAGGCTGCAGTTCCACAATCACTGAGCAGGGCTGAGGTCCCAGACTAGACTGGTGACCCCTTCCTCAAGCCCTGGGAGTGAATCACAAAGAGTGTCAATGACCCAGGCTGGTGCAGGATGCCCCATCCCCCTCAGTGTTGGAGCCCGCTTCAGCCTATCAGGCTAATTCCCTCCCTAATAGTGACCACTGCAACAAAAACAATGCCACAAGGGACCAGGCTCCCAGGAGCCCCTCACCCTTCCAGAACTGTCTCTCAGAAGAAACAAAAGTCTGCCTATCCTTGGCTCACTTCTGAATACAGGCTCAGGCTCCCAAATGTGTCTGTCTCCCTGTCCTTTTCTCAGCATCACCCCAGGATGAATGACCATATCCCAGACAACTGTATGACCAAAGCAGTTAGCCCACCTGGCTCACCTCCAGTCACCCTTTAGAGTCCAGACTCCCAACAGCTGAAGCACTCCAAAATGGGCCTACCCCTTCCAATAAGCAGGCTTCTCTACACAACATGCTTGCTCATGTGAGCTCTGTCCAGAGCTTTAGGGGCCACTTGCACCTTCCTTAAGCAAACTCACGGACTTAAAAGGGTCTCCTCCCAACAGATATTCCTAGTGCCCTGGAGAAGCAACCCTACCTCAGTTTCTCTGAAGGAACCCCTCTCTGCCTCAGGCTCCTTACAGGAGGGAGGGAGGGGGAGGGAAGCTGGGATACTGGTCCTGAGGAATCTCTCTGGACTGCCTGACAGGTCTGGGGAGGGATTTGGATTCTCAAGGGCCCCCTAGACAATGCAATTATTCTTCAAATGTAAAAAACGCCCAGAAATCCCAGACCAGCTGCTTTGCACAGCGGCCCTGACAATGGGGCTCTGTGTCTGCCCATGAGGCTCCTCCCACCGTCAACCCCAGGGAAGGACTGAGCCTGAACTCCGCCTAGCCAGACCCTCTCCAGCCCTCCTCACCCAGGCTAGCCAGCCAGGAAGTGAAAAAAGTAGGATTGCTGAGCCAGGCCTGGCCAGTCACGGAAGGTAGGCTGGGGTGGGTCAATGTGGGGACAAGGCAAGAGCAGTCTGTGACCCAAGAAGACACAGGGGGAAGGGAGAGAACACTGGCCTGGGAACCCAGAGACCTGGATTCAGGCCCCAGCTCAGTCTCTCTTGGCAGTGACACCAGACTAGTGTATTCCCTTCTCTGGGTCTCACCTACAAATACCTCTGAACTCACCCCAAAGGCAGAGCACCTGTACCCCATCTGCTGGACATATTTTTCTAAGCCCCATCTAATGTGTAAATGCCTGCCTCCTTCAGTCTTTAAGTTTCCCTTTGGTAAAATGGGGATAGATACAGCTACCTGGTGGGACTGCTGGGAGAATTCAATGATAGCACAGAAAAAAGGTGGGACCACCTGCCAGGGTCACCTCAGAGAAGGAGGGAAAGGGAGGATGATCCCCAAAGAGACTAGTACAGAAGAGGGAGCCACCTCTTCTAGGGCCCAGAGCTCCATTTCATGTGTAGAAGAACCTGTCTTCATCTCAGCTTAGACTCCAGCCTCAACCTGGACCCCAACCCTAATATCAGAGTGGACCTTAGCCTTGGCATCAACCAGACTATCCCACAGCCTGTGTATGACCTACCCCCCAACCTTGACCCAGCCCGACTATCCCACCAGTCTTGCCAGGGAGTGGGTGGGGAGTAGGCATCAGATATGGTGGCCATTTGCCAACTGTAAGCTCAATCAATGAAAGAGACAAAGCATGTGGGCTGAATTCTGCAGAGCCCTCCCACCGGCACTGTTCTCCGGCCCTCCCAGGCCAACATGGGGAAGGGGCTCTAGGGACCCCACCTTCCTTCTTGGCACTTAGACTTTTCTCCAAGCATAATGTCTTTATTATCCACATTTCTTTCCTGTAACCAAATGCGTAAAGTCCCTAAAAGCACAATTTTAAAAGGCTTTGTAAGCCTTTTTCAGAAGAGAAGTGGGTAGCCTGCACTGCATGGAAAAAAGACAGCCCTAAACTCAGTGTCTGGGGGGTTGTCAGAGCCAAAGGCATGACCCATGAAGGCACTGGTGGGCATGACGGGAAGGCATTCCTGGGAGGTGAGTGCTCTGGCTAGTTTATATTTCCCTTGATGCTCTGCAAGGTGGGATAGACTAAGTGAATTGTTTTAGGAACCCAGCTTATAGCTGCCTGCAGAGACAGAAACCGGGGACTACCTGAGAAGGGGTGGAGGAGGGGAAAAAAGGAAGGGGAGAAGTCAGGGAAGGGATAGGGTCCTTTTGATGGGCATAAAGCTCAGCTGACAGTGGAACCAGGGAATCCATCCTAGAGATCCCACCCACCTTCAGCAAAAATGAGTGGATCACGCTCTGACATCTAACTTCCAGAGATCAAATTGCCAACATCCACAACCCATACCTTGAATGAGGCCAGCCAGGACCCTGGACCCTATTAGCCAGTGTCCTGTGTCCCCAGTAAAGTCCTAAAGGCACAGGTTTCACTGTGGCTCCCTTTAGCAACCCTTAGGATGAGACCTCATGGCCTGGATTTTCCTCCCTCTGAGCAGAACCTGACACCCCAACTCTAACCACCCCTCTAGGAAGCTATTAGCTACAGAAGTAAAAGAGACCACAGAGCTGGTTACTATGCCAGTGACTACATTGGTGTGAGACTGCTCTTGGTGATGTCAATCAGGCCATGGGCAGGGGAGGGCTGAAGGGAGATGGTACTCATAGTCACTCACTACCCTGGGAAGGGCTGAATCTGGAGAGAGAAAATCAGCCTCAAGACCATATGAGCCCTGTTTTGAGGCACCCAAGTCACCATGGCCCTTGGGGAACCCCAGGAAGACACCTTTTGTTTCTCTCATCCTCCTTTGTCTTTCTGTCCCCAAACCACCCCCCACACACACACACACACGCACACTTTTATGTTTCCCTTGATGACTCAGCTTGCTAAATAGTTTCCTCCTTTGGGACTACCTTTAGCACCATGGTTTTCATGGAAACCATGGTTCACAGGAAAAACCCTCAGAGAGGACCCAAAGTGCAGGGATGAGGTCTAACTCTAAGTGACCCAGGGAAGACTCTGTTTTCTCATCTGCAAAATGGGTATTGTCATCACATCTGTTCTCTAATTGATCTTGGGCTCCCACTCAAGTTTTTGGAGGGATGTATGTTTTGCTTCCCTCAAGATGCAGCTTCCCCCTCCTTCATAGCAGCATTATTCACAATAGCCAAAAGATGGAATCCACTCAAGTGTCCATCAATGGATGAATAAACAAAATGTGGTACATGCATACAATGGAATGTTATTCAGCCGTGAAAAGGAAGGAAATTCTAACGCACGCAACAACATGGATGAACCTTGAAGACATGATGCTAAGTGAAATGAATCAGTCACAAAAGGACAAATACTGTATGATTCCACTCATATGAGGTATGAAGAGCAGTCAAATTCAGAGAGACAGAAAGTACAATGGGAGTTGTCAGGGACAGAGGAGTGGGGGAAAATGGAGTTAGTGTTTAAAGAGTACAGAATTTCAGTTTTAGTGGTGATGGTAGCACAGCAATGTGAATATATTTAATACCACTGAGCTGTATGCTCAAAAATGGATAAAGTGATCAATTTCTGTGTATTTTACCACAATAAAAACAACAATAAAGTTGAGTGAGTGCTACTCTGTGACAGGCCCTTGAGGTACAGAAACAGCCAGATGCCTCCCCGTCAAGGATTGGGGTGACAGGTATCTGTGTGTGTGTGTGTTATTCACTCAGTCATGTTTGACTCTTTGCGACCCCATGGAGTGTAGTCAATCAGGCCCCTCTGTCCATGGGATTTCCCAGGTAAAAATACTGGAATGGGTTGCCGTTTCCTTCTCCAGGGGAATCTTCCCAACCTAGGCATCGAACCCACATCGCCTGCATTGGCAGGCAGATTCTTTACTGTCTGAGTCACCAGGGGTGACAGGTACCACAAAGCAAAGCAGATAAGGGGAGAGGCAGCTGCTCTGTATGGGGAGTCAGGGAAGCCTCTCTGACAACAGATCACAGGAAGTGAGAGGCAAGAGGGGGCCAGAGCCTACAAATGCTGTGGTGACCTCCTAGGGATTTGCTGAATGAAGGAATGTGGGAGTAAGAGCAAGGATGGGGTAGGGATGACTTGGGTGGCCAGTCATGACACCAGGACCAACCCTTACAAGTTCTCTGTCAACTGGTCGTCTCCTTTCCCCCTCACAACAAGCCTGTGAAGTAGGAAAGACAAAAATTGGTTCCGGGACCCACAGGCAGGAGAAGGGCCCTGGTGGCCTGATTCCAGAGCCCAGTTCTTTCCTTGGGGCTTCAGGAGAGATAGGAATGCTTCTCCGGGCCACCTCCCATCGCAGGGATGAGCCTGCCCCCAAACACACAGCCGAGGGCCCCTCTCCCAGCCCCACTGCATAGGGCATCACCTGCAGGCGTGGCCTTAACCAGCCCCTGACCTGAGCTACTGTCCCCACGTGGAGATCCACCCATTCAGAAGATGGGGCACTTGAGGCCAGCGAGGTGTAAGCTGGCAGATGAAGAGGTAGCCTCCCGGCAGGGCTTCTCCCTTCTCCCTGCCAGGAGCCGCAGCCTCACAGTTCTGGAGGGAAGGAAGACAGCACAGTCAGCAGTTTCCACTGATTCTTTCAAAATCACTGACAAGAACTGAGGCTTGTGAGACAGCTCGGCCAGGCGCGGTTCCCCCTTGCCTGCCCCTTGTGACCGCACAAAGCCGATCTGTGCTTCAGCTCCAGCCCCGAGGGGGTGGGGGGCTCTCTAAGTAGAGTGGGGACCTCACCCATGGCTCTCTCAAGGAAAGATCTTCCTCTTCAGGAGAGGCTCTGGAGCCAGGGTGGGGTCTCCCAAGCCACGGGAGGGGTCCCCATTCTACTCAGCCCAGGATTCAGGCTCCTAATGGCATAGTTGGGCTATCCAAGGCTTTTGCTGGTTCAGGCAGCATGTGCAGGAAGAGGCTCCCCTTCATTCTAAGTTCCCTTCCTGCAAAGCTCCCTATTCTGTGCTCACCACCCCCCAAACTCAACATGGTTTATCACAGAGCACAGGTGGCATGCATGATCATGAAGAAAACATCCCTCCACAGTCCAGTTACTAAATAAACCCCAGGGCAAATCTCTATTTGTTGAACCCTTTGTGTGCCGGGCCCTGTGCTGGGCACATTCCATTCATGGCATCATTTAATCCTCCCAAACACCCTGATGCCCATTTAAAAAATGAGGAAACAGGCTCAGAAATGTTCACAGGTGTGACGGAGGCCACCCAGACAGAGTGAAGGGCAAAGCAGGCTTGTCAATGCCCGGCTCAGCTCTCTACCTTGCACTTGCCCACCTCTCAGGCCCTCGGTCAGCCTCCCGGGGCAGCAGGCCTGAGCACAGTCCTCTATCTGGCACTTCTGTCTTACCCCTCCCCACACAGTGACACTGTACAAACTGTACCAGGCACCCCGGGCTAGCAGGAGGTGTCCCCGGCCCGGCAATTTACCCTAGCTACACTGCCAAAACTTGCTGCCCAGAGGCCACTCGCCTCCTGGCCAAGGCATTAGTCAGGTGGGCTGTGGGTCCCATGGGGACTGACTTAAGGCTTGCCAGACCACAGCCCTTTGCCCTTGGTTTTACCCTCCATAAATAGTGACAAGGACAGTGATTTTGGTAGCACAAAAGAAAATTCTAAGAGCGGCTAAATGATAATTCCCTCTAGACAGTCACCTCTTCTCTCTGGCCCAAGATTTTCCTCTCCTGGTAACTCCAAGGTGATTTAACTGTGCTCTCCTTATACAGGATTACCCAATAAAGAGCTCTTCATAAAATTCAACCCTGAAGCAGAACACCACCACCTCCACCCCTGCTATCACCTGCCAGCCTTAGAAACAGCTGGAACCAAGTCAGAAAAGCCAATGGTGTTCATTTCAAAATGCATATGTGGGCCCCATGATTTAATCCATAAAACACCTACAGAGTTAAAACACTGAGCTTAGACAATAAACATACTCTTCAAGTTCTTTTGTTGAGTTCAAAGAGAAGCTTAAAAACTCACCAGCTTTTAGAATGAAGAAAAGTCTGTTCTTATAATTCTATCATCGCTGTTACCACTATTTTTCACTGAGTATGTCTAAGGTACAGAGGGCAATGCTAAGCATTTGGCATGGAGTGTTTAGGTTAATCATGTCAATACCCCCTTCTACAGAGGACAAAACTGAGTGAGTTTCAGAGAGGTTTCACAACCTGTCATCTGACATAAGACAATCCAAACTATACTAAGATACTAAGGCTCAGATTTTACTCTTTCTTAAAGCCAGAGAATGAATCAAATTCATCATCTTTTCTTGAGTTACTTTCTCAGATTAACTCAAAATTTTGCACTAAGTGTATATGATTTTTTCATTTTCCAAAACAGAAGAAAGTAAAAGAGATATGTGCATTCAACACTTAAAGACCTCACTTAAAAAATCTTTCCTATGACCATCTGCCCACTGGTGGTCCTGCATGTCTCCTACTTAGCTGACTTAAGGTCTAGATATTTGCCTATCCACTCAGAGCACCCATCAGCCCTCTCTCCCTGGAGTCAGTAGTTTGGGGGGGCTGGGCTGGACTGGCCTGGGGAAGAGGTCTGGTTGTGGGTAGGAAGGCATGGTTGAAGGTGTGGAGATAGGCTCTGAGGGGTCTGTGACTTGAGAAAAGGGCATCAAACCAGATGTCCTAGAACCCAGATTTGAGACCCAGTCACGCTACTTGCTGGCACTGCCAGCATTCCCATCTTTGGGAAATAGCTCATACCCCATGCACCACAAGGAGAGGAATTATGTGTCCATCAGGGCCTCGGACAAGGCTGCAGAAGATGGCTGGGTTCTTTGTTCTGTTTCCTAATAAATCACAACTCATTTCCAAGTGCTGCTTCTCTCGGTCTTAAATCAAACCTTCCTTAACACCCTCCCCCAAGAAGCAGCTAAAGAATCTGTCTGCCAATGCAGGATACATGGGTTCAATCCCTGGTCTGGGAAGATCCTACATGCCACAGGGCAACTAAGCCCAAATGCCACAACTTCTGAGCCTGTGCTCTAGAGCCCAAGAGCCACAACTACTGAAGCCCGCATGCCTAAAGCCCTTGCTCCAACAAGAGAAGCCACCACAATGGCAAGTCCAGGCACCACAATTACAGACTAGCAACCAGTCACCACAACTAGAGAGAAGGCCACGGCAGCAGTGAAGACCCAGCACAACCAAAAGTAAATAAGTTAATTTTTTTTTAAATGGAATCTAGACTAAGAGGCAGGGGTACTGAATTTACCTGCCCCAACACAGCTAAGCCACCCTGGTTTGGCTGAATCCAAATGTTTTTCTTCATCCCCTCCTACTGACTCCTGATTCAGAGAGAGCAGGAGAAACTTTGGGTTCCTGCCTATTTGAAGAAGAAAGAAACAGGGGCAAAGGAAGAAGAGAGTGCAGCTGAACTGGGTAAGAAAGCTCACTGAGCACCCAGGGCCTCCCTGAGGGCTGTTGTCAGCACATAGGGCTCTTACCCACATGCACTATTACGGCAATTTCTGGATCGTTGTTTGAAATGCCATACTCCATCACCTCCACCTGAGCTGCTGAGTCCTCACACTTCAGAGGAAATGGGGTGTGGCAAGGGGCAAGGCAGGGTGACCTCACTGACCTCCTCTCCCAGCTATAGGGGAGGCAGGAGGAGCACAGGCCCAGGGATTCTCCCTGTCCTACACTTTAGACACCCCTTCCGGGAAGGTGACAAAAGTGAGATTCTTAACCTCTTAGGAAAATGACTCAGAGCTCTGAAAATGACTATGAGCCGTTCACTCACCCCCAGCCCCATGCTTGAGACATGAAAGGGCACACAATTCTCTTAGGAAGCCAATGGAGAGTCCTGTACTCCTAACCCACCATGACACCCAGCCACTTTTCTCACTAAAACACTGTTCTGATCAAACCACTGCCCTGCCCAAAAACCTTCAATGGTTCCCAGTGGCCTAATGAATGGAGACAGGTCCCTGACACCTCTTCCCTGCCCTCAGGCCCCTTGTCTTCTGCGCACACCCACTGGACCCCAAGACCCCCACACCCAGACCTGGCCCACACGGCATGTGGGCCCTGCCCAGATGCCTTCTGCCCAGATATCCCCACCCTGCTAGCCACTCCCCCAGAAAGCCAGTCCTCACTCACTCTTTCTCTCGCTCTTCCAGATCACTCTTCTGTTCTAATCAAGACCCTACCCCGAGCCTCAAGGTGAGTGCAAAGAAAAAGAGAGCAAGCCAGGCTGTCAGGCAAGAAAAGGGAAATTTATTAGAGTGAAACGAGAGGGTGACTGGCACTTAAGGAGAACCAGCGTCCTCCCTTTCTGACAGGGTCTTTCTTATACCCCACCAATGAAAAAATTATCTGAAGAGATGGTTAATTTTTAGCCTGTAGTTGAGTCCTGTAGTCACGTAGCCAGAGGTCTGGAATCTGGTGGTCTCGTAGCTTTGAGAAGGTAGGCCAGTGAGGAAACAGAATGTCATTTGGGCAATTTGGTCATCTCAAGGATCGCTGTGATTTTATTCTTTGTTTGCGAGGTCAACATAATGAGCCATCTTAACAATGAGACCCCATGTGGGCCCTATCAACGCCCTCTCCTGACCTTTGGGCCTTTCAAATCTCTGACAGTCCGCTTCCCTGGGATCCTCCTGGAGACACTGCCTGCAGCCCTGTCAATCACACTAAGAGCAGGCAACAAGAATCTGGGTGTCACACAACCCTAAAAGGGAGATAGCATTATCCTCACAGTACCAATGAGATTGAGGCAGAGAGAGGTTTTAGCTTCTTGCCCAGGGATCACAATCCCACTCTCTGAGATTAAAGGAAGGGAGAGAACTTGTAGGGCAAGAAGACAGCAGGGGATGATAGGGTAGGAGGCCCTCCCAGAATCCCTAAGACTCAGGCCTGGCTACTGTTGGGTCCCTTGCCCACCCACCAAGTGAAGCAAAGCTTCCTAGAACCCGAGTCCTAGAACCCAGGACTGGTTCTGGGCCCCAGTGCCCTCTTGGCCATCCCTTCCTCTACAGTGCTCTTTTCTTCCACTGACTGTCCAAATTGAACCCAAACCACCAAGTCCACCTCTCCCAGGAAGCTATTGCTCCATCCTACCTCCCCTCCCTGTCACTGTGGGCCCACCCATCACCCATGTTTACAGTCTCTTGTGGAACAACATCCTCCCACATCAGCCCCTCCCATCAGGTGTTTCATTGGTCAGTTAGTCATTATTAGGATGTCTTCAAAAAAATTTTCTTTCTATGATCAAATCAGTTTAGGAAATACCAGTTTATTTTCTGCAGGACTCTTCAAGAGTCTTTTAAATGCATTCTGAATCTTCCACAGAATTGTAGAGTGGCTTTTCCAGTTTCTGCCCCTGTTTATCCCCTAAAACCTTGAGGCTTCTCAGAACAGTCTTTGAGAAACACTTCCTCCTCCCATCCCCTCAGGCTTCCCTGGTGGCTCAGCAGTAAAGAATCAACCTGCTAAAGCAGGAGATGCAGATTCGATCTGCAGGAGAAGGAAATGGCAACCCACTCCAGTATTCTTGCCTAGGAAACCCCATGGACTGAGGAGCCTGGCGGGCTACAGTCCATGGGGTCACAAAGAGTTAGACACAACAACTATAGAACAACAGTCCACCCCTTCAGGACAGCCTGCACAGCAGGGAGCACATGGGTAGGAATCAAGGAGGGGAGCATCTGGTCCCCTTTTAGGAGTTATGAGTGACATTCTGGGAGCTCAGCCTGAAAATCCCTCCTGGCACTGCCCAGGGCAGCAGAACAAGTGTCTTCTCTTTCTACCTTCCTTTGGGTAAGGTTACTGCCTACACTTCTGCTAGAGTCTAGAGGGACCTCATTTGACCAGTTGCCTCAGATACTACCCTTCAGGCTATGCAAAGCCCAGAGAACAAGGGGTCTTGGGAGATTCCCCCAAATCAAGCTGGACAGCTCTTCTAGGCAAATCACTCACTCTACTCCATCATTAGCCCATGAGTTTCAATAGTAATCCAGGATTAAAATGTATTAAGCTGCCATTCTGGGAAGATGCAGTGTTCCACTCAACAAACCCTACAACTCTCCCCACTGCTGCCCAGGGAGGGGACTGAATCCCTCAATTTACAGGAAACTGAGGCCTCAAAGCAGAGCAGACACTTGCTTGTAGTGACCCAGCCAGGGGCAGAGCAGAGAGAAGCATTCAGGCCTCCCCACGCCCACGTGGCCCAACAGCAACTCATGCAACCATCAGGGCAGCTTCAAGGACTCATGCAGGCCAGGCGGGGATAAGGGTTACTTGCTGAGGGGTAATGGCTCAGCAGCTGGGGAGACTTTCGGGGCTTTGAGCAGAAGATGGCATGTCTAGGGCTGGAGTCAGCTGTTTCCCTAATCTCCTTGGCCACACCCTGGCTACAGGAAGGGTGCTCACCCCAGATTGGCTAACCATAGGCCAGCTTGGCTGTGGGGAGAGATAAGATGCCCTACATGCTACCCGCGTGTCATCTTGCCCTGGGGCAGTCACCTAAGATACTTTCTCATGGTTTTGAAAGCTCCTCAAAGTCTGGCAACCTAGAAATCAGGCTTGTGTTCCCAACCTGAGACCCAAGTCCCCAGAAGCCCCTCACTTGGCCCCACCTCCCAACAGAGTAGCCCCTCCATCCTATACACTCTTCATAACTCCCCTCTGCCCTGCCCTCATACAAGTAGTCTCTACACCTCCCCCAACACAGTCCACAGGACCCAAGACAGTCACCTGTTTCAGGTCTCACCTGATCTGTGCCCATCCCTGTATCTGCCTGGCCCAAAGTCCCCAGTCTCAACCCTCACTACACAAAGATAACCCATAAGCCAGCAGCATCACACCACCCAGGAGCTTGTTAGAAATGCAGAGTCTTGGGCCCATCACAGACCTGCTGAAATGGAACCTGAACATTATTAACAAGCTGCCCAGATGACCCACATGTATGCTAGAGTTTGAGAAATAGTTTTATAGACCACTGATGTAATCAAGTCCTTGCACCCATGGCAAGCTTTGACAGCTCCTTGGGGGCCTAGTGAATCAAGTCTAGACTCAGTGACTTGGCAATCAATGCTTCAACTGACTTGTCCAGGCTTGGGCTCCCACTCTTCCTCAGGAAAACCATCCCATCCTGTGTTGGCCAAAGCCACCCAGGACTTCAGAGTCCCCTTAAAGCACCACCTCCTCCAAGAAGCTGTTCTGAACCACGTTCCACTATATCACATCTGGCTTGGCTCACTCTTTTCTCCTGATGAGTGGGGACCCTGTCCTGGTTCCCAGTGGCTCCAAGCACCAGGATGGGGCACAGAAGATGGCAGGTGCCAATTCCAGGTAACAAGGCCCAGTGCCAGTTATTGGGAAGTCCACCCTCAGCTCTAGTCTGTCTTCACCTCAACTCAGCAGACAAGGACTCGGGCAGGGTGGAGAAGCCCATTGCATACTTCAGAGAAGAAGCACTCCTCAGAAACATGGGCTTAATGAGCTTCCAGCAACAATGTGGAAAATGCAGAGAGAATGCCTCCGAATCTCCCTCTTTTCCTGGGGGACTGGGAGGTCTGCTGAGATAGATAAGCAGATCCCCTAAAACCTGGGGTCAGAATGTGGAGCAAAGCAACTCCATCCCTGTGTGGTCAACAAACCTTTTTTCTGCCTAGAAGGCCAAGTCACCTGCCCCGAGGCATCCTCATGACCAAACAGAAAATCCTCAAAGGACAAGGCTGCCACACCCTCCTGCCCACCCACTCCTTTCTGGCCCAGATCCTGCAGGCTGGCATCCCATAGGAAGTCCTTGCTCCTTTGCCCTGGGTCTTCAAGAAGGTATTCAAGCATGGACCTCAAGGAGTTCCTGGCTTCCACAGCCTCTGGGGATCAAAGAAAAAAAGTCTCTTGACTCTCATTTTACAGACACAAAAAGAAGTAAGGACAAGGCCAATACTGAAGTAGAGTAAGCTCTTTTCAGTTCCCATTTCTCTGTTCCCCCAGCTCTGCTCCCACCTTCAACCCAGCCCTACTTAGACCCCCATCCAGGTTTCCCAAGGCCAAGTCTGAACCTCCACATCATAACATCCTAGACTGAATCCAGAACAGGCTAGTTTATCTGCAGAGCTCCTATCTGACCTCTCTGGAGTCCTCACAGGCAGATGAAGAGGGCAATGGGGCAATGCTGAATCAAAGAAGTGATATTCTAATGGTGGTATCTCAAGCAGGGAGCTGTTTTTGTACCAGAAGAAAATGTCCTTCCTAGCTCCCTGAAATCACATTATGCATGACACCCTATTTGGCTTGGGCACAGTGCCCCTCCTAGAAGAAAAGGAGAGGCATGAAACAGACAGACTCAGCCACCCACTCTGAGTAAGGACCCCTTCTACCTTAGAGGGTTTGACTTCTTTCCTACCTCTCCAGCCCCAAGGCCAAGCACCTTTGGGAGTCAGGAAAAAAAAACACTTGTTAAAAAGACTTCAGCTCACATATCTGAGAGGTAAGAAAGAAGTGACAGAGTAGACTGATTTAGAGCATGGATTCTGAAGCCAAATTGCCTAAGTTCAAATCCTTGCTCTGTCACTATTGAGCTGTATGACTATGCCTTGGTCTTCCAATCTGTAAAATGGGAATAAGACCTACCTTATAGAGCTGTTAAGAGGATAAAAGGAGCTAATATTTGCAAAGTCCTTAGAATACTGCCTGGCACCCAGTGAGTATACCAGGGCCCTGGACTAGCCTCTTGGCCTCTGCTCAATTTCTCCCACCCAGGACACCCTCTTTTCTCCCTGCTCTATCCCAGCTCAAAGCCTTTCCTAGGCATGCCAGCCCAGTTGTGATCTGAACCCCAAGCCCCTAGGTCTGGCACTCACCTCACAGTCTTATCTTGGTCCATCACGAGTCTCCCTGTCTAGGGCTGCGCTTCCTGCCCCCAGATCCCTTCATTCTGAGAGCACTAACCAAACAGCTCAATTCTCAGCTGGGCTCCTCTGTGCAAAGTGGAGAGCTGTGAGTGGGAAGATAAAGGACTAGAGACCCCCCAATCTCAGCTTCTTCCTCCCCTTCAACTCTCTGCCCCCAGGGCTGGGTACCCAGCAGTCACCCAAGAAAGTAACTTGAAATAAAGCCCTGGCTGCCCACGCCATCTCTATCTCCTGAGTTAGAAAACACACACAAGCACACAGGTACATACCCTTCTGTTGACCTAATCTGGATTTCCACCAAAGGGAGCAAAGGAAATCATTGATCCCCAACCCACAGCAATTCACATCAACTCCACACCCCCTATCCATCCAATCTCCCACTACATGTACAGGCCTGCCTTTAAGCCATTTGTACTGTCTCTACTTCCCTTTTCCCACTGGCCCCCTCAGATTCTTGCAGTGATTTGCACAACTGCTTTCAAGGAAAGAAAATAAAAGTCCTATGATCACTTGAGATTTACAGGGGGCTCCTGCACTGCCTGACCTTCCCACCTGGCTGAAGATTTCCTGAGTATTGGCTACATTCCAGGCATTCTGCTAGATGCTCCAGATGCAACAGTGGGCCAGTGCTTAGGACGCTACACCAAGTAAACAGACAACTGCAACAAATGGTTATGAACTGTGATAAGCACAATGAAGAAAGTAAACCACGTGCTATGATGAATTACAAAGAGGATGGGAAGGCATATTTGAGGTAAGACCTGAAAAATAAGAAGGAGCAGAGCCAGTCCAGTAGAAAACCTTGGAAGTACATTCAAGGCAGAGAAAACAGCACAGACAAAGGCCACAGGGCAGGAAAAAGCTTAGGTGTTCAAACGGCAGAAGTGATTCAGGTGTGGCTGTCAGAAAAATGCAAAGGGGACAGTGGTCAGGATCAGCAGTGACCAGATCATGGAAGACCTGAAAGACCGGGGAAAGCTTTGAAATTTTACTCCAAGTGCAAAAGGGAGCTGTTTAGGCTCTTAGAGGAATGAGACTACTCAATATTTTTCTAAATTGTTCTTGTTGCTGTTAAAATGGATTTGAGGAGGCAATTGCAGACTTGGGGAAAGCAGGCAGAAGCTACTACAGTATTAAGGCAAGACAGAAAAGGTAGCTTGGCCTGGGGCAGTAGCCTAGGGCAGTAGCCTAGGGCAGTAGCATGGAGTCAGAGTATGAAGAATAGGCCTGAGATAGATTTGGCAAAAGAACTTGCTGTAGTACCAGCTGTGGAGAGAAGGAAAAAGATTCCACCTAGTTTCCTGTCTTTGATGGCAGGTGGGTTATGGGGCCTTTACTGAGATGGGAAGGCCACAGGAGGGTCATGCTTGGGGAGTGCAGTCAGGACTCTGTTTCATCCATATTAAGTTTTCATACCTATAACATCATAAATCATTAGATTGTGGCTGGATAGAGAGGTTAGATTTGGAGAAGGAAATGGCAACCCACTCCAGTGTTCTTGCCTGGAGAATCCCAGGGACGGGGGAGCCTGGTGAGCTGCCATCTATGGGGTCGCACAGAGTCGGACACGACTGAATCGACTTAGTAGCAGCAGCAGCAGCAGCAGCAGCAGAGAGGTTAGAACTGAAGATAAAATTTGCTACATAATATTATGAGAGTGAAAATGATGTACATTTAAGATTTGTGCTTGTAAATTAATGTTTGAAATTAATGATTTTAAAAATTATAAGAAAAAAAATGAGAGCTTGAGGGGAACTTAAATAGAAGGGACTCAGGAGAAAGGAGGAGGTAAGAACAGAGCCCAGGATCCTCCAACATTTACAACTGTGTGAAAGACTCATCCTTAAAAACAAGCAAGGAAGGGCTTTGGTAGGAGGAAAGGGGGTTTGTGACGAAGAAAACCAAAAGTCAAGAGAGGACATTACAAAGAGTGATCTAGACCAAGGGAGGTCAAGGAAGATCTGCTTATAGGGGAGTGTAAACCACTGGAGACCTTTACTAGAGCAGTTTCAGTGAAGCGGTGGGACCAAAGCCTGGTCAAGTGAGCTGAAGAACACAGAGACCATAGGTACAGGCAGCTCTCTGGAGAAGTATTACTGTGAAGGGAAGTGAGGTCATCTGTAGCTGGGGGAGAATGAGGGATGAAGAAAAAAAAGGTGGGGGAGGGTCATAAAAGGGAAGCAGTGGGGTGCCAAAGCATGTGAAGAAGGTACTGCTGGGAATGATCCAAGAGAAGTAACTGAAGAATGAGGGACAGGGAGCAGACTACGTTGGAATCCTAGTGGAGGCATTAGCCTGAGGCAGGAACTGGGATGCTGGGCAAAGATGCAAAACGCAGATGTGGGTCCTTCACTACACACTTTCAGATGCATGCATACGCATTCCAATGACCCCCCTAGACACCTGCCGTCTTGCTGCCTGCTCCAAACACAGACAAGTTACCCACCTACTTCGCGGTCTGGCACGGGATGTGCCACCACCGGCAGATCCTGCAACCAACCTGTGGGCACAACTCACCACAGGTGCCAGCTACAGCGCTTGTCTTATCAGGCCATGCCTTTTCCTGGTGCAAGCTCCGAGGGGGTCCCCAGCCTCTGACCGGCTCTATCTCTAAGCCCCTCCCCCAAATTGAGCACTCAACACTCCCTACCCCTTTCCGAGACGGTAGGGAGCCTAACCTAAAGCAGTCTGTGAGCCCCTAGTTGGCTCTTCGGAGAGAGCTGCTCCCAACCCTGTCCGGGGGACTCCTCCCATACCCCCCGCGAGGAGACTACCTGGACGCCCTTTGGGAGGACGGCCCAGCCTCTTCCAGCGTCCCGACCATCGCCCCGGCGCCTTCTCTTCCCTCCCCAGTGCCCACCCTCTGGGTCGCCCGAGCAGTCGCGGGGCGTCAGCGCCCTGCTTTGTCTGCTCCCATCGAGGACGCCCGCCGGGGACGTCTCCTGCCGCACGCAGCCCCAGGGTCCCGCCTGCCCTCCACCCCAGCACAGCCCCTGCCCCGGGAACCACGGCCACTGGGTCGGACCGCCGCCTCCCGCAACACGAGCAAAGGGGCGCGGCACCCACCGCCCCCGCCAGCCTCCGGGAACGCCGGACACCCTCGCCCTCCCGCACAACCGCCGCTCTAGCTGCCCGAGCCCCGGACCGGCCGAGCCCTCGGGGCTGCTGCGGGCCCCTCACCCTCCCGCTGTCGACTCAGCCCCAGCCTGCGCCCGAATGGGGCCGGCGGCCGGGGGTCGAGGATCGGGGAGCAGGCGCGCGCTGTACCTTTCCCTGCTGAGCCGGGGAAGAGAGTTTTCCGTGAGTGGCGCTCCACCTCGGCCTCCTCCGCCTCCCCTTCTCCTCAGCCGCCTGGCTTCCTCCTCCAGCCGCTGCTGGGACCTTAGGGGCCCGAGCCAGCCGCCGCGGCCTGTGTGGGGCCCCGTTCAGCCTCGCGTCCCCAACCCACCCCGCCCAATCCGTTCAGGCCCAGCCCCCGCTCCGCCTCTAGGCGGGGACGCGCCGAGCTCCTCCCAGGCTCGGCTGGACAGGGGCGGGGAGGCTGGAGGCCGCGTTGGCAGAGGACCTCTGTGTCCCTTCTTGTAGAGGGACCGGGACCCAGCGCTCCCTACCTGAGCTCCAACGTCCCTTCCTCAATCTGGGCACCTAACGTTCCCACCTGTCCCCCAAAAGAAAAGCAGTTAGTCCAGCCCTGCCTGCCCTGTGCTTGGGTGTAAGGTGGAGCCCAAGCTGCCTGCCAGGCAACAAGCAGAGCTAGGCCCCTGGACTCAGTTTACCCGCAGAACTCCAAACCCTACCGTCGAAAGGAAGAGGAACCTCTCTCTCCTCCCAGAGCTGCCTTCACTTCCACAGATCCACTGGATCTCAGTTGGGGGCGGGGGTGGGGTGGTTTCCTAAGGGGCTACCTCTAGCCTCAGATTGTCGGCAACACCACTTCGCACCCAGCAACCACCACCCCTTCCCATGCCACCTCACATTAATACCGGTGCAGAAATCTCAGCATCTCTGTACACTGGTGCCAATCAAATCTCAGAGACAGAGTCTTGGATGAAGTAGGAAAGGATAGCTTTAGTGCTTTGCCCGCAAAGCAGGCCACAGCCAGCTCATGCCCTCAAAACTATATGTCCCAATTTGGGGAAGATAGTGAGAAGTTTTATATTAATTGTTTAAAGAGGGCATGATCAACTCCTGGACATTCTTCTGCTGGGCTGGTGGTGAGGTAAGTAGGAATCAGCATCATTAACCTTCAGGTCCAACTGGGGTCTACCTGCCTGTGGGCAGCATACCATCATTAATCATTAACTTCCCCCACCTGGAGCAGGTTTCAGTATCTATGAAATATCTCAAAGATGTTGTTGTGTGTATCCCTTGAATAGCAAGGAGAGATAAAGGGGCCTTCTTAAAGGAAAAGAAATAGAGGAAAACTATAGACTAGGAAAGACTAGATATCTCTTCAAGAAAACTGGAGATATCTAGGGAACATTCCGTGCAAAGATGGGCACGATAAAGGACAGAAACAGAAAGAACCTAAGAGAAGCAGAAGAGGTGTCAAGAACAGAAGAACTATAAAAGAAAGATCATAATGACCCAGATAACCATGACAGTATGGTTACTCACCTAGAGTCACACATCCTGGAGTGTGAAGTGAAGTGGGCCTTAAGAAGCATTACTACAAAAAAAGCTACTGGAGATGACAGAATTCTAGCTGAGCTATTTAAAATCCTAAAAGATGCTGCTGCTAAAGTGCTGCACTCAATATGCCAGCAAATTTGGAAAGCTCAGCAGCAGCCACAGGACTGGAAAAGGTCAGTTTTCATTCTAATTCCAAAGAAGATCAATGCCAAAGAGTGTTCAAATTACCAGGCAGTTGTGCTCATTTCACATGCTAGCAAGATTATGCTCAAAATACTTCAAGCTAGGCTTCAACAGTACATGAAGCAAGATGTACAAGCTAGATTTTGAAGAGGCAGAGGAACCAGAGATCAAATTGTCAACATTTGTTGGATCATGGAGAAAGCAAAGGATTTCCAGAAAAACATGTGCTGCTACTCATTGGCTCCACTAAAGCCTTTGACTGTGTGGGGGGTCAAAAAAAATTGTGGAAAATTCTTAAAGAGATGGGGGTATCAGACCATCTTGCCTGTCTCCTGAGAAGAACCAGACATGGAACAACTGACTGGTTCAAAAACTGGGAAATAAGTACAATAAAGCTGTATATTGTCATTCTTCTTATGAAACTTATATACAGAGTACATCATGCAAAATGCCAAGCTGGATGAATCACAAGATGGAATCAAGATGACTAGGAGAAATATCAACAACCTCAAATATGCAGATGGTACCACTCTAATGGCAGAAAGTGAAGAAAAACTAAAGAGCTTCTTGATGAAGGTGAAAAAGGACATTGAAAAAGCTGGTTTAAAACTCAACATAATAAAAACTAAGATCACAGCATCTGGTCTCATCACTTCATGGCAAATAGAAGGGGAAAAGTAGAGGCAATGACAAATGTTATTTTCTTGGGCTCCAAAATCACTGCAAATGGTGACTGCAGTCATGAAATTAAAAGATGCCTTGCTCCTTGGAAGGAAAGCTATGACAAACCTAGAACAGGAATTAAAAAGCAGAGATATCACTTTGCCAACAAAGTCAATATATTTGTTTCCAATTCCAAGTTTTGTCTGTTTACAGCATGACAGGCCAGTTAACCCAGCAACAAGGTATTGAGACAAGGAATATGACTTTATTCAGAAAGCCAGTTGACAGAGGAAAATGGTTGACAAATGTCTCAAAATAACCATCTTTTTCGGGTCTGGATTCCAACTACTTTTATAGGACAGAATAGGGGAGGAGTTGAGGAAGTAAAAGCCAAGTCTATACCCCCACCAATAATGCCAGAGAAGATGAAGTTGAACAGTTCTATGAAGACCTGCAAGACCTTCTAGAATTAACACCAAAAAAAGATGTCCTTTTCATCATAAGAGATTGGAATACAAAAGTAGGAAGTCAAGAGATACCTGGAATAACAGACAAGTTTGGCCTTGGTGTACAAAATGAAGGAGGGCAAAGGCTAACAGAGTTTTGCCTAGAGAACTGATCATGGCAAACACCCTTTTCCAACAACATAAGAGATGACTCTACACATGGACATCACCAGATGGTCAATACCGAAATCAGCCTGATTACATTCTTTGTAGCCCCGAAGATGGAGAAGCTCTATACAGTGAGTAAAAGCAAAACCTGGAGCTGACTGTGGCTCAGATCATGAGCTCCTTACTGAAAAATTCAGACTTAAATTGAAGAAAGTAGGGAAAAACCACTAGGCCATTCAGGTATGACCTAAATCAAATCCCTTGTGATTATACAGTGGAAGTGACAAATAGATTCAAGGAATTAGGTCTGATAGACAGAGGTCCAAAGAACTATGGAAAGAGGTTCATAACATTGTACAGGAGGCGGTGACCAAAACCACCCCCAAGAAAAAGAAATGTAATATATACAAATAGTTGAGAAAAAAAGAGAAGCGAAAGGCAAAGGGGCAAAGGAAAGCTATCCCATCTCAATGCAGAGTTCCAAAGAACAGTAAGAAGAGTAAGAATAGTAAGGAGAGATAAGAAAGCCTTACTTAAAGTAAAGACGATTATCTCGCAAATATCTGCTGGAATGGCCAACCTCAGAGAGTGCGTGCTTGTGCTTAGTTGCTTCAGTTGAGTCCGACTCTTTGTAACTCAATGGAGCTACAAGAGCCTGCAAGGCTCCTCTGTCCATGAGATTCTCCAGGCAAGAATACTGGAGTGGGTTACCATGCCCTCCCCCAGGGGATCTTCCTGACCCAGGGAGCAAACCTGGTCTCCTGCATCAGCAGGTGGATTCTTTACCACTAGCACCACCTGGGAAGCCGCAAACTCAGGGAAAGTGGAAGTGAAAGTTGCTCAGTCGTGTCTGACTCTTTGCAATCCCATGGACTATATAGTCCATGGAATTCTCCAGGCCAGAATACTGGAGTGGGTAGCCGTTCCCTTCTCCAGGGGATCTTCCCAATCCACGGATTGAACCCAGGTCTCCCACACTGCAGGTGGATCCTTTACCAGCTGAGCCACAAAAGAAGCCCAGGGATGTATTAATCTCTTCAGGCAGAGGGGCAAGGTTCCCCAAGGCAGGTCATTATGTATGATTATAATAGCAAAAACAATGAAAAACAAAGGTTAAAGTCAAAGAAACAGATACATCATGGAGTCGGAATTGGCTCTTCCCTGCAACACAGTCAAGGGTATGGTTTTTCCAGTAGTCATGTACAGATGTGAGAGTTGGATCATAAAGAAGGCTGAGCACCAAAGAATTGATGCTTTCCAATGGTGGTGCTGGAGAAGACTCTTGGCAGTCCCTTGGAATGCAAGGAGGTCAAACCAATCAATCCTAAAGGAAATCAACCCTGAATATTCATTGGAAAGACTGATGCTGAAGCTGAAGGTCCAATATTTTGGCCACCTGATGCAAAGGGCCAACTCATTGGGAAATACCCTCATGCTGGTAAAGATTGAAGGCAAAAGGAAAATGGGGGCAGCCCAGGATGAGATGATTAGATAGCATTACCAACTCAATGGACATGAGTCTGAGCAAATCCTGGGAGATGGTGGAGGACAGAGGAGCCTGGCGTGCTGAAGTCCATGGGGCCACAAAGAATTGGACACAACTTAGTGACGGAACAACAACAATCCCTTGATAGGGAAACAAGACCTTGCCCCGAGGCTGCTCTTGACTGTTTCTCCCTGGTCTCACTCCTCCTCCCTTTCCTAATTATCAACTGTTTGAATTTACCCATTGGAACTCAGGGAAGGTCATGGAGGCTGCATGAAGATTATTTACTATAATCAAAGAAATGGGGGACACAGAAAGGCCTTGTGTCCAGAAGCCCCACAGGACCCTGCATGGTATCAATCTCGAATGTTTAACTGCACAAAGAGGAAAGTGCGGTGGGAGGGGGAGCATTCAAATCACTGGAGCCTGTCCCTTCACAGTACATGACCTTGAGTGGAAGTGGCCTCTGTAAGAAACTATTTTTCATTTGTACCCACTGCCTCATCCTCGATTTAATAAAACTCAAAGCAACTCTAAATGTGAGGGTCAGTTTTTCCTTAAAGAACAAAACAAACAAACAAACAAAAACCCCCAAAGATTTGGAGGTTATTTGTTCATTTATTTTCTACTTGAGATTCTGCTCACTGGTAGTCTTTCACTGCTCTACTTTGGTGGCAGGGAGGAGGGAGTGTCTTTGACAATTTCATTCTATTTAATCCTGTGAGCATCTCCAGGGCTTCCTGGTAGTGACAGAGTCTAAGTCCAAGGGGTCAAGCCTTCCGTGGAAGCTGGGCCCTGCCTTAACTGAGTCCACTAAGCTCCTCTGTCCAATGGAATTCTCCAAGCAAGAATACTAGAGTGGGTTGCCCTGCCCTCCTCCAAGGAATCTTCCCAACCCAGGGATCAAACCGAGGTCTCTCACATTGCAGGTGGATTCTTTACCCATCTGAGCCACCAGGGAAGCCCCTGGTGTAATTGTCTATTACTGTGTAACTGTAATGTTACTGTTACTGTGTAACCAACCCCAAAACTTAGTGGCTTAAAGCAACAATGATTTCTTCCTCAGAATTCATTGGGTTCACTGGGCTCAGCTAGATAATTTTTTCTGTTGCATTCAATGTTGACCAGTTGACCAGTGTTAACCAGTTTAAGTTGACATCAACTTAAAGCTTGTCTGGAACTCAAACAATCCAAATGGCTTCTCTCTACAGAATATACTAACAACCTGGCAGCTTGACTTCCCAGAGGGTGAGAATGGAATGTGCTAGGCATCTTAAGACTAGGCCCAGGAGGACCTGCAAGATGGTGAAGGAATAGGACAGGGAGACCACCTTCTCCCCCACAAATATATCAAAAAATCATCTGCATGTGGAACAATTCCCACATAACATCTGAACACTGACAGAGGACCCCAGACTTCCAGAAAAACAAACCAATCTCCTCAGAATCAAGTAGGGCAAAAAATAAAGACAAAAAAAGGGAGACAAAGAAGTTTGGGACAGAGACCTGCACCCCAGGGAGGGAGTTGTGAAGGAAGAAAACTTTCCACACACTTTCCTAGTTTCCTACCCACTCAGAGACAGGGTCAGAGGGGAACTTCAGAACCTCAGAGAGGAGTGCAGCGAGACAGGTGCTCTGAAGCTCTGAAGGCAAAACAGAGAAAATTCACCACAGAGATCACGCCAAATGGCATTTCCCAGCTGAGAAGCAGCTTACGTGCTCTCATCTGCCCACAGCAAGTAGGGGCTGAGTGCAGAGGCTCAGGCCTCAGGGGTTGGTCCATAGGGACAGGACCAGGGTTGACTGCCATGAAAATACTCTGAAGGGGCTAATGTGACACTGCAGAGGCAGACCAGGGAAAACCACCCGAGGAGCAAAATATCATTCCTGCAGGAAGGCTTTAACACAGTACTCTAACCCCAAATGCTCAAAGGACAAAGGAACCCTGTACTAGCTAATGCCTAAAGGGGGGCGAGCCAGCTATAGTCTACAGCCCCAGAGGCAGAGAAGCTGGTGAGAATGCCAGAGGCAGAAGTCAGGGCGGCGCTATGGTCCCAACCCCAGAAATCACAATTACCGCCAAGCTGTGAGCTGCCTCGGGTTGCTACCCATGTCTTCCTAGGAGCCCAAGTGGTTCAGCTCTGCCAAGGGTGTCACAACCCAGGACCCATAGGGAAACGCAAGACCCACCTCAGACTGTGGCAACCTCCTGCAGGGACCAACTGAGGTGAGCACGCCCCACACACCCTAGCAGCATCTGCTGTACTTCTACCCTTTCCCAGCACAACTGAGCAAGTGAGTCCTAATAAGCAGCTGCCTTCACCCACCTCACGTCTGGGCAGAGAAGAGACACTAAAGAGAGATTTACAAGTGGAGGTAGGCCCAAAACCAAAGCAGAACACCAAGGGCTACATGAGCAAAGGAAAGAAGGGGAAACTACCCTGGAAGTGGCAGGTGCAATGGTTTAAATTCCTGCAATTAGCCCGAGACTGCACTTCAGGGACAACTGTAGACTTTGAGAACAAGTACAAGCTGGAGCAAGGGAAGATCTGATTCTGAACTGAGCCCACACTGCCCACAACAGATCCAGAGACCTTCCTAGGTATATTGGAGGACTTTCTGAGTAGGCAAATCAACTTAAACAGGAAAATGGAAGAATCACTTGGTCATTCCTCTCACTGCTGTTGCTGCTGCTGCTAAGTCACTGCAGTCGTGTCCAACTCTGTGCAACCCCATAGACAGCAGCCCATGAGGCTCCCCCGTCCCTGGGATCTCCAGGCAAGAACACTGGAGTGGGTTGCCATTGCCTTCTCCGATTCCTCTCACTACTGCTATCTATATATTTCCACCCCCTATTCCCTTTTTTCTCATATTGTCCTAATATGTTTATTACTCCCTTAATTTTTATGACTTATTTCTTCCTTTTAAAAAAACACTATATTTTTAAAATAAATTCCGTATTTTTGATTTTGATGTTTTGTTTTTGATTTGTATTTTTGAGTCTAATTTTTTCCCATGTTTTTTATCTTTGTTTTTTGATCTTTTGTTTCTGATTTTGTATCTTTGAGAGTCTAATTTTTAGTATTAATTTGCACTTAGGGGTTTGATAATAATCTTGATTGCTGTCTTCTGACTCCTTTTCTTACCCATCTTTTTTTCTTTTTCTTCTTCCTCCTTTGTTTCCCTATATAATTATGTGAATTTCCTTGGGAGTTCCTGGCTATTTAGAGTTTTTTCACTGTTAGTCCAGAGATTTTTGTTTTCTGTGCTGTGTGACCTGTGAAGTCTTCATGCTACTGTAAGGAACTCGAGTCCAGGAATCTGGACCACCAGAGAACTCTTGCCCCATGGAAGATTAATAGGCAAGAGCCCTCCCAAAGGCCTCCATCTCAACATGAAGGCCAAGCAACACCCAAAAGACAGCAAGCTCCAGAGCTGGATGCCCCACGCCAATCCTTCAGCAAAACAGGGGCACAACCCCGCTATATGGCAGACAGGCTACCCAAAACCATACCAAACCCATAGACACCCTAAAAGACACTACTGGACACAGCACTGCCCTCCAGAGAAACAAGACCCAGCCCCATCTACCAGCGTACAGGCACAAGTCCTCCCAACCAGGAAACCATCACAAAGCCCTGGCCCAATCCCACCCAAGGTGACAGACTCCATAAGTAAGAGGAACTGTGACCTTCCAGCTTACAGAAATGAGACCCAAAACACAGTAAATTAAACAAAATGAAAAGGCAGAGAAAAATGCAGTGGATGAAGGAATATGATATAAACTTACAAGACCAAATTAATGAAGAGGAATCAAGCAATCAACCTGAACAGGAAGTCAGAGTAATAATAGTAAAGATGATCCAAAATCTTGAAAATAAAATGAAGGCACAGATAAATAGACTGGAGGCACGAATCAAAAAGATGCAAGAAATGTTTAGCAAGGACTTAGAAAAGAGTAAATAATAACAATGAACAACACAATAACTGAGATTAAAAATACACTGTAGGGAACCAACAAAAGAGTGACTGAGGCAGAAGAACAGATAAGTGAGCTTGGAAGATAGAATGGTGGAAATAACTGAAATGAACACAGTAAAAATAAAAAGTAATGGGAACAATCTCAGAGATCTCTGGAACAATGTTAAGTGCTCCAACATTTGAACCATAGGGATCCCAGAAGAAAATAAATGAAAGGGCATGAGAAAATATTTGAGGAGATTATAGTTGAAAATTTCCCTAAAACAGGAAAGGAAATAGCCACCCAAGTCTAAAAAGCCCGGAGAGTCCCATACAGGAGAAACCTGAGGAGAAACTTGCCAAGACATGTATTAATCAAGCTAACAAAAATTAAGCACAAATATTAAAAGCAGCAAGGGAAAAGCAACAAATAACATACAAGCAGATCCCTAACAGCTACAAAGCTAACAGCTAATAGCTGATCTTTCAACAAAAGCTCTGCAAGCCAGAAGGGAATGGGAGAATATAGTTAAAGAGATTGAAAGGGAAAAGCCTACAATAAAGATTATTCAGTCGTGTTTGACTCTTTGTGACCCCATGAATCGCAGCACGCCAGGCCTCCCTGTCCATCACCAACTCCTGGAGTTCACTCAGACTCACGTCCATCGAGTCAGTGATGCCATCCAGCCATCTCATCCTCTGTCATCCCCTTCTCCTCCTGTCCCCAATCCCTCCCAGCATCAGAGTCTTTTCCAATGAGTCAACTCTTCGCATGAGGTGGCCAAAGTACTGGAGTTTCAGCTTTAGCATCATTCCTTCCAAAGAAATCCCAGGACTGATCTCCTTCAGAATGGACTGGTTGGATCTCCTTGCAGTCCAAGGGACTCTCAAGAGTCTTCTCCAACACCACAGTTCAAAAGCATCAATTCTTCGGCACTCAGCCTTCTTCGTAGTCCAACTCTCACATCCATACATGACCACAGGAAAAACCATAGCCTTGACTAGACGAAGCTTTGTTGGCAAAGTAATGTGTCTGCTTTTCAATATGCTATCTAGGTTGGTCATAACTTTCCTTCCAAGGAGTAAGCATCTTTTAATTTCATGGCTGCAGTTACCATCTGTA
>NW_011494635.1:12595590-12597681 GCF_000754665.1 Bison bison bison
AGTTACATAGTGCATTCTGAGTATCAGTTCAGTCAGTTTAGTTGCTCAGTCATGTCCACCTCTGCAACCCCATGGATTGCAGCACGCCAGGCTTCCCTGCCCATCACCAACTTCTGAAGCCTACTCAAATTCATGTCCATCACGTTGGTGATGCCATACAATCTTCTCATCTTTGTCATCCCCTTCTCCTCCTGCCTTCAATCTTTCCCAGCATCAGTCTTTTCCAATGAGTCAGTACTTCACATCAGATGGCCAAAGTATTGGAGTTTCAGCTTCAGCATCAGTCCTTCCAATGAATATTCAGGACTGATTTCCTTTAATATGGACTGGTTTATCTCCTTTCAGTCCAAGGAACTCCCAAGAGTCTTCTCCAACACCACAGTTCAAAAGCATCAATTCTTCAGCACTCAGCCTTCTTCGTAGTCCAACTCTCACATCCATACATGACCACAGGAAAAACCATAGCCTTGACTAGACGAAGCTTTGTTGGCAAAGTAATGTGTCTGCTTTTCAATATGCTATCTAGGTTGGTCATAACTTTCCTTCCAAGGAGTAAGCATCTTTTAATTTCATGGCTGCAGTTACCATCTGTAGTGATTTTGGATATTTCACCCCAAAACAATAGATTTCACTTTTTTCTCAAGTGCACATTGAACATTTTCCAAGATAGATCACCACTTGGGCCATAAGTCAAGCCCTGGCAAATTTTTAAAAATTGAACTCATTTCAAGCATCTTTTCTGACGACAAAGCTATAAGATTAGATATCAACTACAGGAAAAAGCTGATAAAAAAACACAAAACCTAGGCCCAGAACTGCCAATTCATTATTTCTGTCACATTGTATTGCCTGCTGCTGCTGCTGCTAAGTCGCTCAGTTGTGTCTGACTCTGTGCGACCTCATGGACGGCAGCCCACCAGGCTCCTCCATCCCTGGGATTCTCCAGGCAAGAACACTGGACTGGGTTGCCATTTCCTTCTCCAATGCATGTGAGTGAAAAGTGAAAGTAAAGTTGCTCAGTTGTTTCTGACTCTTCGCGACCCCAGGGACTGCAGCCTACCAGGCTCCTCCATCCATGGGATTCTCCAGGCAAGAGTACTGGAGTGGGGTGCCATTGCCTTCTCTGGTATTGGCTACAGAAAGTCACAAAGCCAGCTCAGATGAAAGGGAAGAATAAGTTTACTCTACCTCTTGACGGGAGGATTACGATGTTCTATTAGTTTGGTAGGGCTGCTGCAACAAAGTCACACAAACTGGGTGGCTTAATTAATGTATTGTTTCATAATTCTGGAGGTTAAAAGTCTGAGATCAAGGTGTCAGGGGGTTGATTCCTTTTATCAGATGGAGAGAATATGTTTCATTCCTCTCTCCTGGCTTCTGACTATTTTCTGGCAATTCCACCCTTCATCCCTTTATCTTCACACGCATTCTCTCAGTATGCTTATGCCTATCTCTGTGCCCAAATTCCCCCTTATAAAGACACGTTGACTAGGGCCTTCCCTGATGACTTCATTTTAGCTTGATTCCCTCTATAAAGACACTGCCTCCAAATAAGGTCACATTCTGAGGTTCTGTGGATTAGGACTCCAACATATCCAAGATATCTATTAGGAGGAATATAATCCAACCCATAACAAATGTGCAATACAGGAACAGGAGTCCTTAGTAACCATCTTTGCAGATATCTACCACAAAGCAGAAGCTCCAAGAAATACCTCTCTCTTATCTTCAAGAACAGATTCTTCGGGTAGGCTGTTTTAACTGGAGCCTGGAACTTTAAATGCTCCTTACAAATCTAGCCACCAGCATCAGCCTTGGGTATAACCTGTTTTTCTTTCCCCCCAGCGG
Source organism: Bison bison bison (assembly GCF_000754665.1). Lineage (NCBI taxonomy): Eukaryota > Metazoa > Chordata > Mammalia > Artiodactyla > Bovidae > Bison > Bison bison. Next base: position 12,597,439 of record NW_011494635.1, read on the forward strand.
AGACTTTGGAGTCTGATTGGTGCAATGTGACCTGGAGCTAAGACACTCCCTCATTGTTTTCTCCCAGAACTACAAGAGGAAAAGGTCAGGTTCAGGCACCTGACCCTCAATGAGATCTTGAGCAGGTTTGCCAGATTCCTGTTTGCCATTCTTTAAATGGGAGTAGTTATAAAAACTGTCTCTCAGGACGGGGGTGAAAATTTAAAAGAACAAAGTATGTAAAAACTAATGTCTAAACTATCA
>NW_011494635.1:12597781-12598331 GCF_000754665.1 Bison bison bison
ACTATCAGGATTTCTGTGTGTGTGTGTGTGTGTGTGTGTGTGTGTGTGTGTGTGTGTGTGTGTGTGTTATTCACTCCATCATGTCCAACTCTTTGCAACTTTATGGACAGTAGCTCTCCAGGCTCCTCTATCCATGGAATTCTCCAGGCAAGAATACTGGAGTGCATAGTCATTCCCTTCTCCAGAGAATTTTTCTAACTCAGGGGTCAAACCCAAGTCTCTCACATAGCAGGCAGATTCTTTACTATCTGAGCCACCAGGGAAGCCTTCTCAGTTCAGTTCAGTTCAGTCGCTCAGTCGTATCCGACTCTTTGCAACCCCATGAATTGCAGCACGCCACGCCTCGCTGTCCATCACCAACTCCCGGAGTTCACTCAGACTCATATCCATCGAGTTAGTGATGCCATCCAGCCATCTCATCCTCTGTCGTCCCCTTCTCCTCCTGCCTACAATCCCTCCCAGCATCAGAGTCTTTTCCAATGAGTCAACCCTTCGCATGAGGTGGCCAAAGTACTGGAGTTTCAGCTTCAGCATCATTCCTTTCAAAGAA
>NW_011494635.1:12598431-12640202 GCF_000754665.1 Bison bison bison
CAAAAGCATCAATTCTTCAGCACTCAGCTTTCCTCACAGTCCAACTCTCACATCCATACATGACCACTGGAAAAACCATAGCCTTGACTAGATGGACCTTTGTTGGCAAAGTAATGTCTCTGCTTTTGAATATGCTATCTAGGTTGGACATAACTTTCCTTCCAAGGAATAAGCATCTTTTAATTTCATGGCTGCAGTCACCATCTGCAGTGATTTTGGAGCCCAGAAAAATAAAGTCTGACACTGTTTCCACTGTTTCCCCATCTATTTCCCATGAAGTGATGGGACCAGATGCCATGATCTTCATTTTCTGAATGTTGAATTTTAAGCCAACTTTTTCACTCTCCACTTTCACCTTCATCAAGAGGCTTTTTAGTTCCTCTTCACTTTCTACCATAAGGGTGGTGTCATCTGCATATCTGAGGTTATTGATATTTCTCCCGGCAATCTTGATTCTAGCTTGTGCTTCTTCCACCCAGCGTTTCTCATGATGTACTCTGCATAGAAGTTAAATAAGCAGGGTGACAATATACAGCCTTGACATACTCCTTTTCCTATTTGGAACCCGTCTGTTGTTCCATGTCCAATTCTAACTGTTGCTTCCTGACCTGCATACAAATTTCTCAAGAGGCAGGTCAGGTGGTCTGGTATTCCCATCTCTTTCAGAATTTTCCACAGTTTATTGGGAAGCCTTCTAGATGACCATAATTAATGGCATCAGTCTCTACCACATCAATACAGCTGACTTAGACTACATTTTGAGTTGCAACATTATTAAAGCAAGGCAATGGCACCCCACTCCAGTACTTTTGCCTGGAAAATCCCATGGATTGAGGAGCCTGGGAGGCTGCAGTCCATAGGGTCGTTGAGAGTCAGACACGACTGAGCAACTTCACTTTCACTTTTCACTTTCATGCATTGGAGAAGGAAATGGCAACCCACTCCAGTGTTCTTGCCTGGAGAATCCCAGGGACGGGGAAGCCTTGTGGGCTGCTGTCTATGGGATCGAACAGAGTTGGACACGACTTAAGTGACTTAGCAATAGCAATTTATTTGTGTGGAGAACTACACAGTTTACTAAGCACTTCCACACCCACCATCACGGGGAGTCAGACCTCTCTGTTTTATGAGAACAGAGTCTTTCATATATCTGGACAAAAACATGATCCAAAAGAATACATGCACCCCAATGTTCATTGTAGCACTGTTTACAATAGCCAAGACATGGAAGCAACTTAAATATCCACTGACAGAGGAATAGATAAAGAAGATATGGTACCTGTATACAACGGAGTATCACTAAACCTTAAAAAAGAATGAAATAATGCCATTTTTAGCAATATAGGTGGACCTAGAGGTAGTCATACTGAGCAAAGCAAGTCAGACAGAGAAAGAGAAATATTGTATGACAGCTGTGTCGACTTAAAAAATAGTCACAACCTAAAAGTTGAGAATTATGTTTTATTTGGTGGGAATTTTTAGGTCTTAAGCCCCAGAGACAGCATCTCAAGTAAACCTGAGAGAAACTGCTCCAAGGAGGGGAGAGGAGGAGGCAAGTAATATAGAAATTTTGCAACAAAGGTCAGGTAACCTGAACATCAAAAGGTTATTGTTACGTAAAGGAAACTAGATATCCCAAGTTAAGGAATTTAGTGATTGTCTATGTATGGGAAGATGCAAGGGTCTGGGCTCACAGGAATCATTCCTTTCATACGTATCTCAATTATCCGGGGCATATTATCCGGGGCCATATGTATCTCAATTATCCTGTATTTTTCACATCCTGAGTTCTTAAGGGCCCATGGCAGGGAGTGACTGCAGCTTGATGGCTGCTAAATCACAGGCATTCTCCTTCCTGAGTGCCCTCAAGAACTCACATTGAAGGGCTGGAGTAACTGATGACTGTGACATACTTATTTACTGACATGGCAGGAAATACTCCACTTCTCATCCCTTATAGTAGAATCTAAAAAGAAATTATACAAATGAACTTACATACAAAACAGAAAGAGACTCACAGACTGAAAATGAACTTTTGGGCACTGGTGGTGGGGTGGGGGAAGGATGCAGGGGAAGAGATAGTTAGGAAGTTTGGAATGGACTGCTATATTTAAAACAGATAACCAACAAGGATCTATATGGAGCTTTGCTCAATGTTGTGTGGCAGCCTGGATGGGAGGGAAGTTTGAGGGAGAATGGATACATGTATGTATATGACAAAGTTCTTTTGCTGTTCACCTGAAACTATCAAAACATTGTTTGTTAATCACTTATACCCCAATACAAAATACAAAGTTTTTAAAAAAGAACAGAGACCTCGAAGAGAGGACTTTAAGAAGTGTATTAATAAAAAATAAATAAGTGTATTAGTAACAATAATACTGCCTCCTATAACAAACAGACCCAAGAATACAGTGGTTCAAACATAATAGAAATGTATATCTTACCCACATGACAAAGAAGTGTTCCCGTTTCATAATGGTCTTCATCCACACAGAGATTCAGGGCTCTAGGCCCATTCTATCTTGCACCTTCAGCGACTATTAGAGTCTTATAGTTACCTGCACAAAATCTGCAGCTTAGGAAAGCCTTAGCTTGACAAATGGCACTACTTCAATTCGTATACCATTGATCAAAATGAGTCACATAGTCACCTAATTACAAAGAAGGCTGGGAAATATGTTCTAGCTAGGGGACCAGGAAGGGTAGGAAAGTGACTTTTGGTGAACAGCCAGTAATCTCTTCCATGGGAGAGTTTATAAAGTTCTAGAAGGGATGGATCACATATTCCCAAGGAAGTATAGTTTCTGGTTAGAGGATGCAGTGAGTAGATGTATGGGCCGTAATTCTTCACTTTCCTATATAGTACTGTGTACCCATAATATTGCCATGGACTCAAGGAGGTGGAGTATATTTTCCCACCCACTGATATTGGACTTGACCATATGACTTTCTCTGGTCACTGAAATCAGGTAGAAGTGGTAGTGTGTCAGTTTTGACGTTCAGTCTTAAGAGTTTCTGCATGTTTCTACTTTTCTTATGCTTTCACCATCTCCAATAGAAATTCTCCCCTGGATAACTACTGCCCTTCAGCCTGGGGCTGCAGAGTGAAGACAAGAGAAGCAGACCAGCACTCAGCCCAGCACTTAAAGCCCAGCTCACTAAGGCCATCATCTTGAAGTGCCTGTCTGATGCAAGTTTAGATCCCCCAGCACCCAGCCAACTTGTAGATACATGAGATCAGCAAAGTAATCTCAGTCAACTCACATACACATGAGAAATAAATACTAGTTTTTGTATGCCACTGAGGTTTCATGGTTCTTACACAACACTATTGTGGCAATAGCTGCTGATACAGAAGGACAAATAAAGAGTATCCTCATTCCCCCTAGCCTTTTGTAAGTGCTCAGTTGTGTCCTATTCTTTGCGAACCCGTGGATTATAGCCCATCAGGCTCCTCTGTCCATGGAATTTTCCAGACAAGAATACTGTAGTGGGTTTCCTACTCCAGGGTATCTTCCCGACCCAAGGATCAAACCTGTATCTCTTGCATTGGCAGGCAGATTCTTTACCACTGTGCCACCTGGGAAGCACAACTGACGTCCATTCCACGTGTCTTGAGGTCTTTTAATGGACTGGAACCTGGTGGTCCAGAGTCGACAATAAGAAAGTAAAGGAGAGAAAGAGGCTGATATTCTTTGGTTTACCAGAAAGCCAATAAAGCCCCAGCACGGGGCTTACTCTGTTCATAAAGGCCTCAGGTGCCCTCTCTATGGGGTGAAGGCGCAGAGCACCTTCTCGAGAGGGTCTTAGAAGCCCGGACAGGAAAGTGAACTCAGAGAGCCTCTGCACTCCAGGGGATCAGCCTGAAAAAGAGAGGGAGAGAGAGAGAGAGGGAGAGAGAGGGAGAGGGAGGGAGAGAAAGAAAGACACGGGGACCAGAGCTCTGATGGAGCAAAGGTGTTTTATTCAACATTGTGTAGGTATTTATACTGTCTTACAAGATAGCTATTTTCAGCAGAGATAAAATCAAAACTTACAAGTTATCAAGAAAACATGAGGTCATCCACATGAAAGAGAGAGTTGTAAATAACCACTTTTACCATATGGTTCATAAAAAGGAAGAGGGTACTTATCACCGTATAGAAAAACTAACGAAGGAAATGCCTGGATTCCTCAGTTCCAGAGAGGCTTGCCTCTCCTCTTAATTCCCGAATATTCAGGAATTAATGAGGAACAAAGAATTCCTGATAGATCCAAAACAGCGCACAGGAAGCCTCCTGTTAAATGCTTCCTGACACACCTGATTGAAGAAAGAGTTAGAAAATAAGAGATTACTTGGCTCAGCACCAGGCATGCAGTAAATGAACACTGCATCTGAAGTCAAAGCCAAACTGTATACTTTGCTTGTCCTCTCCACACACCCTGACTTGGAATCCTTAGGTTTCTCTTCCAGGACAGTATTCCCTGATTTTCAGCCAACATCCTTGGTCACTGTATGGTTATTCTGATGTAATAGTGATGCATTAAAGAAAAGACACTAACAGACCCAGACAAACATAAGTTCCATTACTTAAGTCTCCAACTTTGTATGCCCAAGAACAGGAGATACTGAGCAGACTGATGGAGGGACCCATGGCTTTCAGGTTCCCATTGAAGGAAGCCAACTGCTACCAAGACCACACCATCAAGACTAGGCTCCTGACAGATCCACTAAAGCAGGTCCTCTCAGACTGCATACAAAGCACCCAGGAATTTGTTAAGTGCATATTCTGATTCAGCAGGTCTGGGATAGCACCTGAGATTCTGCATTTCTAACCATTTACCAGGTGAAACTGATGCCTCTGATCTTCAGGCCAGACTTTGAGTAGCAAAGCTCCAAAGCAAGGGTATCAACCTTGGTTGCACAATCTTAGCTGCACAATAGCCTAAGAAGCTTTAAAAACATTAACCACCCCTGGGTCCCACCCCTAAAGGTTTTGATGCGGGAGGTCTGGGATGCCACTTGGGCATCCTGGCTATTCCAATGTATAGCCACTGCTTTGAGAGCACCCTCTGCTGTTTCCAGGGGGTTTGTGCCCTCTTGCCTCCTCCCTGTTTTCTGGAGGCTCTGGCTCTCAGCTTGCCTGACTATCCTTTATTTTACCAAGTAAGAGAATACAATATTTTTCAAGTAAAATAATTTCCATTTTGTGAAAGAAGAGACAACCATTTATCAAAAAAGGTAAAATAGGAAGACAAAAATGAAGTCCTTAAAACTGAACTATGACCTTGTCAAAGTCCCAAGCTCCTGCTCTTCCTTTCCTAGTTCACTGGTGCCTGGTGCAAAGAATTCCAGGGCCCCACATGCAGCCCAGGGCCTCCTTCTGTCCACCTGAAAAACTGGCCATTGAAATGACAAGGCTTTGCTTCCCAGGTGGCGCAAGTGGTAAAGAATCTGCCTGCCAATGCAGGAGAAAACAAGGCCTTAACTAGTCCACAACCAGGTGTAAATAAGTGGAATATGTTTGCTTTCTAACCCAAATAGTTTCATACATGTTTTATATCAAAACAAGGATAGAAACATGGACATTAAGTTAAATTTATGTGAGTTTTTTCGATGAAATCCCAGACTTCAAAATAATTCAGGGTCTGTCTCAGGTTGGAAGTAGAGGCTGACTTCTGAAGGGTTTGGAAGTGTTGCCAGATCAAGTGAGACTCCCAGTTCAATCTCAGTTTCAGACAATGAGTCATTTCTTAGTGGAAGCATGGGCCCCAGTCACACAGTAGTGAGTGTTGGAGTTGGACCCCTGAACCCTCTGTCTGGTTCTTCACCATCATAGTTGGTATGCAATCAGGCCTGGCCACGGACCCTGGCAAGCTCCAGATGACTTCAGGAATTCTGACGGCCCCCTCAAAGTATCAAAGGGCATCCACCTAGACTCTCAGTTTACATGTGTTTTTTTTTGTTCCTTGGCATTTTTTGTTTGACAGTCTTTGTCAAACTTGGGCTCTTCCCAGGCAAGCATCTTGAAAATAGAGCACCATCTTTTTGGCCTGGATTCCTCCATGCCTCCACAAAACATTTAACCCCTACATGTCCAGCCTTACTCCCACCCTTTCCCCACTCATACCACCAACACCTGAAGACCCTGTCAATCCTCAGCCTACCCCTGTATATTAGCCATGGCATAGGATTTGGGGAAACCAAGAAAAACAAAAATGCGTATCTCAAATCACATGAACTAGTCAAGAAAGGCAGAGCATAGAGGGGACGTGGTTTAGGGTGATCCATTCTCCAAGCTCTTTGCTGTCTCTGGTCTTAATGCCCTCCTCAGGCAGAAGTGGGATCTCTAAGCAAGACGCCTTCTACATTATCCGCTTTGAATGCTGCCCTTCTGGCTTCTGAGACCTCCACTACCCTCCAAGGAGCTGTGCCCTATACACTCAACTTCAGTCAGGATATCTTTTCTGAGCTCTGAGTCCTTACCAAGCTCAGACCAGTTGACTGTCTCACAAGATCCCAGACATCAGAGTGGGACAGCCCAGGACCTCGCAGCTCTGGTGGAGCAGGCTGACCTGGTCATGGCTGAGTGTGTTCCTACCTGTGTGTGTCAGCATCCTGGCCCCCACCCACACCACCCTTGCTGGCAGACAGCCTTGTTGACCACAACCCACTGTGTCAATAAGTAAACAGGATGGGTTTATTGCTGCCTTGGTAACCAAATACCAGTCACCATCTAAACAAGAAAGAACTCAACCCATCAGGAGGGGAACCTTCACAACTGTTTGTATTGTAGGAAAGAGGGAAGAAATGGATAGAGAAAAACAAAGATGGACAAGGAAGCAGTGAAGGAGACAGAGAGAAGAAAACCAGGGCCAGCATTGTAGGCAGTACCAAAACAAAGGTCTTGGGCTACTGTGTTTTCACCAGCTGCTCTGTGCCCCCAGAGATGCCCCTACTTGCCAAGCTCCCTTGCCTTGGGCCTGCCTCCCCACATCATACCTCCTGTCCCTCCTTCCATGCAGGCCTCCCTATCCTCCTGCAGGCCCTGATCAGGCTATAGCTTGTCCTAGAAATCCTCAAGGATAAGCCATCTCCAGGGCTCCCCCTTATTTGTACAGAAAGGTCCAAAGTGTGTCTGTCTCCAGCCAGATAAACTCCTGGAAGATTCATCTTCTTTTATTTGGGGCCCTCTACTGAGTCTATTAATATTGTAGGATACTCGGTATAGGGACAGTGAACCTTTCATTGGTCCATCCAAGGTCACCAGCAAATGCAGAACAAATTTAGCCTCCTACATCTTAGCCTTTCATCTCTCATCTTCTATCCTTTTCCACTTATCCTTGACCTTTCTTGGCCTGCCTCCCTGGGTCTCAGCAGTAATTGTGTCTTAATAGGAGCACCTCTGGTGAGACGGTGAAGAATCTGCCTACATGAAGCAGGGCACTCAAAGTCAGTGCTCTGGGACAACCCAGGGGGAGGGAGGTGGGAGACAAGTTCACGATGGGGGGACACATGGGCACCCATGGCTTATTCATGTTGATGTATGGCAAAAAACACCACAATATTGTAAAGTAATTATCCTCCAATTAAAATTAATTAATTAATTAAAAAAAAAAAAAAGAATCCACCTGCAATGTGGTAGACTTGGGTTTGATCCCTGAGTTGGGAAGATCCCCTGGAAGAGGGCATGGCAATCCATTCCAGTATTATTGTCTGGAGAATCCCCATAGACAGAGGAGCCTAGTGGGCTACAGTCCATGGGGTCACACAGAGGTTGGACACGACTGAAGTGACTAAGCAGCATCAACCCTGGGTCTCAGTGGTAATTGTGTCTTAATAGGAGCATTCAAGGCTGGTGATTCAGGTAGGGGGAGTTTGGAGTTGCCAACTTCCTGGGAGGAGCACTTACCCTAAACAGACCATCCTCTGAGTCACTGGGAAGACTGGGAGATTCTGGAGGTTGGCAGAGGCTGACTCATCTTCATCTTTATATTTCAGTGGAGAAAGAAAAGTCCTCACACAGAGGAAAATGGCCAGTTCATCATTGTTTCTCCACAGACTTGAAAGCTGGATTTGAGTCATAAGGAAAGATGGCACAGGCTTCAAGAATGTCCCTGTGACAAGCCTGGAAAACATGACCTGTGGAGAGAAAGGAGAGTCTGGGGTCCTTTCAAAATACCATGGCAGGAGCAAAGATCAAGATATAAAAACTCATTCAAATTCAGACTCAGAAAAATAAAAAGTGTATTTGAAGGCTATGTTTGCCTTGTGAAATAATTTTTCATCATTAAGATCAGAGCTCTTAACTTTATATAGCATTCTGATCTTGGCAATTTCCAAGGTTTGCTTATAGATCTGTAACTAGTTAAGACAGAAGACACTCTGGAGCTTGGGCTTCCCAGGTGACTCAGTGGGTAAAGAATCTGCCTTCAATGCAGGCAACAGAGGAGATGCAGGTTCCACCCCTGGGATGGGAAGTTCCCCTAGAAGAGGCATGGCAACCCACTCCAGTATTCTTGCCTGGAGAATCCCATGGACAGAGGAACCTGGCAGGCTATAGTACATAGGGTCCCAAAGAGTTGGACATGACTGAGCACAAACACATGCACTCGAGCTCACACCACTAGGAACTTCTGCCCCAGAGAATGGTAGTTCTCACTTGCAAGTTGCAGATCATCCCTCATGCCCTCAACTCTAGTTCGCTCCTGCTGCTGCTGCTGCTGCTAAGTCGCTTCAGTTGTGTCCTACTCTGCAACCCTATGGACTGTAGCCTGCCAGGGTCCTCTGTGCATGGGATTCTCCAGGTAAGAATACTGGAGTAGATTGCCATGCCCTGCTCCAAGGAATCTTCCTGAACCAGGGATTGAACTTACATCTCTTAAGTCTCCTTCGTTGGCAGGCAGGCTCCTTACCACTGGTGCCACCTGGGAAGCCCCAACTCTAGTTCAGAGCCTCTCAAACTTTCCAAATAAACTGGAAAGCCTGTGAAAAACAGAGATGGCTGGGCTGAACCTCAGAGCTTCTGATTCAATAGGTTTCAGGTAGCACCCAATTGTTTACATTTTCAACAAGTTTCTGGGTGAGTCTCATTCTGCTGATTGAAAAGGTACACTTTAAGAATAACTGATTGAGTTAGCTGAGCCTCCTAGCACTCTCTGCACACACCCCAGAAAACTTGGAAAACTAGTGCTTCAGGGAGAGTCACTCTATCTAAGCACTGGTCTCTTCACATCCTGGGCTACAGGGCTCTCTGTGTTGCCTGCTGGGCACACTGCACTTCCTGTGGGTGTTGGCTCTCCCACTCTCTGCCGTGACTGGCTCACATCTTCTTTGTCTTCAAATCTCTTCATGTGTCCAACCCAGCTAGTGAGGAAACAGACACCATCCTCTCCATGGCTTCACTCTTTATTGAGGAAACAGATGCCATCCTCTTCCCGCCACTAAATCATCAGACCCACCTCCTCAGGGCCCACTTTCTCTGCCCACCCTGCTCAGAGACAGAGGAGAACCTGTGTCTATCAAAAATCATTCATGTCACTCCTCTTTTCGTTCTCCCTCTTCCCCTATTTCTTCCCTTACTTTCTCCCTTATGAGAATACTGGATCATTACCACAAGTATACAAACATTTCCAGCATTTCTCATGTTTTAAAAAAAAGAGAGAGGTGAAGAGTTTCCCTAGACCTCCATATCTGCCTCTGGATACCACCCTATTCCTCACCTAATATTGAAAGCAAAACTTCTTCAAGGGACTTCTCTGGTGGTCCAGAGAAAGTGGCTAAGACTCTGAGCTCCCAATGCAGAAGACTAGATCCCATCGCTGGTCAGGAAACTAGACCCCCCCCATGAGGCCACTAAAGATCCTGCAAGACGCAATAAAGATCAAAGATTCCATGTGCTGCCACTAAGACCTGGGTCAGCCAAATAAGTAAATATAAATAATTTTTTTAAATACCTTCTTCAAAGTATTATGGATAGTTCCCATCACTACTTCCTCCCTTCTTAGTCCACTTTAGTCTGCCCTCCTTCCTTCACACTCTGCTGAATCCCCAACCACTCCCCCATTCCCAGAATCTGCTGAGATTTTTGACTCTAGGTTTCTTTGGTCCCACCCTCTTCGGGTTCTCCACCTACCTCACTGGATGTGCCTCCTGAATAATGAAGGGCTCTAGCCTTGGAACTGACGATCTTCCCTTCCCTACACTCACTCTAGCCCATGGCTCTAACAGGCTGACTGTTAAATCTGCATCTATAGCCCATGGTCACTTCCCCTGCACCTGGAATTTTGTCTAACTACATTTGAGCATCTCAAACTCAACATGCCTAAAATAAAATTCTTGATTTCCCCTGCCCAACTAGTGTGTGGGGGGAGCGGGGGTCAGTGGGGAGGGTTTGGGGTGTGAAAATACATATAACATAAAATTTACCACTTTAAGTGTACAATTCAGTGGCATTAAGTATTAATGCATATGTTATATTGTACAGCCACATCACTACGTATTTCCAGAACTTTTTATCATCCCAAACTGTTCAGTATAAACTTCCCTTCCCCCCACCCTACCTTCCTACTCTGGCCTCAGCCCTGGTAATCACTATTCTGCTGTTTCTATGAATTTAACTATTGTTAGATATCTGATATAGGAGAAGGCAATGGCAACCCACTCCAGTGTTCTTGCCTGGAGAAGCTCAGGGACGGGGGAGCCTGGTGGGCTGCCATCTATGGGGTCACACAGAGTTGGACATGACTGAAGCGACTTAACAACAGCAGCAGCACATATCTGACATGGGCTTCCCAGGAGGCACTAGTGGCAAAGAACCCACCTGCCAATGCAAGAGATGCAGGCAGGAGATGTGGGTTCAATCCCTGAGTCGGGAATTTCCCCTGGAGGAGGGCATGGTAGCTCACTCCATATTTTTGCCTGGAGAATCTCCATGGACAGAGGAGCTGGGCGGGCTTCAGTCCATGGGATCATAAAGAGTCACGCACAGCTGAAGGATCTTAGCAGCAGCAGCAGATATCTAAGAGAAATCATGCAATATTTGTGTCTGCATGCCCAACTTTTTCCTTCAAGCTCCACTATCCCCAACTGACCAACACTTCAGAGTAAATAAGTTTCTGAGCTTTTTGTTGTCCTTCAACTTTAGTTTTTCAGGTATTTTTGTTGTTTAAAGGTTTTAAATATGAAAAATAGCCAGAAAAGACATAACACCATGCTTCTACTTCTCAGATTTAATCATCGTAAATATTTTGTCCGTTGCTTTAGCATTTTTAAATATAAGAAATAAAACATTGTAATTCAAATTATAATCCCCTCTTAATCCCTCCACCAGAGTCAACAATAGATAAATTAAGTATGAATTATTTATCCAGTTTTTATAGTGTACTGCTGCTGCTGCTGCTAAGTCTCTTCAGTCGTGTCTAACTCTGTGCAACCCCAGAGACAGCAGCCCACCAGGCTCCCCCGCCTGGGATTCTCCAGGCAAGAACACTGGAGTGGGTTGCCATTTCCTTCTCCAATGTATGAAAGTGAAAAGTGAAAGTGAAGTCCTTCAGTCGTGTCCGACTCCTAGTGACCCCATGGACTGCAGCCCACCAGGCTCCTCCATCCATGGGATTTTCCAGGCAAGAGTACTGGAGTGGGGTGCCATTGCCTTCTCCGTTTATAGTGTACACCTATACTATATTTCACCTAATCTGAGACACCATCAGCTGTAAGCCCCACTTAAAAAGAAAAACAGCACCAATTAAACTATGAAACAATGTGTTCTAATCTTAGATTTTATTCTATTAAATGTACTGAAAGAATACCTTTAGACATATTTAGACATATATGTTTTATCAAACCATATTTCATCAAATCTAAAATACCATCTGTCTTAAGATGTGTCCTGATTCAGAGGTTTGTATTTTTTTAATGTGTATCTTTTAAAGTGTAAAATGTATCTTACACATATTTTAATGTGTATCTTGTTTTTTTAATGTGTGATCATTGAACTATCACTATTTTAATGTGTAATGTGTATCTTTTTTTTAATGTGAAATGAATTAATTTCACTTGAATACATTTCAAGTAAAGTAAAATTGATTACTTCTAAAACTTCACAACTAAAGTTCAACTCTTCTGCATCACTTTTTAAAAAATTAATTGGTCTTCTAAAATAGTTTTAGGGACTTCCCTGATGGTCCATTGGTTAAGATTCCACCTTCCCATGCAGGTGACAAAGGTTTGATCCCTGGTCAGGAAACTAAGACCCCACATGCTGAGGGTCAACTGAGCTCTCCCACTCTGGAACCAGCACACCACAATGAACGATTCTGCATGCCACAAATAAGACCCAGTGCAACCAAAAATAAATAAATAAATAAAACTGTTTTAGGTTTACAGGAAAAAAAAATGAGCAAAAAGTACAGAGTCTTATACACTTCCTCACACTTTCTCCTAATTTTCCCAGTTTTTAACATTTTCCATTTTGGTGGTACATTTGTCATAATTGATGAGCCAATAATTGAATATTGATGCATCATTATTAACTAAAGCCCATAGTTTACATTAGGGCTCATTTTCAGCATTGTACATTTTATGGGTTTGACAAATGTATAATGAAATATATCTACTATTATGGTATCATACAGAATAATGGTTTCACTGTCCCCCAAATCTCCGTGCTGCACCAATTCACCCCTCTCTCCTCACAAGCCCCTGGCAGCAATTGATCATTTTACTGTCTCCATAATTTTGCCTTTTCCAGAATGTCATATAGTTAGAACCATGCAGTATGTAATCATTTCAAATCAGCTTCTTCCATTTAGCCTTAAATGGTTACTTAGTCCTCATATGATCTGAAAATATCAAGAGATGCCAGTGTCTGGTAATACCACTGTTATTATACTTTTTTTCCTGAGATTATTTTATTTTTTAATAATTATTTTCGAGACTTCTGGAGTGGTCCAGCAGTTAAGACTCTGTGCTTCTAATGCAGGAAGAGCAAGTTTGATCCCTAGTTGGGGAACTATGATCCCACATGCTGCGTGGCACAGCCAAAAAAATTTTTAAAGAATAAAATAAATAAATAAAAATAAGAAAAACCAACTTGAGGTAGAGGAGAGAAAGGTCAGATGTGTTCATCTAATCCAATTCTTATTGGTACAGTAGGTGGGAAAGTCATCTGCTAAAAGGAAATAGAAGGCTCGTGGAAGTAATTCTGGAAACTTGACAGAACAAGGACCAGTGTTTTTGCTTTGAGGAGCTGTGCTGGTGGTGGTGGTGTGTGGGTGAGACAGAGTGAGAGAGAGAGAGATGAACAGTATTTATTTACGTTTCAAAGCGTGAGACTGTACCCTGAAGATGCCTGCATTTTTTCTTTTTTTAAGATATAAATTATAATACATATAGGAATGCTCACTCTTTTTCATGTGCAGTTTTGCACATTTTGAAACACCACTACAGTTATGTTATATGCCCTTTGGTAATGAAACTTTATCCCTCGACCACCCTCCAGAATCAACTGATCTGTTTTCTGTCCCTATAGTTTTACCTCTTCTGGGAAAAAAATAAAATGGAATTACACATCAGGTGGCCTTTGAGACTGGCTTTTTTCCCTTAGCCAAATGCCTGTAAGATTCATCCATATTGTGTATATTAGTAGTTCGTTCCTTTGTATTGTTGAGTAGTATTCCATTATATGACTGTATCACAGTTTATCTTCTGACTAGTTGAAGGACATTTTGGTTATTGCTTGTTTGGGAGATTGTGAATAAAACTTCTGTAAACATTTGCATATAGAAATATGTGTGAACAGGTTTATCCAGTATTATATAAATCCCTAAAAGTTGGATTGCTGGGTCATATGGTAAGTGTTTTGTTACAGATCATTGTAGTTTTGATTTGCTTTTGCATAATGACTAAGCATGTAGAGTATCTTCTCATGTGAATTTTTCTCATCTCTATTCTTTTGTGGAGTGTCTATTCAAATCCTCTGTCCATTTTTTATTGGGTTGCTTGTTTTGTTGTTGAATTAAGAATTCCTTTTAGATTTCCATTTTAAACAGTAGATAGGTCTTGAAATGATTTCATAATGTTTTTCCTTAAAGTCATATTTTTATCTCTCTGATTTCTATCACATATTTCAAAATAAAGACAGCCATAGTCTTTCTAATGGCAGCAAATACTCTGGCCTTGAAATGACTTTCTCTCAACCTTCTGAAAGCATTTGGTAGCAGTGCTTTTATTTTCTACTTCAGAAAGTCCTAAGAATTGGTCTACTAGGAAAGCCATAACAAGAGAGTGCATCTGATATTGGAAAGTGAATACAATGGAAAAGCACATGAGCACATTTACTTAGTTCTGAATGAACAATCTTTAGTAAAGTTCTGCTGGGGATAAACTCATAATTTAAATGTATTGTTTTATGGAAATGCCTTTGCTTCACCTTTCTTGAAAGATGTTTTAGCTGGGTATAAAATTGTATGGGCTTTTGCCCAAGAAATATAATGAAAACATTATTCCACTTTCTTCTCACTTTTCTTGCCAGCTAATTAAAAGTAATCATCTCTTTTTCTCTCTCTGGCTGCTCTTAAGATTTTTCTCTGTGTCTTTGGTTCTCTGTAGCTTTGCTATAATGTACCTAGGTGAAGATTTCTTTTCTTTTTTTCTTTTTTTTGTAGACTGTTTTGAAATAAACTTCTTGAATCTGTGGATAGGTATCTTTCAACAGTTTCAGAAAATTCTCAGCTATTATCTCTTCAATTATTGCTTCTGTCCCCATCTTTTCTCTAGGTCTTCAACTTTAAGAACACTGATATTTTAGAACTTCTCACTGTGCTCTCTGTCTTTGGCCCTCTTTTGTGTATTTTCATTGTTTGCATCACGTAAGCTTATTATCTCCTGCCTCAAATAATTGCTAATGAAATCCATCATGTGCTTAGTTGTTCAGCCATGTCCTATGCTTTGCGACCCCATGAACTGTAGCCCACCAGCCCCCAATGTCCAAGGGGATTCTCCAGGCAAGAATGTTGGAGTGGGTCACATGCCCTCCTCCAGGGGATCTTCCCAACCCAGGAAATGAACTGGAGTCTCCTGCATTGCAGGCAGATTCTTTACCAGCTGAGCTACCAAAGAAGTCCATATCTATTCTAGATGGATTTAGTTGGCCCAGCCAGCATCCTTCCATTATTTTATGAATCACTGGAGAAATTCTCCTCAGAAATTGTTTTATAATTTAAAATTATGGTGACCCAGTTTAGTTGGGACTGTCCTTTCTATCCTTAAAAAAGAATTTATAACTCCCTCTTTGTCTCTCTGCAGTATTCTATTTTGGAAATTAAACTATCTTAATACCTTATTCATAGTAAGCATCTTTTGGTTTCTTTTTGTTCATTCACTCCATCATGTCTGACTCTTTGTGACCCCATGGACTGCAGCACTCCAAACTTCCCTGTCCTTCACTATCTCCCAGAGTTTACTCAAACTTATGTACATTGAGTCAATGGTGCCATCCAACCACCTCATCCTCTGTCACCCCCTTCTTCTCCTGCCCTCAATCTTTCTCAAAATCAGGGTCATTTCCAATGAGTTGGCTCTTTGTATCAGGTGGCCAAAGTATTGGAGCTTCAGTTTTAGTATCAGTACTCCCAATGAATATCAAGGATTGATTTCCTTTAGAATTGAGTGGTTTGATTTCCTTGCTGTACAAGGGACTCTCAAGAGTCTTCTCCATTACCATAGTTCAAAAGCATCAATTCTTTGGTGCTCAGCTTTCTTTATAGTCCAACTCTCACATCCATACATGACTACTGGATAAACCACAGCTTTGACTATATGGACCTTTGTTGGTAAAGTGATATCTCTGCTTTTTAATTGACTGTCTAGGTTTGTCATAGCTTTCCTTCCAAGAAACAAGCATCTTTTAATTTCATGACTGCAGTCACCACCCACAGAGATTTTGGAGGCTAAAGAAATAAAATCTGTAACTGTTTCCATTTCTTCACCATCTTTTTGCCATGAAATGATGAGACTAGATGCCATAATCTTAGTCAAAAACATTTTTTGAATGTTGAGTTTTAAGCCAGTTTTTCCAGTCTCCCCTTTCAACCTCATCAAGAGGCTCTTTAGGTTCTCTTCACTTTCTGTCATTAGGGTGGTGTCATCTGCATATCTGAGGTTACTGATATTTCTCCCGGCAATCATGATTCCAGCTTGTGTTTCATCCAACCCAGCATTTGGCATGATGTGCTCTGCATATAAGTTAAATAAGCAGGGTGACAATATACAGCCTTGAGGAAGCCTCCTTCCCCTAAGGAGTGATCAAAACCATCCCCAAGAAAAAGAAATGCAAAAAGGCAAAATTAAATAAACAGCCTTGATGTACTCCTTTCCCAATTTTGAACCAGTCCATTCTTCCATGTCTGATTCTAACTGTTGCCTCTTGACCTGCACACAGGTTTCTCAAGAGTCAGGTAAGGTGGTCTGGTATTCCCAGCTCTTTAAGAATTTTCCACAGTTTTTTATGATCCAAACAGTCAAAGACTTTAGCATAGTCAATGAAGTAGAAGTAGACGTTTTTTCTGGAAGTCCCTTGCTTTTTCTATTATCCAACAGATATTGGCAATTTGATCTCTGCTTCCTCTGCCTTTTCTAAATCCAGCCTGAACATCTATAAGTTCTAAGTTCATGTACTGCTGAAGCCTAACTTGAAGGATTTTGAGCATTACCTTGCTATGTATGTGAAATGAATACAATTGTGTGCAAAGTTCTTCAGTGGCCACAGGACTGGAAAAAGGTCCATTTTCATTCTAATCCCAAAGAAGGGCAATGTCAAAGAATGTTCAAACTACCACACAATTGTATTCATTTCACATGCTAGCAAGGTAATGCTCAAAATCCTTCAAGTTAGGCTTCAGCAATACATGAACTGAGAACTTACAGATGTACAGGCTGGATTTAGAAACGGCAGAGGAACCAGAGATCAAATTGCCAATATCTGTTGGATCATAGAATATGACCAACCTAGATAGCATATGGAAAAGCAGAGATATTACTTTGCCAACAAAGGTCCGTCTAGTCAAAGCTATGGTTTTTCCAGTGGTCATGTACGGATGTGAGAGCTGGACTGTGAAGAAGGCTGAGTGCCGAAGAATTGATGCTTTTGTACTGTGGTGTTGGAGAAGACTCTTGAGAGTCCCTTGGACTGCAAGGAGATCCAACCAGTCCATCCTAAAGGAGATCAGTCCTGGGTGTTCATTGGAAGGACTGATGCTGAAGCTGAAACTCCAGTACTTTGGCCACCTCATGAGAAGAGTTGACTCATTGGAAAAGACTCTGATGCTGGGAGGGATTTGGGGCAGGAGGAGAAGGGAATGACAGAGGATGAGATGGCTGGATGGCATCACCAACTAGATGGACGTGAATTTGAGTGAACTCCAGGAGTTGGTGTTGGACAGGGAGGCCTGACGTGCTGTGATTCATGGGGTCGCAAAGAGTTGGACACGACTGAGCAACTGAACTGAACTGAACTGAGTACAGCACTTTAACAGCATCATCTTTTAGGATTTGAAATAGCTCAGCTGGAGTTCCATCACCTCCACTAGCTTCATTTACAGTAATGCTTCCTAAGGCCCACTTGACTTCACCCACTCCAGGTGTCTGGCCCTATGTAAGTCATCACACCATCGTGCTTATTGAGGTCATTAAGGCCATTTTTGTACAGTTCTTCTGTGTATTCTTGCCACCTTTTCTTAATATCTTCTGCTTCTGTTAGGTCCATACCATTTCTGTCCTTTATTGTGCCCATCTTTGCATGAGGTGCTCCCTTGGTTCCAGTTTTCTTCAAGAGATCTCTAGTCTTTCCCAGTCTATTGTTTCCTCTATTTCTTTGCATTGTCCACTTAAGAAGGCTTGCTTATCTCTCCTTGCTGTTCTTTGGAACTCTGCATTCAGATGGATATATCTTTCCTTTTCTCATTTGCCTTTTGCTTCTCTTCTTTCTCAACTATTTGTAAGACCTCCTCTAACAACCATTTTTCCTTTTTGTGTTTCTTTTTATTGGGAGTGGTTTTGATCACCATCTTCTGTACAACACTACAGACCTCCATCCATAGTTCTTGGGGCACTTTATCCTACCTAATCCCTTGAATCTATTTGTCACTTCTACTGTATAATCATAAGGGATTTGATTTAGGAAATACCTGAACAACCTAGTTGTCTTACCTATTTTCTTCAATTTAAGTCTGAATTTGGCAATAGCAAGTTCATGATCTGAGCTATAATCAGCCTGCCCATCAGCAGAATATTGGATTAAAGATTTATTGAGCCTGGCCTTGCCCACCAGAACAAGACCCAGTTTTCCCCACACCCAGTCCCCACCATCAGGAAGCTTACCCAAACCTCTTATCTTCATCCATCAGAGGGCAAACAGAATGAAAAGCACAATCACAGAAAACTAACCAAAATGATCACGTGGACCACAGTTTTGTGTAACTTAATGAAACTATGAGCCATGCTGTGTAGGGCCACCCAAGAAAGACAGGCCATGGTGGAAATTTCTGACAAAACATGGTTCCCTGGAGAAGGGAAAGGCAAACCACTTCAGTATTCTTGCCTTGGGAACCCCATGAATAATATGAAAAAGCTAAAGATATGACACTGAAAGTTGAACGCCCCAAGTTGGTAGTGTCCAGTATGCTACTGGAGAAGAGCAGAGAAATAGCTCTAGAAGGAATGAAGAAGCAGAACCAACTTGCAAATGACACCCAGTTGTGGATGTGTCTGGTGGTGAAAGTAAAGTCCAATACTGTAAAGAACAATATTGCAAAGGAACCTGGAATGTCAGGTTTATGAATCAAGGTAAATTGGAAGTGATCAAACAGGAGATTGCAAGAGTGAACATCAACATTTTAGGAATCAGTGAACTAAAATGGTGAATTTGATTCACATTAAATGGTGAATTTAATTCAGATGATCATTGTATCTACTACTGTGGCCAAGAATCCCTTAGAAGAAATGGAGTGGCCCTCATTATCTACAAAAGAATCTGAAATGCAGTACTTGGGTGCAATCTCATAAATAACAGAATGATCTCGGTTTCTTTCCAAGGCAAACCATTCAACATCACAGTAATCCAAATCTATTCCCCAATCACTAATGCCAAAGAAGTTGAACAGTTCTATGAAGACCTACAAGACTTTCTTGAATGAATACCAAAAAAAGGTGTCCTTTTCATCATAGGGGACTGGAATGAAAAGTAGGAAGTCAAGAGATCCCTGGAGTAACAGGCAAGTTTTGCCTTGGAGTACAAAATGAAACAGAGCAAAAGTTAACAGACTTTTGCCAAGAGAATGCATTGGTCATAGCAAACACCTTCTTTCAACAGCACAAGAGATGACTCTAACCATGTACATCACCAGATGGTTAATACTGAAATCAGATTGATTATATTCTTTGCAGCCTAAGATGAAGAAGCTCTATACATTCAGCAAAAACAAGACTGGTAGCTCTGTGGCTCAGATCTTTTGGTTTGCAGCAGCTACACAAATCACAGTGATTTGCTATTTTGGTAACAATTTCTTTAGTGCTTTTAAAATTGACAGTAAAGTTTTGAGGTATTTAAAGAACGTGCAATTTTTGTCATCATTCTCTATTTGCCTAAATTCATAGTTTCATTTTTCCCCCATTGAATCACATAACAGGAAATTAAACAGCTCTGTTCAAAGCAGAAAGCCCTTGGGAAACAGATTTTCAAAGCTTCAGCAATAAATACCACATGACACCTCAGTCATACCAGCTTCTCACTGTTTCAAAACCTCTTTGATTCAATTTGAGGGGTTTGGGAATATCTCCTGAATTTCATGGCATTGCTTGGTGAGTGACAAGCAAACTTTTTGGTTTTAACACAGCTTCATCTGCCTATGTATATCTTCATTTTATTTCATAAAATCCCTGGTTGCTGTTTTGAAAAAAAAGAATTATAATTGTTTCAATCAACATCATTTAGGTGCTTTTGCCCCACTGCTCTCTTTTTGTACATAGAATGTACACAACTTTTTATTTCAGTGGTAAGTTAATGAAATATTGATGGCAATGTAAAATGGTCATTAAATTCCACACATGATGTATCAACAGGCACATTATTCAAACGAAATGATGGCAATAAGAATAACTATGCCCAAGTTGATCCATGCTCAGGCAATGACAACTTCATTATGATCTCCACCTGGCCAAAAGCAGTAACAAGGTACCTTCAGTTGTGAAATACATCCCAATAACAAAAATGTTAAAATGTGGGGGGAAATGTGCATGTTAGAATTGATGAACTATGATAAGAAAATTTTCTTAGCATTATAAGAAGAAATTGATAAATCAATGATCTTAAAGTTTTAACAAATTTCTTTTAATAATTGAGAAAAATATATTAAACATTTTTAGAAATATAGATTAGTTGAACCACAGTATTAGTAAGCTTGATATAAAAGGCATACGTAGAACTTAGCACCCAATAAGAGGTTAAAAAAAAAAAAAAAAGCCATTCCTCTCAAGCACACATATAAATTTACAAAATGGAGCATTTCACAACCAACAGCAAAAAATGAGTATCATAAATATTCTCTTAATACAAAACAGTTAATTTATAAATCTAACAAAGATATAACTTTAAAAACTGCATTTATAAGTCATTTCAACTCATTTATAAATCAGTTATAGATAAAATAAATTTAGTATAAAATCATATAGTAGTATAAATATGAAATAATAAAAATGCAACCTATATATTATTGGATGTAGTAGCTGCTATTTGTGCCCCTTCAACAGATCAGTGTGCCTGTCTCCAGCATCTGTGAGTATTTCTTCTAGAAATTCATGTCTGCCCGTTATCCAGTGAATTAACCTCACTAAATTTATGGGGAGAAGTTCCCTGGTGGCTCAGACAGTAAAGCGTCTGCCTACAATGCAGGAGACCTGGGTTCGATTCCTGGGTCAGGAAGATCTCCTGGAGAAGGAAATGGGAGCCCACTCCAGTACTCTTGCTTGGAAAATCCCATGGACAGAGGAGCCTGGTAGGTTACAGTCCATGGGGTCGCAAAGAGTCAGACATGACTGAGTCATGGGAGCCATCTCACCCAGGAGATTATGCCCCCCATCTATCACTCCCACCAGCAGTCTGTAGTCAATCATTAACCCAAGTAGGAATACAAATGTCCAACCTGCTTGCCTCCAGATAGGAACAATTCTATGACCAGTCATGTTCCACAGCTCCCCATGCATCAGGCCCAGGCTTCAACTGAGCCCATGTCCTTGTTTAAGTCATTCCTCTACTTTTTTCAGCTTCCCTCAGCTCCCTTATTCTGAGAGCCCTCTCTCAATAAACTACATACGCAAGAATTCTTATCTTAGGCTGTTAGGCTCTACTTCTAGGAAATATGGCATAAAATTGATATAAAATCATAAATAATAACTGTAGAAAAGAAGGAAGACTGAAAATTGGTTTTTTTAGTTGAAGTACAGTTAATGTACAATATTATATGTTATAGATGTACAGTTCAGTCAGTTCAGTTGCTCAGTCGTGTCCAACTCTTTGCAACCCCATGAACTGCAGCACGCCAGGCCTCCCTGTCCATCACCAACTCCTGGAGTTCACTCAGACTCACGTCCATCGAGTCAGTGATGCCATCCAGCCATCTCATCCTCTGTTGTCCCCTTCTCCTCCTGCCCCCAATCCCTCCCAGCATCAGGGTCTTTTCCAATGAGTCAACTCTTTGCATGAGGTGGCCAAAGTACTGGAGTTTCAGCTTTAGCATCATTCCTTCCAAAGAACACCCAGGACTGATCTCCTTTAGAATGGACTGGTTGGATCTCCTTGCAGTCCAAGGGACTCTCAAGAGTCTTCTCCAACACCACAGTTCAAAAGCATTAATTCTTTGGTGCTCAGCTTTCTTCACAGTCCAACTCTCACATCCATACATGACCACAGGAAAAACCATAGCCTTGACTAGGTGTACAGTTCAGTGACTTACAATTTTAAAGGTTATGCTCCATTCATGGCTAAAAGGTATAAAATATTGGCTATATTCTCTGTGTTGTACAATATATCCTTATATCTATTTATTGTACATAATAGTTTGTAACTTTTAATCCTCTCCCCCTCCTCCCTTTCCTCTCCCCACTAGTAACCAATAATTTGTTCTCTATAAGTCTGTTTCTTCTTTGTTATATTCACTAGTTTGTTGTATTTTCTAGATTCTACAGATAGAAAGGTGGAAAATTGTTGAGTTAATCAGTCAACATTAGACAGGAAGAAAAGAATAATAGAATAAGTCTGAAGAAAGCAGGCGGAATAAAATAATAAAAGTAAGAATTAATTACATAAAAAACAGAAATTTAAACCATAAATAACTACAAACTATGAAAAATTTTTGCTACTAAACATGAAAACTTAGATGAAATGGGTAGTGTACTCATTTTATATCTATCCCAAACTGACTCAAGAAGAAATAGAAATGCTACATAATTTGAAAAACATTTGAGAAATATAATCAAAACTTTAAAAAAATCTACCCATTAATAGTCTCTGATGGTTTTATAGGCAGTTTCTTGAAAACATTCAGGGGCTTCCCAGGGGTTTCCCAGGGGCTTCCTTGGTGGCTCAGAGGTTAAAGCATCTGCCTCCAATGCAGTAGACCCGGCTTCGATTCCTGGGTTGGGAAGACCCCCTGGAGAAGGAAATGGCAACCCACTCCAGTACTCTTGCCTGGGGAATCCCGTGGACGGAGGAGCCTGGTAGGCTACAGTCCACAGAGTCGCAAAGAGTAGGACACGACTGAAAGACTTCACTTTCACTTTCTAAACATTCAAGGAACAGATCATTCCAATCTCATGAAAACTGTTCCAGAAAATAGGAGAACATGCCCCAATTTATTTTATGAAGTTAGAAAATCCTGAATGTCCAAATCAAACAAGAATAAAATGAGAAAGAAATATAACAGACCAATATCTCTAAAACATAGATATGAGAATTCAATACAAAATTCTAAAAATATATATATCCAGCTAGATAGTTAAAGCAACAATACAGCATACCCTAGTTATATTTACTTCCAGAACTCAGAAATGTTTAAACATTAAAATGTATAAAATATTCAGATTGATTCAAGAGGGCAGAGTAGAAGGATGTACATTCATCTTCTGCAAGACCACCAAAATCACAACTACTTTTTGAATAGCCATTGACAGGAAGATGTTGGAACCCACCAAAAAAAGATAACCCACCTCCAAGAACAAAGGAAAAGTCACAATAAGAGAGTAGGAGGGGCGCAATCACAATAAGATCAAATCCCATACCTACCAGTGGCCAACCCACAAACTAGAGAATAATAATACCAAAGAAATTCTTGTGCTGTTGTAAAGGTTCTGGGCCCCACATCAGACTTCCCAGCTTAGTGATTCAGCAAAGAGACTAGGAATACCCAGGAAATCTGACTTCAAAGGCCAGCAGGATTGGACTGTGGGATTTGCACAGGGCTGGGGAAAACAGACTTCACTCTTCGAAGGCACAAACAAAATTTTGTGTGTAGCAGCATCCAGGGTAAAGGAGCAATGACTCCACAGGAGACTGAGCAAGACCCACCTATGAGTGTTGTAAGGTCTCCTGCAGAGGCATGGGTCTACAGTAGGTCACTGCAGGGACGGGGGCACTGGCAGCAGCAGTCTTGAGGTGCTCTTTGACAAGTCATCTTGGAGGTCACCACTCACCCTACCTACCTAGCCTGTAGACTCCAGGGTTGAGTGGCCTCAGACTAAACAACAAGGAGAGAACTCAGCCTCACCCATCAGCAGATAATAGGATTAAACTTTTACTGAGCAGACCCTACCCACCACAGCAAGACCCAGATTTCCCCACAACCAGTCCCTCCTGTTGAAAAATCAGCTGATAACTTTATGGGAGTTCCCTTGTATGTTATTGGCCTTTTGTCTCTGTTGTTTTTCATATTTTATCTTTGTCTTTGATAGTCCCTCCTATGGCAACCCACTCCAGTACTCTTGCCTGGAAAATCCCATGGATGGAGGAGCCTGGTAGGCTGCAATCCATGGGGTCGTTAAGAGTCAGACATGACTGAGCATCTGCACTTTCACTTTTCACTTCATGCATTGGAGAAGGAAATGGCAACCCATTCCAGTGTTCTTGCCTGGAGAATCCCAGGGACAGGGAGGCCTTGTGGGCTGCCATCTATGGGGTCGCACAGAGTTGGACACAACTGAAGCAACTTAGCACAGCAGCAGGTTCAATCCCTGAGTTGGGAAGATCCCCTGGAGAAAGAAAAGGCTACCCACTCCAGTATTCTGTCCTGGAGAATTCCATGGAATGTAAAGTCCATGGGGTCGCAAAGAGTCGGACAGGACTGAGAGACTTTCACTTCACTTCACTTCCTATCAGGAAGCTTGGACGAGCCTCTTAGCCTCATCCACCAGAGGGCAGACAGAAGAAGCAAGAAGAACTACAATCCCACAGAACTCCAGTCCCACAATCACAGAAAACTAATCAAATTGAAAAGGCATAAGTTTATGCCTCAGATGAAGGAACAAGATAAATACAAAAAAAAAAAAAAACACTAAATGAAGTTGAGATAGGCAATCTTCCAGAAAAGGAATTCAGAATAATGATAGTAAAGATGATCCAGGACCTCAGAAAAAGAACAGAGGAGATGCAAGAAATGTTTACCAAAGACGTAGAACTAAAGAACAAACAAATAGAGATGAACACTACACTAGAAGGAATCAATAGTAGAATAACTGAGGCAGAAGAATGGATAAGTGACCTGGAAGACAGAATGGTGGAAATCACTGCTGCAAAACAGAAATGAAGACAGCCTAAGAGACCTCTGGGGCAACATTAAATGCATCAACATTTGCATTATAGGGGCCCCAGAAGAAGAAGAAGAGAGAGAATGGGCTCAAGAAAATATTTGAAGAGATAATAGGTACAAAATTTTCCCAACGTGGGAAAGCAGATAGTCAATCAAGTCCAGGAAGGACCAGGCAAGAAAAACCTAAGGAGGAACACACTGAGATACTGAGTAATCAAACTGACAAAAATTAAAGTCAAAGATAAAATATTAAAAGCAACAAGGGGAAAATAACATACAAGGAAACTCCCATAAGGTTATCAGCTGATTTCTCAACAGAAACTCTACAAGCCAGAAGGAAATGGCAGGATATATTCAAAGTGATGAAAGGGAAGAACCTATAACCAAGAATACGCAACCCAGTAAGACTCTCATACAGATTAAATGGAGAAGTCAGAAGCTTTAAAGAAAAGCAAAAGTTAAGAGAATTCAGCACCACTAAACCACTTTACAACAAATGCAAAGGAACTTCTATAGACAGGAAACACAAGAGAAGGAAGAGATCTACCAAAAATTAACCCAAAACAATTAAGAAAATGGTAAAAGGATCACATATGTTGATAATTACCTTAAATGTAAATGGATTCAATGCACCAACTAAAAGACACAGACTGCCCGGGTGGATACAAAAATAAGACCTGTGTATATGCTGTCTATGAGGGACCCACCTCAGACCTAGCCAGGCTTACAGACTGAAAGTAAGGGGATGGGAGAAGGTATTCCATATAAATGGTAAAAATAAATGGTAAGAAAGCCGGCATAGTAATACCCATATCAGATAGAATAGACTTTAAAACAAGGACTATTATAAGAGACAAAGAAAGACACTACATAATGATCAAATGTTCAATCCAAGAAGATATAACGATTACATATATATATATGCACCCAACATAAGAGCACCTCAATACATAAGGAAAATACTAACAACCATAAAAGGAGTTGTAGTAACACTCCTCGATAGTAACACATTACTAATATTGATAGTAAATTGATAGTAACACATTACTAATATTATTAATAATAACTTTAATACTCCAGTTTCATGAAGGGACAGATTATCTGGACAGAAAGTTAATGACACTTTAGACAAATTGAACTTAATTGATATATAAAACATTCCATCCAAAAGCAGTAGACTACACATTCTTCTCAAGTGCACAAAGAACATTCTCCCGGACTGTCCACATGCTGGAAGACAAGGCAAACTTTGATAAATTAAGAAAACTGAAATAGTATCAAGCATCTTTTCTAATCACAACACTTATGAGATTAGAAATAAACTAAAATTTTTAAAAAATCTAAAAAACACAAACACATGATGGATAAACAATATGCTACTAAACAACCACTGAAGAAATCAAAGAGGAAATTTTAAAAAATACCTAGAGATGAATGAAAACAAAAGCACAACAGTCAAAAACTTGTGGGATGCAACAAAAGCATCCCATAAGAGGGAAGGTTCGGTTCGGTTTGGTTCAATCGCTCAGTCATGTCTGCCTCTGTGACCCCATGAATCGCAGCACGCCACGCCTCCCTGTCCGTCACCAACTCCTGGAGTTCACTCAGACTCACGTCCATTGAGTCGGTGATGCCATCCAGCCATCTCATCCTGTCGTCCCCTTCTCCTCCTGCCCCCAATCCCTCCCAGCATCAGAGTCTCTTCCAATGAGTCAACTCTTCGCGTGAGGTGGCCAAAGTACTGGAGTTTCAGCTTTAGCATCATTCCTTCCAAAGAACACCCAGGACCAATCGCCTTTAGAATGGACTGGTTGGATCTCCTTGCAGTCCAAGGGACTCTCAAGAGTTTTCTCCAACACCACAGTTCAAAAGCTGTGGAAGGTAGGAAGCAAAAGGTGGCTTCCCTGGTGGCTCAGACAGTAAAGCTTCTGCTTGCAATGTGGGAGACCTGAATTTGATCCCTGGGTAGGGAAGATCCCCTGGAGAAGGAAATGGCAACCCACCCCAGTACTCTTGCCTGGAAAACCCCATGGATGGAGCAGCCTGGTAGGCTACAGTCCATGGGGTTGCAAAGAGTCGGACACAACTGAGCAACTTCACTTTCACCTTATAGCAATATAATCTTCCTTCAAGAAACAAGAAAAATCTCAAATAAACAATCTAACTTTACAACTAAACCAACTACAGAAAGAAGAACAAATAAAACCTAAAGTTAGTAAAAGGGAAAAAATCATAAAGATCAGAGAATAAATATATTAAATAAAAATGAAGAAAACAATTGAAAAATCAATGGAAGTAAAAGCTGTTTCTTTACAAAAATAAACAAAATTGATAAACCTTTAGCCAAACTGATCAAGAAAAAATGAAGAGGATTCAAACCAATAAAATTAGAAATGAAATAGAAGTTACAGCTGACTTTACAGAAGTACAAAGGCTTATAAGAGAATATGAGCAACCGTATGCCAATAATTTGGACAACCTGGAAGAAATGAACAAATTCTTAGAAAGGTACAGTCTCCCTAGACTGAACCAGGAAAAAAGAGAAAATATAAACAGACCAATCACAAGCACTCAAATTGAAACTGTGATGAAAAGCTTCCCAACAAATACAAGTCCAGGACCTGATGGCTTCACAAGAGGATTTCATCAAGAATTCAGAAAACAGTTAACACCTATATATCTGAAACTGTTCCAAAAACTTGCAGAGGACGGAAAACCTCCAAACTCATTCTATGAGGTCACCACCACCCAGGTACCAAAACCAGACAAAGATACCACAGTAGAAGAAAATTATAAGCCAATATCACTGATAAACCTAGAGGCAAAAAAAAAAAAAATCCTCAACAAAATGCTAGCAATCCATATCCAACAGTACATTAAAAACATCATACACCATGATCAAGTGGGATTCATCCCAAGGATGCAAGGATTTTTTCAACATCCACAAATCATTCAATGTGACGCACCACATAAACAAATGGAAGAATAAAAACCATATGATCATCTCAATAGATGCATACAAAGCTTTTTGTCAAAATTCAACATCCACTTATAATTTTTTCAAAAACTGAGCATAGAGGGTACATACTCCAACATAATAAAAGCTATATATGACAAACCTACAGCTAACATCATACTCAGTGGTGAAAAGTTGAAAGCATTCCCTCAAAGATCAGGAACAAGACAAGGATGTCCACTCTCACCACTTTTATTCAATATAGTTTTGGAAGTCCTAGTTACAGCAATCAGAGAAAAAGAAGTAAAGTTAATGCAAATTGGAAAAGAAGTTAAACTGTTACTACTTGCAAATGACATGATACTATATACAGAAGATCCTAAAGATGCTACCAGAAAACTAATGGAACTCATCAATGAATTTGGTAAAGTTGCAGGTTACAAAATTAATACACAGAAACCTGTTGCATTTCTATACTCTAAAACAAAAGATCAGAAAGAGAAATCAAGAAGCAATTCTATTTACCATCTCATCAAAAAGAATAAAATACCTAGGAATAAACTTACCTAAGGAATCAAAAGACCTGTATTCCAAAAACTATAAGATGTTGATGAAAGAAGTTGAAAAGGACATAAACAGATGGAGAGATATACCATGTTCAGGGATTGGAAGGATCAATATTGTCAAAATGACTGTACTACCCAAGGCAATCTACAGATTCAATGCCACCCCTATTAAGTCACCAATGACATTTTTCACATAACTAGAACAAAAATCTCAAAATCTGTATGGAGACACAAAAGACTCCAAATAGTCAAAGCAATCTTGAGAAAGAAAAACTGAGCTGGAGGAAACAGGCTCCCTGACTTCAGACTATACTACAAAGTTACAGTCATCAAAACAGTGAGGTACTGGCACAAAAATAGAAATATAGATTAATGAAACAGGATAGAAAACCTAGAAATAAACCCAAGCACCTATGGTCAATTAATTTATGACAAAGGAGGCAAGACTATGCAATGTTGGAAACAGTCTCATCAACAAATGATGCTAAGAAAGCTGGACAGCTACATGTAAAAATTGAAATTAGATCATTCTTTAACTCCAGATGCAAAAATTAGCTCAAAATGGATTAAAGACTTAAATATGAGACCAGACACTATAAAACCCCTAGAGGAAAACATAGGCAGAACACTCTCTGACATAAATTGCAGCAATATTTTTTTTGATGTTTCCCAAAATAATGGAAATGAAAACAAAAATAAACAAATGGGGCCTACTTAAACTCAAAAGGTTTTGCACAGCAAAGGAAACAATAAACAAAACAAAAAGACAACCCACAAACTGGGATAAAATATTTGCAAATGATGTGGCCAATAAGGGATTAGCTTCCAAAATTTACAAACAGCTCATGATGCTTAACAGCATCAAAACAAACAACCCACTCAAAAAATAGAGTAGTAGAATTACATAGACATTTCTTTAAAGACTTACAGATAGCCAATAGGCACATGAGAAGATGTTCAACATTGCTAATTGTTAGAGAAATCAAGTCAAAACTACAATGAGATATCACCTCACACCAGCTAGAATTGCTAGCATCAAAAAAAATCCACAGAGTATATGCTGGAGAGGATGTGAAGTGAAGGGAACCCTCCTACATTGTTGGTAGGAATGCAAATTGGTACAGCCACTGTGGAGAACAGTATGGAGGTTCCTTCAAGAACTAAAAATAGAGCTACCATATGACCCTGTATTCCCTCTCTTGGGCATATATCCGGAGAAAAACATGCTCAGAAATGATACATGCACCCCAGTATTCATTGCAGCACTGTTTACAATAGCCAAGACATAGAAGCAACCTAAATGTCCAACAGAGGAATGGATAAAGATGTGGTACATTTATACTATGGACTATTACTCAGCCATTATAAAGAATGAAATAATGTCATTTGCAGCAACATGGACGGACCTAGAACGTCATACTGAGTGAAGTAAGTCAGACAGAGAAGGAGAAATATCATATGACATCCTTTATATGTGGAATCTAAAAGGAAATGATACAAATGAACTTACTTACAAAACAGAAAGAGATTCACAGACTTAGAGAATAAACTTACGGATGCCGGGGGGAAGGGATAGTTAGGGAGTACATGTACAGTGTGTATGGACAGTACAGTGTGTATGGACACAGTGTGTATGGACATGTACACACTGCTATATTTTAAATGGATAGCCAGTAAGACCTATTGTATAGCACACGGAACTCTGCTCAACATTATGTGGCAGGCTAGAGGGGAGTAAGGTTTGGGGGAGAATGGATCCATTCTCCCCAGTATATGGATGGCTGAGTCTCTTCACAATTCACCTGAAATTATCATAACATTGTTAATTGACTATAACCTAACACAAAATTAAAAGTTCAAGATTTTGTTTAAATTTTTAAAATTAAAAAACAAAACACTTGGTTTTCACTTATTAACTGTAAACAATGCTCTGTTTCAATATGCAACTGTATTCCAAAACTTTTCAAATAAATTTTTTTGTTTAAAAATTGCATATCTATTTTTTTCCTTCACAGTTCTCTCAATAATGCTCACAGGCATGCAATTGTTAAGTGAAGAAAGAACTGATATTTAAATACAGTTGTTACCAAATTTGTATTGAAGTCTACACAGCACATGAATATAATTCATTTTCAACTTGCCTTCAGGTAATTTAGCTCAAGATAATATAATCACTTTGCTAAATTCCTTTGTTGAATTTTGAAGATGGTCAAGATGTTTGTTGTGCTAAAAAGAAAAATTTGAATTTACAGATATTATGGTTAATTTTATTCTGTTAAATCTTCTGTAAACTATTGAATAAATAAATGGTGTAGGTAAAGAATTCTTTCAAAATATAAAAAATGTATTAAATATTCGCCTCATTTTTAAAATATACAAGATTATCTCAAATTTTAAAAATTTAATTCATACCCATTAAAATAAAAATTCTTAGTTATCTAAAAACAGAATGGAACTTCCTAAACCTGGAAAAAGGTATTAATCAAACTCCTCTTTTAAAAACAATACTTAAGGAGAAATATTACATTTTTACCCTTAAAAATCTAGAATAAGACAGGAAAATCCAGTCACTGCTTCTATTCACCTTTTACAGGAAGTCCTGGCCAACATCCTTCTAAAAGTTCGGGAAAACTAACTTCACATTCAAATAAGCAATAGAAAATCTGTTTTTGATGTTCAGTTGCTCCATCATGTCTATCTCTTTGTGACCTCATGGGCTGCAGCACACCAGGCTTCCTTATCCTTCACCATCTCCCAGACCTTGCTCAAACTCCTGTCCATTGAGTTGGTGATGCCATCCAACCATCTCATCCTCTGTTGTCCCCTTCTTCTGCCTTCAATCTTTCCCAGCATCAGGGTCTTTTCCAGTGAGTCAGCTCTTCACATCAGCTGGCCAAAGTATTGGAGCTTCAGTTTCAGCATCAGTCCTTTCAGTGAATATTCAGGGTTGATTTCCTTGATTATCAAGGCCTTCTGGGCTCCAAAATCACTACAGATGGTGACTGCAGCCATGAAATTAAAAGATGCTTACTCCTTGGAAGGAAAGTTATGACCAATCTAGTTAGCATATTCAAAAGCAGAGACATTACTTTGCCAACAAAGGTTCGTCTAGTCAAGGCTATGGTTTTTCCTGTGGTCATGTATAGATGTGAGAGTTGGACTGTGAAGAAGGCTGAGCGCTGAAGAATTGATGCTTTTGAACTGTGGTGTTGGAGAAGACTCTTGAGAGTCGCTTGGACTGCAAGGAGATCCAACCAGTCCATTCTGAAGCAGACCAGCCCTGGGATTTCTTTGGAAGGAATGATGCTAAAGCTGAAACTCCAGTACTTTGGCCACCTCATGCGAAGAGTTGACTCATTGGAAAAGACTGATGCTGGGAGGGATTGGGGGCAGGAGGAGAAGGGGACAACAGAGGATGAGATGGCTGGATGGCATCACTGACTCGATGGACGTGAGTCTGAGTGAACTCCGGGAGTTGGTGATGGACAGGGAGGCCTGGCGTGCTGCGATTCATGGGGTCACGAAGAGTCGGACACGACTGAGCAACTGATCTGATCTGATCTGATCTGAATCCCAAACAATGTTATTACTTTAAAAAACACTGAGAAATCTAGGAAGTTGGGTCAGAGAGGAGCAATCTAGTGCCTATTATAAAGTTCTACTTCTACTACCATAGAATAAAAGGAAAATAGAGAATATAGGGTACAATTTAGTAATCTAACAGTCCACCATTTTGGCCATGGAAACTCTTCTGCTCATACATAGAAAAACCTTTGCCCCTTCTCAAGGAAGATGACCCCAAAGTGCTATCCAATGAATGATTTTATTCTAGCTCAACATCCAGGTCTAGGGAAGGTGTGCTACTTTCCCCATCAGATCTGGAAGAAGTTATCTCCATTCAGTGACCTATAAAATAAAAGACAAATTATCTGGCCTTACCACTCATGGCAATGTGTGAAATGCTGGAGTAGAAAAAGGATAATTGCAAAGAATACTCTCATTTGAAAAATGGGAGAATGGGAAACTTGCCCAGCAGTCAGTGGTCTAAGCTGTGATCAAACAACAATTGGTGGGCAGGAATAGTGATATCTCTGCCCTGAGTTCCCAGGTTGACTCATTTGGTTCTGCACTTTTCTTCTTTGGCATTAGAACTGTCACTTGGAGATTAAGTATTTTCCATTTTAAAATGGTCTTTGGGACTTCCCTGGTTGTCTAGTGGTTAGGACTCCACACTTTCAAGGCAGGGCTTATTCACAGGAACTTGATTCCACAGGTTAAGGGCTCATTCCCACAACATGCCCCCCTCCCACTTCAGACAATAACTCCTATAAGTCCAGGTTGTCACCTATGCTTCTGACTGACTGGCTATAGATCAGAGGTTCCCACAACTCCTTCCTTGGGTTTGATCAAGTTCTGGCTCGCAGAATGCACGGAAATATTTTATTTACTATATTACTTGTTTGTTATAATAAGATATAATTGCAGAACAGTCAGACAGAAGGATGCATACTGCATGGTATGGGGAAAGGGTGAGGAGCTTCTATGCTCTATCCAGCCACATCACTCTCCTTATCTTATATGCATGATTGAACAACTCATTGGCTATTAGTGACTAAATTCAGTCTCCAGCCTCTCTCCCTCTCTGGAGGTCAGAAGGGATGGGATTGAAAGTTGGTTGCCCTGGCAACCAGCTCTTCCATCCTTGCTGCTGCTAAGTCGCTTCAGTTGTATCCAACTCTGTGTGACCCCATAGACGGCAGCCCACGAGGCTCCCATCCCTGGGATTCTCCAGGCAAGAACACTGGAGTGGGTTGCCATTTCCTTCTCCAATGCATGAAAGTGAAACGGGAAAGTGAAGTCGCTCAGTCACTTCCATCCTTAGAGGCTTTCCAAAAGTCACCCCTTAACATAAACTCAGGTGAGGTTGAAGGGGGCTTATTATTAATATCAAGACACCTTTGTTGTTCTTATCACTTAAGAAATCCCAAGGGTTTTCAGAGTTTCATAACAGAAGTCAGGGGAAGAGACCAAATATATACTTTCCATGATAAATCACAATATCACAAATGTGAAAGGAACAGCTGCATTCTGATCTTTGCTGCTGGACAGATGCCTACTGTACAGCCAAGAACCCTTTCCGTAAATGCTTGAGAAAGCCTTGGAGTCCCTATATTAACACTTGCTTAGAATGTCTTTTCAAAGCACCTCCTTTAAAAAACCACATATCTGGGATGGTTTACCTCCAGGTTCCTTATGTTGGGATCACCCCCTTATGCCAGGTAGCCTTTGGGGAAGACACTAAGTAATCTTGCCTCTTGTATGTGGTACAAAAAGACTAGTTCCTTTGATCCACCACCTCACAGGCTGCAATACTTCTCAAACATAGTCAGTTTGAGACACACTCTCTCACAAATCAAGTTTCTTTGGTGAATCAGATACCAGTCTACTGTGTCCTGCAAGCTTCAGGGGCACATATTAAGCTTTCTGAGCAGTGCCTCTCATTTGACTCTAGATAAAGGAGAGCACCCCCTATCTCACCGCAAGGGAGAAAGACCCATACCACTCTTTCTCTGCCTTGCCAACCTCTTTTATGGGCCAGAGAAGGGAGGGTCATCTAAGGCTCCTAAAGCTGGCTTTAGAGATACTCTTTCCACATCTTGCATAGATGGTCTAACAGGATGGGTGGTTGGGATGGTGCCACCTATTCTCTTAGGACCTCTGTTGAAATCAAGACACAAAGAGTCCATTTCCAAATACATGGGATTTTTAAAGTATCTTTGATACTAATTTCTCATTTAAATGCTTTCTTCTCTGCAATCAGTCTCTATTTTCAAATTTTATTGACACCTTCAATGGCTAAATCAAAGATGTGTCTTAGTAAATATTACATTGCACTTGAAAATACATGGATTATTTTCAAGTATCTTTTGATATTGATCTCTAACATAATTCCACAGTGATAAGAGAATAGACCCTGTATGATTTCAACACCTTTAGACCACCAAATTTTTGTACCTAGTCTTGTGTTCATGGATATGTTCCAGTGTACCTAGTTTATTGTCTATGAGAATTTGAATAAAATTTGTAGCCTACCGTTGCATTAAAATTTGAATAAATCTTAATCATATTGAATTAACTCATAGTGATTTTCAGGTCTACTATATACTTCTACTTCTCTGTATATTCATTATATTAATTTTTGAGAGTTTGATATTGAAACTCCAACCAAAATCTTAATTTATCTACCTTAAAAAATAATGACAGTATATAGTGGAACTATGTCACCTTCTTCTGTATTTTCCAATCTCCAGTAAATGTGTTATCATATCTTCATAATTTAAAAACAAAAGACACAAAGAGTCCGATCTTGCCATATGCATTAATATCCTGCCGTATTCAAGGGTGACAAACAACCAGCAGAAGCCTCCAAACCTCAGGGATATTTTTCGACTGGCGCATAAGGCTAAATTAAGCACTTCCTCTGTGGGAAGGAATGTTTGGGTTTTTTTTTTTTTTTTTGGAGTGGGGGAGGAGGGGCTGGTGACTTAATTCCAACTTTTTCGTGAATGAATAAATAAATAAATAAAAAGCATTCACCAGGAACATCCTCACAGCTCGGAAATTCCACAGTAAACTTAGCTCCCAACACCGTTTCCTGCTGCAGATGAAACATGGGTTCCGTCCCAGATATTCTTGGCCCAGCCTTGCTGACTTCCCTGAGTGGTGTGTTTATTTGGTAGTTACCACCATCCTCCTCCATTCCTAGGTCCCATCACAGCTTTGCACCTCACTAGCTGGATACTGAGGAACAATGGAGAATGGGAGGCCCCATTTTCAAAGAACCTTCCCTTCTTGCATCCACCTATCCACAACTTTCAACTCCTTCCTTTTGCTCACAAAGCAGAGCCTCATTGGTATCATGCTGCCCTGGGTTCTATTATCACCTAAGTCCTTAGAATCTTGCTTCTGCCTTTATCACTCTAGATACTGTCCTTCAATGATACCATCTTCACATCCTCATCTGACTTAAACTCTTGGGATCATTTGGCTCACTAACCATTTCATCCTTTTTTGGTAGTGTTCTTGGTTTCTAGCCACCGAGAACCAGGTCCTGGCCTTCCTCTCACATCTCTAGCCACACCTTCTCTGTCTTCTTCTTGTGATTAACTCTCAAATGTGGCAGTTCCTCCAGGTTTGGGGCTCAGCTTGGAGACCAGCGTTCGATCCCTGAGTCAGGAAGATCCCCTGGAGAAGGAAATGGCAACCCACTCCAGTATTCTTGCCTGGAAATCCCATGGATGGAGTAGCCTGGTGGGCCGCAGTCCATGGGGTCACAAAGAGTCAGACATGACTGAGCGACTTCATTCATTCATCACTCCCTTCAGGCCACACATTTCTTACGGGTCATTTGCCATACATACTGCAAAAGCCTCACAAGTCTGTATCTTAAGTCTAGATGAGTCTCCTTACCTTTCACATAAACTCCCAACTATCAGATGTTTCCAGTTGGATGAAACTCAAGCAAGGCAAACAAAGCACAGAAAAGGAAGCTCATTTCCCCCACTCAACCTTAAAATCTTTTTTTTTTTTAATCTAATTTTTTTATTTCAAATTACATGATTTATCAAAGACCCCAGTGTCAGTCCAGTTGCCCATGCCAGAAATTTGGTCGCTTTATATAGTTTTGACTTATCTCCCTGCTTATGCTCTCATATCTACTCAATAACCAAACTCTGTTGATTGTAACTTAATAAGCCTAATATCCATCTACTAGAATTATACTGTGATTATCTTCTGGATGTCTGCCATAGCTCCCAAATTGTTTCTATTCTTCTCCATTCCATTCTCCATTCAGTAGTTCATTAATTCAAACAGTATTTTTAGGGCAGAGAAATGTATGTGGACAGAGAAATTTTCCTAACATGAAAATCTAACTGAGGCACCTTGCACCAATCCTAATCTGCCCCTGGTTCCACATGCTCCCAGGTCTCAAGTCAGAAACCATCTGCCTCTCTGAAATACCTTCTCGGACCACCCCCAGCCTTAAGAAGGTATGCTTCTTTTCTACCTCTAATAACACCAAGTCCTGGGGCTTTCCACAGCCCCTCCACCCCTGCCAACGCTGCATAATTACCTGTTCCATGCCCCCCAACACCTAGACTACAGGCTCCCTGAGAGCAGGACTGAGTCTTGGTCTGAATCTTTCTTCTCAAAAAACTGTTAAGGAAGTGGGGTTTGCAGTAGACCTTGAATCTATAGTTAGTCTGGGCAAGTGAAGCCATGTAGGGAAACATTCCATGGAGGGAAGTGGCCCAGGAGAGAGGGCTGACAGTGATTAAGCTGGATTGTAGAACATTCCACAAGAAACTGACCTGGATTCTCAGGAATCTTTACTCTTAGGAGATGTATTCAAAAATATTTAGAAGTGAATTATCTGCAATTTACTTACAAATTGTTTTAAAATGTTTTCCTTGTTTTCAGAATGTTTCAGGAAAAAAAGTGTATGTCTTAATATATGTAAATAAATCAAATATGAAAAAACATTTCTAATTTTGAAGCTGGTGGTGGGGTATATTGAAAATTTATACAGGTGTTTGTCATACTGTTCTTTCCACCTTTTTCTGTATGCCAAGAAATTTTCATAATACCAAGTTGAGGAAATAAAGGCTTTTTTATGATGTGGGTGGAGAGGAAGCTGACACTCAAGGAACAGGTGTGGGAGTGTTTACAATTATTCTATGATTTCATTTTAAATTATTATACACATAACTCATGTCAATCATAGAAAGTTTCAAAAGTGCAAACACAAACATAAATAGAAATCAGCCATAATCACAGCTCGCAAGGGGGAAAATGCAAACAGCAAAAATAGCAAACAACAGGAGTCAGAAACCCAGATCCCTGAAGTGCAAAAGCCAGGAGATAGCTAGAACTTAGACAGGTCATCCCAGTCTCTGGTCCAGTGCCACCTTCTGTTGGTCCCAATGGGCTCCAAGAGGGTAGCAGATGAGAGCTGCATCAGGTATGAGGCCTGAGGCAGAAACTGGGACTGGGAGAGAGATGGACACCTTCTCAGGCACTGATAGGACCTCTGGCCCTGGTTACTGTTTCTCAGCACTGGAATTCAAGTCCAAGTCTAACACGTGCAAACACACCTCTATATACACAATATGTAAAACATATCCCTACACACACATAACACGTATTCAAACACACACACACACACACACACACACACACACACTTGCCATCTGCTCAGAAACTTCCATAAACTAATTGGGGGAATTAATTCATGTCTTGTTTTTTTTTCTATTGAGGACAAAAAGTACACATTTTCCCTATCTCCTCCCAGGAAAGAGAGTTTGGGAAGAAAAATCACTGACAGCATTTTTGTATTTCCTGGGGTCAACATATTCCTGTGATGTCTGGATTAAAGGTAGATAAGTTGAGTCTTTAAGACCAAAAGGCAAATGGGCCCATCACAGTTGTGGCCACCAGAGCCTACGATTCAGGGGCCTCACCAACTTCCCAGACTGCAGAAGATCCTCCTGGTTGACTGCAGCCTGCATTCAAAGGAAGACACCAAGCAGAGCCATCTTGGCAGCGAGGGCTTTGGAGATCAGTTCATTTTTCTTTTTCCAAAGCAAGCCAAGTGACATTTTCTTTTTACATCATGCTCTCGTGTGTTAATTCATACCTATTGTATCAACAAGATATTGTTTTACCCACAAGATATTGTACCAAATCGCTTTGGCATTTGGGATAAACAGCAACTTGGGAACAATTAAAGTCTAGCCTTGACCTAATTCACAGATGGGCTCCAGAGAGTAATTCACAGCAGAGTATCCCAACCTGAGATAAGAGAGCAGCCTACTCTACCCTGTCCATCAGTCATTGGCTTTGGGTATACCATACCCACATATGGTGCCCAAGTACATAGTTTCTCGGGCATTTCTGGGCATAAAGATTTAGCACATGGCAATGCTCAAGAGAAGGGCCAGCTGAAAGCCTTAGCAGCCAACCTCATTCATAGATGAGGGATCTAAGCATGTATCACACCATACCCTCTGCATCTTTTGTGTGAGCAATAGCTCCAAGTTGGTTCTAGAACAGATCCAAGTAGTTCTCACACTTGGGAGGAGCATCCTCTGGAGGGATGCTCTTCAAACATATGGTTCTGGGCTGCACTTCAACTACTTGATTCTGTAAGTCTGGGATGAGGTGCAAGAACTTGTATTCCTAACAAGTTCCCAGGTGTTGCTCTTGCTACTGGTGTGGAGTCCAAACTTGGAGAACCACTGCTCTGGCACGTGAGATGGGTAATTCCCAATGACTAAAAGCTGAGTTGTGAGAGCAGATGGGCTTTCCTGATAAAGTCATCCCTAACATTCTATGCTTACCTCTCCTGGGCACAGTGATTTAGGACAGGATTTGGAGAAAGAGTACAGAGGGGGATATGAGAAGCAGAGAAGAAGGCTCAGCTGACACATGAGGCTCTCACCCTGGCTGGGAGCCCAAGCTTTCTCAATGAAGAATAAGAGCAGGAGGGC
This sequence comes from Bison bison bison, assembly GCF_000754665.1. Lineage (NCBI taxonomy): Eukaryota > Metazoa > Chordata > Mammalia > Artiodactyla > Bovidae > Bison > Bison bison. The sequence continues at coordinate 12,637,341 of NW_011494635.1, forward strand.
CCTGGCTCCTCTCCCAGATGGAACAAGGCCTTATGCTCTGAAAGCCAAGTTTGAATCAACCGCTCCTGGTCTCTACACCCCACCAGCAGCTCTCAGGAAATGATACACTCAAGCCCATGCACTGGTAAGGCAGAGAAGGAAGGTCTCACCCTTGGCTACCTGTGAGAAGTCCAAGGCCCTGAGAACAGAAGGAACATGTCCATTGACCAAGCTCATTAAAAGCAGACCCAGGATTAAGCACAAACTTCCCAAGGGACTCCCGCAAGCATGGAGAGGCTTTTTCTTATGTGTGTAGCTTTGCCCTGATCCCTCTCATGCTCAAAAGCAGGCCAGTGGAGAAGCAAAGTTGCAGTGGCTCTAATTCCATCCAGGGCTCTTTCCTTGGCAAAGTTTGGGAAAACTTTCTCTACATTCTCACACAGAACACTTCAGAACCAGGGAATTCCCTTGTGGCCCAGTGGTTAGGACTTGGTGCTTTCACTGCAGTGGCTCAGGTTCAATCCTTGGTTAGGGAACTAAAATCCTACCCACCATTCTTGCCAAAAAAAAAAATACTTCAGACATCAGACGTATGGGTTTTTTCCCACAACAAATCAATTCATTTCTCTCATTGCCCTACAATTTAATTCTGCCATTATTTACCTAGAGATAGAGTCACACCCCACAGATTAAGACTGCCCCCTACTTCAGAATGTAAGTTGGTGCAGCCACTAAGGAAAACGGTATGGAGGCTCTTCAAAAAATTAAAAATGGAACTACCTTGGGATCCTGCAATCTCACGTCTGGATTATATATCCAAAAGAAATGAAAATTGGATCTCAGCACACCTTTACTCTTTTCAGCATTACTTATAACAGGAAAGATATGGAACTAATCTTAATTGCCTATCAAAAAATTAACAGATAAAAAAGATACAATTATGTAAAGTTTAAAAATAAAATTAATTAAAAAAGAAAAAAAAAGATATGGTTCATATACATATAATGGAATATTATTCAATCATGGGAAAGAAGGAAATCCTTCTTATTGCCATTTCCACTGATACATGGATATTTTTCAATAGTAAATACTACAGGACTACATGATATGCAGTTGATTGACTCCAAGGATTCAAAGAAACCTCAGAACAACTATATACTTAAATTAATTCCCTTGTTGTTCAAGGGCATATATTTCTTATCACACACAAGAGAATGAATACTTTGTATAAACTAGCTTTAAGCAAAAAGAGAGTGCATTCATTCACATAACTGAAAGTTTCCAGAATAGCTAGCTTCAGGAATGGCTTAATCAGGGCCCAAACAATGACTGTCTCTCAGCCCTGCCCTCCTCCAGGTTGGCTCCCATCTTGGATTTAAAAGGGTGGCCACAGCTTCAGATTTACTGCCTCTTAAGGTCAGGAAGGGCAGCGGTGAGGAGATACCCCTCGTCCAAGGTGAGGAGCAATGGCTGCGCTTTGCTGGAGCAGCCGTGAAGAGATACCCAACGCCCAAGGTAAGAGAAACCCAAGTAAGACGGTAAGTGCTGCAAGAGGGCATCAGAGGGGAAACACACTGAAACCATACTCACAGAAAACTAGTCAATCTAATCGCACTAGGACCACAGCCTTGTCTAACTCAATGAAACTAAGCCATGCCCGTGGGGCAACCCAAGATGGGCGGGTCATGGTGGAGAGATCTGACAGAATGTGGTCCACTGGAGAAGGGAATGGCAAACCACTTCAGTATTCTTGCCTTGAGAACCCCATGAACAGTATGAAAAGGCAAAATGATAGGATACTGAAAGAGGAAATCCCCAGGTCAGTAGGTGCCCAATATGCTACTGGAGATCAGTGGAGAAATAACTCCAGAAAGAATGAAGGGATGGAGCCAAAGCAAAAAGAATACCCAGCTGGGGATGTGACTGGTGATAGAAGCAAGGTCCGATGCTGTAAAGAGCAATATTGCATAGGAACCTGGAATGTTAGGTCCATGAATCAAGGCAAATTGGAAGTGGTCAAACAAGAGATGGCAAGACTGAATGTCGACATTCTAGGAATCAGCGAACTGAAATGGACTGGAATGGGTGAATTTAACTCAGATGACCATTATATCTACTACTGCGGGCAGGAATCCCTCAGAAGAAATGGAGTGGCCATCATGGTCAACAAAAGAGTCCGAAATGCAGTACTTGGATGCAATCTCAAAAACGACAGAATGATCTCTGTTCGTTTCCAAGGCAAACCATTCAATATCACAGTAATCCAAGTCTATGCCCCAACCAGTAACGCTGAAGAAGCTGAAGTTGAATGGTTCTATGAAGACCTACAAGACCTTTTAGAACTAACACCCAAAAAAGATGTCCTTTTCATTATAGGGGACTGGAATGCAAAAGTAGGAAGTCAAGAAACACCTGGAGTAACAGGCAAATTTGGCCTTGGAATATGGAATGAAGCAGGGCAAAGACTAATAGAGTTTTGCCAAGAAAATGCACTGGTCATAACAAATACCCTCTTCCAACAATACAAGAGAAGACTCTATACATGGACATCACCAGATGGTCAACACTGAAATCAGATTGATTATATTCTTTGCAGCCAAAGATGGAAAAGCTCTATACAGTCAGCAAAAACAAGACCAGGAGCTGACTGTGGCTCAGACCATGAACTCCTTGTTGCCAAATTCAGACTTAAATTGAAGAAAGTAGGGAAAACCACTAGTCCATTCAGGTATGACTTAAATAAAATCCCTTATGAATATACAATGAAAGTGAGAAATAGATTCAAGGGCCTAGATCTGATAGATAGAGTGCCTGATGAACTATGGAATGAGGTTCGTGACATTGTACAGGAGACAGGGATCAAGACCATCCCCATGGAAAAGA
>NW_011494635.1:12640356-12640991 GCF_000754665.1 Bison bison bison
AGCAACAGAATGGGAAAGACTAGGGATCTCTTCAAGAAAATCAGAGATACCAAAGGAACATTTCATGCAAAGATGGGCTTGATAAAGGACAGAAATGGTATGGACCTAACAGAAGCAGAAGATATTAAGAAGAGGTGGCAAGAATACACAGAAGAACTGTACAAAAAAGATCATCATGACCCAGATAATCACGATGGTGTGATCACTGACCTAGAGCCAGACATCCTGGAGACTGAAGTCAAGTGGGCCTTAGGAAGCATCACTACAAACAAAGCTAGTGGAGGTGATGGAATTCCAGTTGAGCTATTTCAAATCCTGAAAGATGATGCTGTGAAAGTGCTGCACTCAAAGTGCCAGCAAATCTGGAAAACTCAGCAGTGGCCACAGGACTGGAAAAGGTCAGTTTTCATTCCAATCCCAAAGAAAGGCAATGCCAAAGAATGCTCAAACTACCACACAATTGCACTCATCTCACACACTAGTAAAGTAATGCTCAAAATTCTCCAAGCCAGGCTTCAGCAATATGTGAACTGTGAACTTCCTGATGTTCAAGCTGGTTTTAGAAAAGGCAGAGGAACCAGAGATCAAATTGCCAACATCCGCTGGATCATGGAAAAAGCAAGAGAGTTCCAGAA
>NW_011494635.1:12641091-12698386 GCF_000754665.1 Bison bison bison
GGAAAATTCTGAAAGAGATGGGAATACCAGACCACCTGATCTGCCTCTTGAGAAACCTGTATGCAGGTCAGGAAGCAACAGTTAGAACTGGACATGGAACAACAGACTGGTTCCAAATAGGAAAGGGAGTACGTCAAGGCTGTGTATTGTCACCCTGTTTATTTAACTTCTATGCAGAGTACATCATGAGAAACGCTGGACTGGAAGAAATACAAGCTGGAATCAAGGTTGCCAGGAGAAATATCAATAACCTCAGATATGCAGATGACACCAGCCTTATGGCAGAAAGTGAAGAGGAACTCAAAAGCCTCTTGATGAAAGTGAAAGTGGAGAGTGAAAAAGTGGGCTTAAAGCTCAACATTCAGAAAACAAAGATCATGGCATCTGGTCCCATCACTTCATGGGAAATAGATGGGGAAACAGTGGAAACAGTGTCAGACTTTATTTTGGGGGGCTCCAAAATCACTACAGATGGTGACTGCAGCCATGAAATTAAAAGACACTTACTCCTTGGAAGGAAAGTTATGACCAACCTAGATAGCATATTGAAAAGCAGAGACATTACTTTGCCAACAAAGCTTCGTCTATTCAAGGCTGTGGTTTTTCCTGTGGTCATGTATGGATGTGAGAGTTGGACTGTGAAGAAGGCTGAGCGCTGAAGAATTGATGCTTTTGAACTGTGGTGTTGGAGAAGACTCTTGAGAGTCCCTTGGACTGCAAGGAGATCCAACCAGTCCATTCTGAAGCAGACCAGCCCTGGGATCTCTTTGGAAGGAATGATGCTAAAGCTGAAACTCCAGTACTTTGGCCACCTCATGCGAAGAGTTGACTCATTGGAAAAGACTCTGATGCTGGGAGGGATTGTGGGCAGGAGGAGAAGGGACGACAGAGGATGAGATGGCTGGATGGCATCACTGACTCGATGGACGTGAGTCTGGGTGATGTCCGGGAGTTGGTGATGGACAGGGAGGCCTGGCATGCTGTGATTCACGGGGTCACAAAGAGTCGGACATGACTGAGCGACTGATCTGATCTGATCTGATCTAGCATATATAACAAGAAAGAAACTCTTTCTGGTTACTCAGGTTCCAGGGTCAGTTTCGGTCAGGCCTGATTGACTAATAGCTTAGGTCTAGGTCCAAAGTGAGCTAGTGTGCTGAGAGAGAGTAAAGAGAGGTTCCCCAAGGGAAAATATTCTACAAGAAAAGGGAGAATTGGAAGTGGAACAGCAAAACCAGAAGATAGGCATCTCAGATTTCTGCCTACTTTTCTTCTTGCCTCATTGTCTGGTTATCTGATGGCCTTGTTTTTTAATTCTCTGCTTGTCAGTGGTTGCATACTCAAAGGAGACCTGTCTGGGAGTGGGGTGCTCTGGTTAAGGGTATCTTGCCTTTATTAGACCCTGAAGCTGAAGAAGGAAGACATAACTTCTAGGGCCCTAGTTCCCAATTTGTTACAGATGGAAGGTATGGTGGACTTGTTTGGGGCAACATGGAGAGAGTCCCCACTTCTCCTTGGGTGCTCGCTAAGGAACTGAGTTCCTGGGTACTCACCCTTTGATTTGGCTGTTTTTAGGGACTGATACAAAGATAGACTAGGGGTACAACAGAGAACAAAGATCCTTGTACTGTTACCAGACTGGACCCAAGTTCATCTGCCACACAACAAACCCAATTTACTGACACCAGGGTTGTGGTTAAGAAAGTATAGCACTTTTTGAATGTGCCAAGCAAGGAGTCTGTACAGGCGGCTTAAGTTCAAAAGACCCAAAGTTCCCAAAGGCTGCAGGGTACATGACTTTCTTCTGATTGGTTGGTAGTAAGATAAAAAGGTAGTGTTCCAAGAATCTCAATCATCAGCCTTCTGGTTCCAACCAGTCTGGGATCTTAGCATTTAGTATGTAGTTAACCTCCTTCCCCTAGGGGGTAGGGGCAGGGAAGAGAACTTAGTTTCTGCAGAATAACTCAAACCAAGTATCAAATTGTTCTGTATATCCCTTGAGGAATTACTAGGACTCTGCTTTGTGTATCCCTTGAGGAGGAACTAGGAGGCGGCTTTGTTGCTGCTATTGTTTCTTGACTGCTTTTCCTTTGTTTCTGCATACCCTCCCTCCCCTAATTAGTAACTGTTACAATCTGTGCTTCAGAACTCACAGGTCTAGGAAGCTGAAGTTTTTTTCCTACAAACAAGAAACAGGGGTCATGGAAAGGCTTTTGTACCCGAGAGGGCCCCGCAGGGTCCTTCTCGGTTTCAATCCACCCTTTTCTTTCATGCTCCTCAATCCTGAGGGGAACAGGTGTAGGACAAGAAAGGGAATAAGGTTTTGGATAGAGAGGTCAACCATAAACTTGGCGGAGGAACTCAGTTTTAGGGGCACTCAGTTTTAGTACCAGTCAGAGTCACAGAAGGAATTACATGCAAATTCAAATTAGAATAATTCTGGGATAGTTTAACAGATGGACTGTTTACAAAAGTTTAGGCAACATAAGGGAAAATCTCAAGGGAAAGAACAGTAGTGACAGCTGGAGTCTAAGGCCACCCCAGTCCTGAAGGCCAAAGGGAGGGAGTGTTAGGTAGGATTAAAACCTGGAGCCAGAGAGGGCTGCCTGAGAGATGGCTGCCTGACAAGAAGCAATGAGGGGCACAGCCAGGGTCCTGTGGCTGTGTTCCAGGAGGTTCCAGGAGGTCAGAGGTTCCAGGAGGGAGCTGGGGGAATAAATGTTTCACCTCTCTTATTTCTCCCTTCTCTAGTTTCCTGCTACTGCTCCTATTGATCACACCCAACCAGACGCAAGAATAAAAGCAGCCCACTAAAATAGTCACACAGCTCAGTCCCCTAGGCCAGGAGAAACTAGAGGAGTGGGCTTGGAGAGAGCCTAAAAGAGCCCTGTGTATGGAGAGTTTGTCTGGGAGTCCTCTCCAGGGGCTGCTAAGATCTAAACCCAGAGGTCTAGTGGCTGTCCAGAGAAGAGGAAAAATCCCTCAAGGGATCAGACCCACATCACAGAGCAGACAAGACAAACACAAAGTAGAGACAAATGAGTAAGGACTCATCTAGGGATCAGCCAGGCCAGAGGCATAAAAGGTCTTATATGGTACCAGGATTCCAGGAGCCTAGAGGGCAGCCCAGAGAAAGGCTAGCTGGGCAGAGAACACTTGCTTCAAGTATCTCTGAGACAACAGGCTGTCTCCTGAGTTGAGAAAGGGACACGTTTTGATTTTATGTCCTTGCATTTTCTCTGAGCAGCTCCAGGGCTCCTCCTTGGTGCAAGCAAAGTTGCTAACAAGCTCCATCACACTAAGAAGTATGGAATGCAGTCAGAAGTAGCTTTGTGAGTATGCAATCGGTACAGTCTCACAGAGGCTCACACTTGGCTTAATGCTTCACTGTCTTGAAATTCTTTATAATTTTTTAATAAGAACCCATGCATTTGCATTTTGCACAGAGTTCCACAAATCATACAGCTGGTTGAGCACATTTGCTAACTTTTTCAGAGTACTTGGAAGAGGACAATGCTTAATCCCAGAGCTTCATACAGAGTCAGACTGTAGGACAGCCCGGTGGAGGAGATATTTAGGTTGGGGGTGGAGGAGGATGATTTTGGAGGGCCCTGTAGGCCATGTAGATGCTTGTCTATTGTATCCAGGGTAGCTCCACCAAGACCATGAAGACCAAGGGCAAAGCAACCCCCAAAGGAGGTAGCCACAGAAAAGACTGGCATCCTGATACCAGAGACTGTTGGACAAGGTCATGTGCCCTTGGCCTTGCAGGCTGTGAGCTGAGGGGCTGCATCACCCCCAAATATTCAGCCTGAGATGGTCTACATTCTGTGAGTATACACAGCACCAACTGCCCTGCCATGGGTGCCAGGGTTATCTGGCAGCCCCCAGAGCCTGGGGTCCCCTTACATCCAAATGACACAATGTCTTAGGTGTCTTTTGTAAAGGGATGGACAGAAGCCAATCTGGGTGACCCGAGGGCAGGAGGTCAGGAAAGGTAGAGCAGAGAGCCACAAGCAAGCCAGGTCTCCCGTCCCTCATTCACTGCCTGATATGCTTACATAGCCACTCCAGTAGGCTGGGGAGTACAGAGATGGACAAGTGCAAGTGCTAGGTCCCCACAACAGCAAAGGTCTACGCAGAGCACTAACCAGGCCCTCCTAGCAGTGCCAAGAGGTAGGCACTAGTATTATTTCCATTATATGGAGTTTTATGGTCCTGGCATCATGGTGGAGGCCAGCAGTCAGAGAAAGCCCCATGCAAAGAGATAAAATGCTGGCAAGTGGCAGTCATGACATTGGAGAGATGAGTGGGGCTCAGATAGCATCCAGTGCACCTAGCATGAAGCCCATGGATGCAGACAGTATCTTGTGCCTGGCAGTGCACAAGAGGAAGCAGAGATGCTGCATACTGAGCCTTGTTTGTGAGACCCTAGACCAGAAATCCTTTATAACTGTGTGCTGTGCTTAGTCGCTCAGGCATGTCCAATTCTTTGCGACCCCATGGACTATAGCCCACCAGGCTCCTCTGTCCATAGAGATTCTCCAGGCAAGAATACTGGAGTGGATTGCCATGCCCTCCTCCAAGGAATCTTCCCAACCCAGGAATCAAACACAGATCTCCCACATTGCAGACAGATTCTTTACCATCTGAGCCATCAGGGAAGAATTCCTTTATAACTAGGCTCTCTCTAATAATAGCCCTATGAGAAAAGGCTTATTAATTGCCCCCATTTCACCAGTGAAGGAACTGAGGCTCAGAATGATGTGACTCGCCCAAGCCATACCCAGATAACAAACGGCAGAGCTGAAATTCAAACCCAGGTTGGTCTGACTCCAGTGCAGATACAAAAAGAAGGTGGGGATGAGCAAGATGGAGGAGACAGGGGATTCTACTGGGAAGTTAAAAAATCTTTCTTTAGTGCCAGAGGGAGCCCCTGAAGAATTCTGAACCAGTGACACAACCAGGTTTGAGGTTTCTAGAGGTCTTGTTTCTCTGGCCTTGCAGGGAGAACTGAGGGAAACTTGGGACAAGACCAGAGGCAAGAGGGGCAGGAGGAAGCTTCGGCAATAAAAGTAGAAGTTGTTTTACAGTCGCTAAATCATGTCCAGTGGACTCCAGCACACCAGGCTTCCCTGTCCTTCACTATTTCCTGCAGTTTGCTCAAACTCATGTCCATTGAGTCAGTGATGTCATCCAACCATCTCATCTTCTCTTGCCCCCTTCTCTTGCCCTCAATCTTTCAAAAGTGGGTTGCTTTTAATGAGCCTGTGCTTACCTCATAGTCCTGTGCTGCCCCCAAGTGGTATTTCAGCAGATTTGATTTCTTCAAATAAGAAGAGACATTTGTTCCATCGTTCTTACACTGGAGGGTTCTCATCTGGAGAGTTTATTAAAACACAGAGATTCTGAGTCAGTAGGTCTGGGATTGGTCCAAGAATTTGCCTTTCTAGCAAGTTCCCATTCGCTGATGGTCTGGAGTCCACACTTTGAGAACCACAGGCTTGGTTGCCCTATTGTGGAGAAGGGGATTAAAGAGGATTTTGACCCTTGACAGCTACAATCTCAGAGACACCCAAAGCAAGTGGTGAATGCTTCTAAAGGTATACTGGGGCTCTGAGAACTGTTAGGACTCAAAGGAGCCACTTCCAGAGAGGCAGGAGCTTTGAGACGTCTGTGAAATGGCTGCCTCATTTTCATGTTATTTCATATGTCATCTATAGCAGTAGAAAACATTTTTCGTCACTGTTCTAAGCATTTTACATGCTCTAATTCAATAAATTCTCACCAGTCTGTGAAGTAAAATCTGTTATTATCTTCCTGTATGGTCTGAGTTGTATCTCCCCAAAATTTACATTTGAAGTCCTAACCTCCAATAACCTCAAATTGTGGCTGTGTTTGGAGACAGAGTCTTTAAAGAGGCAATTAAGTTAAAATGAAGTCATTAGGGTGGGAAATGGCAATCCACTCCAGCACTCTTGCCTGGAGAATCCCATGGACAGAGGAGCCTGACAGGCTACAGTCCATGGGGTCGCAGAAAGTCGGACACAAGTGAGCGACTTCACTTCACTTTCACTTTCACTAATCCAATATGACTGGTGTCCTTATAAAAATTAATTTGGACAGACACCTAAGGAGGGAGGATCATATGAAGAGAATGGAGAAGATGGCCATCTACAAGCCAAGAAAAGAGGCCTTAGAAGAAACCAAGCCTACTAACACCTTGAACTCGGACTTCTAGCCTTCAGAACTGTGAGAAAATAAACTTAAGTTGTTTAAGCCACCCAGTTTGTACGGCAGCCCTTGTAAATGAATACACCCCATTTACAAATGAGGAAACGGATGCGTACAGAGGTTAAATAATGTGTGCAGTTGCTCCCTGAACCCAAGTAATCTGGCTCTAAGCTATGCTTTTTTTTTTTTTTTGAGGCACTATATTCCCAAAAATGAATGTCTTGCCTTCATTCCCTCCCCAGTACTGCTTTCCCTTCTCCTCCCACCACAGAGTGGGAGGTTCTTCACCTCTCCTGGGACTATTCAAATGGTTACCTAAAACTCATCTCATCTCACTTCTTCCACTTCCATCCCCTCATCCCGACTGCAGCAATTGCCCCCCTCCACTAGTGATTTTTCCCTGGCCCAAATCTGCCCGTCCCTCCTCTGCCTAAAGCCCTCAATGGCTCCCCATTGCCTTCAGGATGAAGCTTTTCAAAGTCAGTTGCAGACATCATGACACATCACTCCTCAATATTTCAACATGTGTTGTCAACCCAGGGAGTCAGGATGAACCCCAGCATAGCATAGCAAGCAGGGTGTCTAAGTAATGACCAATACTACAGGAAGTCTCTCTTCTCTTTCTTTGGCTTATTAACTGGCTCTGCTGCTTGCTTGCTAGCTTGCACTTTGAGCTGTACTGTTCATGCTGCATTTTCTGGGCCCTAATGAGAAGGGAATGGCAACCCACTCCAGTATTCTTGCCGGAAAGTCCCATGGACAGAGCTTGGGCTACAGTCCAAAGGGTCACAAAGAGTCAGACACAACTGAGCAACTAAGCACAATAACACAATGAGCAACCCATGTTATAGATTTTACCAGACCATGTTAAGAAGTTTCCATTGTTGGCATTTAGGAATAGAGGTGTGAGATTGGGGCCCTACTTAAAATGGCCCTGCATTGTCCTATATCCTAGCCAAGGTACACAATACATACACACACACACACACATAATTGAATTGTATATCTTATATAATCATTGAATTGTATGTCTTTGTATGTATGTACATAATTGAATGTAAGTATGTAACACATTATCATTGAATTGTTATGTCTCAATTCCAGCAAAAGCCACAGCTGACACTAGGCTCAGGGGAATGACTCTTACACTGTCACTATGGTGTGTGACCAATGCCCTGAGTGATAGTCAGACCCAATGATGCTCACTCATGTCAAAGAGGACAGTCACTATGTGGCTTGCTGAGGACCACATTCCTAAAAGCAGATGGCTCACTAGGACCCTAGAGCTTCAAGTACTTCTGCTGCTGCTGTCAATGCAAAAGGTGATGGGAAAGACACCATGGCACCCCAAGGAACAAATTCTTGTGATAAGTGCCTCAAATACTTTATTCTTGCCCCTTTTAAAGGGCTAGAGGACACCATGACCCTATCAAACAACTGTAAAAGGGACCAAAAAGACTCTGGCATCAATTGAGTGTGATATCTTATCAATACAACTCTGCTCCCTTCTTAGGCTGCGGTTCCTTAGCCAATAAGGTGATAGTTGCCATGGAGAAGGCCTCTAACCCTGATGATGCTAAAGAGATGGGAATACGAGACCACCTGACCTGCCTCCTGAGAAATCTGTATGCAAGTCAGGAAGCAACAGTTAGAACTGGACATGGAACAACAGACTGGTTCCAAATAGGAAAAGGGGTACGTCAGGCTGTATACTGTCACCCTGCTTATTTAACTTCTATGCAGAGTACATCATGAGAAACGCTGGGCTGGAAGAAGCACAAGCTGGAATCAAGATTGCTGGGAGAAATATCAATAACCTCAGATATGCAGATGACACCACCCTTATGGCAGAAAGTGAAGAGGAACTAAAAAGCCTCTTGATGAAAGTGAAAGTGGAGAGTGAAAAAGTGGGCTTAACATTCAGAAAACAAAGATCATGGCATCCGGTCCCAGATGGCATGGCATGGCATCCACTTCACAGAAAATAGATGGGGAAACAGTGGAAGCAGTGTCAGACTTTATTTTGTGGGGCTCCAAAATCACTGCAGATTGTGACTGCAGTCATGAAATTAAAAGATGCTTACTCCTTGGAAGGAAAGTTATGATCAACCTAGATAGCATATTCAAAAGCAGAGACATTACTTTGCCAACAAAGGTTCATCTAGTCAAGGCTATGGTTTTTCCTGTGGTCATGTATGGATGTGAGAGTTGGACTGTGAAGAAGGCTGAGCGCTGAAGAATTGATGCTTTTGAACTGTGGTGTTGGAGAAGACTCTTGAGAGTCCCTTGGACTGCAAGGAGATCCAACCAGTCCATTCTGAAGGAGATCAGCCCTAGGATTTCTTTAGAAGGAATGATGCTAAAGCTGAAACTCCAGTACTTTGGCCACCTCATGCGAAGAGTTGACTCATTGGAAAAGACTCTGATGCTGGGAGGGATTGTGGGCAGGAGGAGAAGGGGATGACAGATGATGAGATGGCTGGATGGCATCACTGACTCGATGGACGTGAGTCTGGGTGATGTCCGGGAGTTGGTGATGGACAGGGAGGCCTGGTGTGCTGTGATTCATGGGGTCGCAAAGAGTCGGACATGACTGAGCAACTGAACTGAACTGAACTGAGAGGAAGAAACTGATAAATATGAGAAGGGTAGAGGAGGTCAGCCCCAAAGTATACTCAATAACCACCTCCATCTCCCCAAAATACCTGGATACATGGGGAGAAATTGGAAATGATCTGATTGGAAGACCAAAATTTGCAAAAAGATATATATGAAAAGAATATATACAGTGACAAGATATAAGGGTGCCAGTTGGTTTTTGCACATCTGCAACATGGGTCCTGGATTAACGTTCACATCTGCTGAAAAGCACCAATTGGCATACTTACGTGCCTTAAGACTAGAGTTCAAATTATACTTAGACCAGGGAATCCCACTAAATTTAAATGAGATATGCCCTATAATCTTAGGGGGGGGTCACTAAACATAAAATAGAGAAGAAGCAGGTATGCTTCACCTTAGCCACAAGAACTATTGCCTTGACTAAATTTTCCACAGTCATAGCACCCATTGTTCTAAAATAGTCCACAGAGGGCATGCATGTTCTCACCCAATGAGTGATACAATTAAATTAAGTCATTGGCACTTAAAATCAGCTTGGGAAATGGAACCAATAGACCTCCCTCTTCCCTTCCATTTAAAATATTAACATGGCCCCAGTATAAGTTAAACAGGACTTTCAAGGATCATACAAGACTTTTTTCAGAGAAGAGGTGGATTCTCCACACTGATTTTCCATTTAACAGTTGTACATTAACCTAGAAAGAATTATGGTACTCCCTCACAATGGAGTACCATAATCTTAATATTATGGTCTTGCCCAATAAGACCCCCACATCCAATATTTAAATGACTGATTAAATCCAACCAGCAACTAGAACATATTTTGCTGTTAAAGATTTGGCTAATGCGTGCTGTTCAGTATCTATCTCAACAGCTTCTTCCTCTTCAGAGAGAAACAATTCACCTTTACCTGGCTTCCCTGGGGGTACCTCTGCAGTTCTACCATCAAACACAATTATAATTTAAGCTTGGAGATGGTTTGTTACTCAGCAAAAGCTAATGATACAGGTGTATATAACCATTGCTACTTAGCCCACTGTCCTCTGGTCTTTCAAATATCCCTGGCTACCTGGACTTTGTGCTGTTCTCCTCTGCTCTCAAGTTTGAACTTTCCTGTCCCAAGATTGGCTTTAATACATTTCATCTTGTTCCTTGCTTTTAATGCTGCTTCTTTAGCATCCCAACTTCCCTTCAGGCCAGCCCCTAAGCTTCCTATGCCAAAGAAACCTGATTATATTCTAGAGTATCTGGAGCTAGCCTCAGTCAGCATCTTTTCTGGCCTTTGGAATTTGCTTGGGTTGGGTCCTCCGACTAGGTGAGGGTTGGTCCCTCAATACGTTCAGGTCATTTTGGCTTCCTGGTGGCACTAGTGATAAAGAACCCACCTGCCAATGCAGGAGACATAAGTGATGTGGGTTCGATCCCCGGGTCAGGAAGATCCCCTGGAGAAGGGCCTGGCAACCCACTCCAGTATCCTTGCCTGGAGAATCCCATTGACAAAGGAGCCTGACAGGCTACAGCCCATTTGGTCACAAAGAGTCAGACACAACTGAAGCGATTTAGCATGCACGGCCCCTCAATGCTCCCTCTGCTGCTGCTGCTGCTAAGTCACATCAGTCGTATCCGACTCTGTGCAACTCCATAGGCTGCAGCCCACCAGGCTCCCCTGTCCCTGGGATTCTCCAGGCAAGAATACTGAAGTGGGTTGCCATTTCCTTTTCCAATGCATGAAAGTGAAAAGTGAAAGTGAAGTCACTCAGCTGTGTCCGACTCTTTTCGACCCCATGAACTGCAGCCTACCAGGCTCCTCCGTCCATGGGATTCTCCAGGCAAGAGTACTGGAGTGGGTGGCCATTGCCTTCTCCGGATGCTCCCTCTGGCCTCCCTCAAAAACCCTTCCGAGCTTGGGTGTCTTAGTCTCAGAAGTGATCTTAACCCTTAAAGCATCATTTATGAGATGCTAGACCCCAGCATCTGGGAGATCTCAAGCTCTCTTGCCCATTCTCATGGCCTTACCATGTGCCCTTCTGAAGCTTCTGTGACTCACTGATCCCACTACCTCTCTGACATGGTGCTCTTTGCTCGTCTCTACCCAAAACTCAATATTGGGCCCCTGAGAAGTTCAAGGCTCTATAATAAGACTCAGTCTGTGCGGATCCCCCAAGGACAGAAAACATTTCAACCCATCAAAACAAAGGCCTCTGGCAGTCAGCGTTGGGGGTAGAGGGCTGACTCAGAATCTCTGTTTTGCCTCCTGTCCATAAAGATACCCAAGAAGACAGTAAAAAAAAAAAAATGACAACTTAATGGTAAAACCCCATCAACAGACCAATAATCTTCACGTCTTCACTGTATTTCTTTCTGTGGCAGGCACCTAGGTCTGGTGGAGACAGATAGTTTTCCTTTCCTATTGTAAACTATTTCCATGGCCAAAACAGGGGTCAGAGGCTTTTTTAATCAGGTGCATGGGTCAAGGTGAAGACATGAGAGAGGGAAGGAAGGAGGGAGGGAAGAGAAAAAGAAGTGAAACTCTTTCCAAGAGCTGGAGAGAGCCTGCCCCATGTCTTCTTTCCAGAGGATTAGGAAAGGGCTACAAGCAAAGTAGATGGGCGTGATGCATGATGACCCCACCCTACCACCTGGGATGCAAAGAGCTGTCTCCCCACCCACACCCACCCCACCTCTTCCAGGTCGCCCACACCATACAAGCAGCTCATCCTGGGCGTTCTGTCAAACCATTTAAGAACATGTTGGGGGAATAAATCCCCATCATCAATTCAGAATATGGGAACCTTGTGCCCTTCCCATATATTAAAGCTGCCCTGAAATGTGGGTGGGCACCAGTTATAATTGCTGAGAGATTGTATCCAAAGGGTGGTTCTGGAGAAGACTTGATAAGGGGTATGAGGGCTTGAAGAGAGAGGGAGACAGCAGTGGGGGAGCCCCAGAGCTTCCCCTCTTCTGCAAACGCCTGGAACTGCAGACACAGACATTTGTGAGAGTCATAATAGTTCACACTTTGAACGGGCAGGGAGCTGGTGGTAATCCCCATGATAGAATCTACAGGCTGCAAATAACACGTAGAGTGGGTGAGATCAAAGAGTGAAGGTTAGACCAGACCAAGGAGGCTTGAGGCAAGTTGTCCCACAACTTGATACTCTTGGAATCTGTTTACAACATACAAAAATAGCTTTGAAGAGCAGGGGAGCTGGGGTTCTGGCCTGGATCTTCTTGGAAGCTGAAGGGTATCATACAGCCCAGCCCTCATTTAAAGTTTTCCTGATGAAGATGCAGCAGAAAAGAGGGCAAAGAGAGACAACTGGTGAGCCCTCATTCCTTTCCCTCACCATCTGGGACCTGGAAACCAAAGGGATGTGACCATAAGATGTGCATTTGCTGCCTGACCAAGACTTGGAGAATGAGACATCAGGGGAGGGAAGCTGTGCTGGCCACCAAAAGGGCAGCTGTGGGCCCCACAGCCTAGACAACCTGCACAGCTCCTTCTCAGGGAAAAAAAGCCAGGAGAAGAGGCCAATGGGCAAAGTAGGGAGACGCTGACGTCACCCCCTTCCCTGGACACACTGAAGTGACAACTATTTACACAGCACTATTGATGAGACTGACCTAGAGATTAGAAGAAAATATCTTCTACAACTGAAGACATAAAGAAGGTGCCACAACTAGTCAAGTAGGAGGGATGGAGACAGTTTTGTCAAGACTCACATCTCCAGATAGGCAATCCACAAACAGAAGGATAATCACGGTTGCAGTGATTCTCCTTAAGGAGTGAGGGGTCCAAGGCCCACACTAGGCTCCCCAGCCTAGGGATCCTGCATCAGGAAGAAGAGCCTACAGAACATTTTGCTTTGAAGGTCAATGGGGCCAGAGAGCTATAGGAAACAGAGTGCTGTGCTTAGTTGTTTGATCGTGTCTGACTCTTTGCGACCCTAGACCCTGACTGATTGCAACCACAATCTTAGTAGCCAAAATTTAGACCAGATAGTGCTCAAATTGACCCTGGTAACAAGGGCAGATTGGTCCCAGCAGGGATTTTCCCTCTGGGGAAGTCACGGGGGGGTCTTAGTTTGATCAGCCCCACGCTGTTGATTATAAGAGAAAGTCCTAGACATAAGGGAACTTTAGTCCATTTTCTTATCCTATGTCAATAAAGAGCTAACTTTTTAGGCCATTTTTTCTTATACTTGGATCATACCTACAGGCTGACCAGTCATTTAAAAATTTTTCCAAGGAGTTTCCAGGTGGGGTGTGGAAACTCAGAGGAAGCACTTCCCACGTTAGCTCGAACAGTTTGAACCATATACCTGTGTGCTCAAACCAACAAAACCAAACCAAACCAGAACCTCACCAGCCGGGAGTCACACTCCAAATAAAACAAAAGGCAAAGAAAGAGATGCCCAGAAATCAAAAGCCAAGTGGCAAGAGTGCCCCCAAAAGATGGCAAAGTGATGCCCAGAAATCAAAAGCCAAATAGCATAAATACCAAACGTGACTTCCCAGCCCCACTAGACCTGGGACCTGGCAGAGTTAGTGTTGGCAGCCTTTTTCAGTTCTGATATTGCGTGAAACTATATCAGAAAAGGCTAAGAGAGTTTTGCCAAGAGAACACACTAGTCATAGCCAACACAGTGTTAGCAGCCTTTTTTAGTTCTGATATGGTTTCAAGCAATTTCTTATTGCTTGAAACCATATCAGAAAAGGCTAACAGTTTTGCCAAGAGGATGCACTGGTCATAGCAAACACCCTCTTCCAACAACACAAGAGATGACTCTACACATGGACATCACCAGATGGTCAATACCCAAATCAAATCCCTCACAATTATACAGTGCAAAGAAGTTACTCTAGCATTTCTTCTTTTAGAAGCTTCTAGATACCAATCAAAGAAAGCACAGCTAATTGTGTGCACAAAAATATAAATTTTGGAATATCAAAATAATCTAAATTTGACCATTTTAAGTTAATATCTCAATTAGTATAAATTCCCCAATTAACTAGATACTTGCATGTATGAGCTCTGTACGTATAATACATGAATCTGGCTGGAGTGTTAGTCAGAGGTTGGCTTTCTAACACCCCTTTGCTTCTATTTTTGAGATTCTGTTGCCCATTTTAAGTTGAACTTGTCAAGAATAAAATCATTAGTGTAGCGGGCCCATATGCTGCTTGTGAGCTTAACTCCTCCAGGAGTCACTGCAGAGGCATTTCAGCCCATCTTACATGTCTCGGATTCTGCCTCCAGCAATCTAAGACCACCATGGCTACTCAGGTTGCTGAATTGCCAGTTCTTATATGCAACTTAAAAGGCACACACAAAATTTTACATGCTATGAGACCAAGAGCAGAAGCAGTAATTTCAAAAGAAACTAGATCAGACCCACTTGCTGATCTGGGATAAACTCTCAGAGAGGCAGGGAGGAAATGAAGCTCACCCTAGGAACATAGATGCTGATGACAGCCATTTTGGGGAGCTCTTCCTACCACAAAGACACTGGTATTGGTAAGCAGCATTTGGAATTATTCTCCAGCTTATTAGAGCTGGGACCAGGCCTTGGCCATAAACCAGTAAGCACCAGTCCTGGGACCCTCCATGTCAAGCAGCTAGCTGGATGGGACACAGCCAAACTCATCAGCAGGCCATGCTAAGTCATTTCAGTTGTGTTCAACTCTTTGCAACTCTATGGACTATAGCCCACCAGGCTCCTCTGTCTGTGGGTTTCTCTAGGCAAGAATACTAGAGTGGATTGCCATGCCCTCCTCCAGGGGATCTTCCTGACCCAGGAATTGAACCCACATCTCTTATGTGTCCTGCATTGGCAGGTGGGTTCTTTACCACTAGCGCCACCTAGGCCAGCTGCCATAAACACCCTTGTGCCCCACAGGAATCCTAGAGACCCTAGGGTTTGACTCCACCCACTGGTAGGCTGAGATTAGTCCCAGGACCTCCTGCCCACCCACCACCACCTCCACCCCCACCTCCACCCCCTGCAATCAGTCACCATGTGACTGGGCTCTGCCCACCAGCAGGTCAGGATTGGGATTCCCTGGGTCATACAGCCAGTCACACAAGTACCCAGTCCCACCCATTAGCAGCTGGCAGCCTCTATACCAGGCAGGGTCTAGCAAATGACTGAGATGAGGGCCAGCCATACTTACTAGTATGCTCACAGTAGTTGGCCCCATCATAATGCAGGGCCCACACAGCCCACATCGAGGGCAGTCATGGAGCATATAGCTCTGGTGAGCAGAGGGCAGTGGGCTACTGGGGCCTCTAGGATGTCTCTTACACAAGGCAACTTCTCCAAAATCAGGAAACATAACCAACCTACTTAATGTATAGAAATAAAAACTGAAAATTAGGCAAAATGAGGTGAATGAGGAATGTGTTCCAAATGAAAGAATGATATAAAACACCAGAAGAATTAAGCGAGGTGGAAGTAGTGATCTATCCAATAAAGATTTCAGGGCAGCAACCGTAAAGATGTTTAAAGAACTCAATAGAAGAATGGATGAACACAATAAGGATTTTAACAAAGTCTTAGAAAATATAAAAAAGAACCAAACAGAGCTAAATAATATAATAATTGAAATAAGAAATGCACTAGAAGAAATCAACAATATGCTAGATAATACAGAGGAATAGATCAGTGAGCTGGAAGACAATACAGTGAAAAATCACTCACGCTAAATAGAAAAAATTAAAAAAAGAATTTTTTAAAATGAGGACTTTTAAATTAACTTTATTTATTTATTTTCCGCTGTGCTGGGTCTTCATTGCTGCGTGGGCTTTTCTCTAGTTGTAGTGAGTAGGGGCTACTCTCACAGGCTTCTCACTGCGATGGCGTCTCTTGTTGCAGAGCACAGGCTCTCGGGTGGCACGTGGGCTCAGCAGTTGTGGCTCCCAGACTCTAGAGCACAGGCTCAAGAGTTGTGGTGCAGTCTTAGTTGCTCTGCAGCTTGTGGGGTCTTCCCAGACCAGGGATTGAACCTGTGCCTCTTGCATTGGCAGGCGGATGCTTTACCACTGAGCCACCAGGGAAGCCCTGAAGTGAGGGCATTTTAAGAGACCTCCAGGACAACATCCAGCATACTAACATTCTCATTATAGGAAAAGAGAGAGAAAGAAGCAGAGAAGATAACATTTAAGGACATAATACCTGAAAAGTTCCCTAAACTGGGAAAGGAAACAGATATTCCCAGGAAACACAATCTCAAACAGGATCAACCCAAAGAGGACCACACCAAAACACATTGTAATTAAAATGGCAAAAATCAAAGATAAAGAGAAAATATTTAAAGCAGCAAGGGAAAAGCAACTAGTTACATACCAGAGAACACCCATAAGGCTATCAACTGACTTTTTCAGCAGAAACTCTGCAGCCCAGAAGGTAGTGAGACTGTATATTTAAATTAATGAAAGAAAATCACCTACAGCTAAGAATACTCTACCAAGCAAGGCTATCATTCAGATTTGAATGAAAGAAAAAAGTTTTATGGATAAGCAAAAGCTAAAATAGTTTAGTATCATTAACCTCGCTTTACAAGAAATGATAAAGGGACTTCTCTAAGTGAAAAAGAAAAGGCCACAACTAGGAATATAAAAATTAGAATGGAAACATCACATTGGTAAAGGCAAATATATAGTAAATGTAGTAGATCAACCACTTATAAAGCTAGTAGGAAGGTTAAAAGACAAAAGGAGTAAAATCATCTATATCTATAATAGGTAGTTAAGAAATAAACAAAACAAAAATGTAAAATATGATGTCAAACATGATAAACGTGGAAGGGGAGTAAAAATGCAGAGTTGTTAACATGCATTTGAATTTAAGACATCAGCAACTTAAAATAATCACGTACATGTGTAGAGTGCTATATATAAACTTTATGGTAACCACAAACCAAAAATCATGCATATAAACTAAAAACCTATATGCACACACACATACACAAAGGTCTTAGTTCCCTGACCAAGGACTGAGTTCACACCCCTGGCAGTAAAAGCTCAGAGTCTTAACCACTGGACCATCAGGGAACTCCCAAAAAGAGCTGTAAAAAAAAAAAAAAAAAACCTCAAAAACAGTTAACAAAATGGCAGTAAGTACATACCAGATATAATTAATTTAAACACAAATGAACTAAATGTCCAATCATAAGACATAGGCTAAACGGTTACAGAAACAAGACCCATATGTATGCTGCCTACATGAGACTCACTCCAGATCAAACGACACACAAAGATTGAAAATGAGAAGATTGCATGCAAAAAAAGAATTCCATGTAAATGGAAGTTTTTAAAATGTTGGAGGATCAATACTTTTATGAGACAAAATAGACACTGACACAAAGACTGTTAACAAGAGACAAAGAAGGGCATTACATAATGATAAACAGAGCAATCCCACAAGAAAATATAATTGTAAATAAATATGCACCCACCAAAGTACCACATAAATACATAAAGCAAATCTCAACAGACATAACAGGGAGAAGTTGACAGTAACACGATAATAGTAGAGGCCCTTAACACCCCACTTACATTAAGACAGAAAATCAATAAGGAAACACTGACTTCAGATGACACTTTAGAGTAGATGAGATTAATAGATATTTATAGAATACTCTATCCAAAAGCAGCAGAATATACATTTTTTTTCAAGTGCACATGGAACATTCTCTAGAATAGATCACATGCTAGCCCACAAATTAGCCTAAGTAAATTTAAGACAGCTGAAATCATATCAAACATCTTTTCTGACCACAATGCCATAACACTAAAAATAAACTACAAGGTAAAAAACCTGTAAAAATAAATCAAAGATGGAATAAAAAAATTGCCTGAAAACAAAAAATAAAATCACAACCTAAAATCTATGGGATGCAGGAGAGGCAGTTCTAAGACAGACATTTATAGTGATACAAGCTTACCTCAGGAAATAAGAAAAACTCATATAAACAAACTAACATTACACTTAGAAGAAATAGAACAATAAGAATATTTATAACCCAAAATTAGTGTGTGTGCGTGTGAAGTCACTTCAGTCACGTCCAACTTTTTGCAACCCTGTGGACTTTAGCCCACTGGGCTCCTCTAGCCATGGGATTCTCCAGTAAGAATACTGGAGTGGACTACCATGCCCTCCTCCAAGGGATCTTCCAGACCCAGGGATAGAACCCATGTCTCTTATGTCTCCTGCATTGGCAGGCAGGTTCTTTACCACTAGCACCACCTGAGAAGCCCCCAAAATTAGTACAAGGAAAGAAATAAAAAAAGATCAGAGCAGAAATAAAGGACCATAAAGAAAGCCGAGAACCAAAGAACTGATGCTTTTTTTTTTTAGGGTTTGCTTTCTTTTTCTTTTTTTTAATTAGAGGCTAATTACTTTACAATATTGTAGTGGCTTTTGCCATACACTGACATGAATCAGCCATGGATGCACATGTGTCCCCCATCTTGAACCCCCTTCCCACCTCCCTTCCCATCCCATTGCTCAGGGCTTTCCCAGTGCACTGGCTTTTAGTGTCCTGTTTCATGCATCAGACGTGTACTGGTGATCTATTTCATATGTGGTAATATACATGTTTCAATGCTATTCTCTCAAATTATCCCATCCTCACCTTTTCCCACAGAGTCCAAAAGTCTGTTCTTTGTATCTGTGTCTCTTTTGCTGTCTCTCATATAGAGTCATTGTTACCATCTTTCTAAATCCATATATATGCATTAATATACTGCATTGGTGTTTTTCTTTCTGACTTATTTCTCTCTGTGTAATAGGCTCCAGTTTCATCCACCTCATTAGAACTGATTCAAATGCATTCTTTTTAATAAGTTATAAATGAAGTCGCTCAGTCATGTCCGATTCTTTGCGACCCCATGGACTGTACACTATGAGGCTCCTTCATCTATGGGATTTTCCAGACAAGAGTACTGGAGTGAGTTGCCATTTCCTTCTCCAGAGGATATTCCCAACCCAGGGATCGAACCCGGGTCTTCTGCATTTCAGGCAGACGCTTTACTGTCTGACCTAGCAAGGAAGCCTAACTTATAGCCTTGTGACTTATAACTTTTTCACTTATTCATCCACCTCATTAGAACTGATTCAAATGCATTCTTTTTAATAGCTGAGTAATAATTCCATTGTGTATATGTACCACAGCTTTCTTATCCATTCGATGGATAAGATGTTTGCTGATGGACATCTAGGTTGCTTCCATGCCCTAGCTTTTGTAAACAGTGCTGTGATGAACATTGGCATACACATGTCTCTTTCAATTCTGGTTTCCTTGGTGTGTATGCCCAAGAACTGATGCTTTTGAACTATGGTGCTAGAGAAGACTCTTAAGAGTTCCTTGGACAGCATGGAGATCAAACCATTCAATTCTAAAGGAAATCAGTCCTGAATATTCATTGGAGGACTGATGCTGAAACTGAAGCTCCAATATTTTGGACACCTGATGCAAAGAGCTGACTCATTGGAAAAGAGTCAATTGGGAAAGATTGAGGGCAGGAGGAGAAGAGGGTGGCAGAGGATGAGATGGTTGGATGGCCTCATCAAGTCAATGGACATGAGTTTGAGCAAACTTCGGGAGATAGTGAAGGACAGGGAAGCCTGGTATGCTGCAGTTCATGGGGTTGCAAAGAGTTGTACATGACTTAGTGACTGAATAACAATTTCTAGCCCATAGCTAACATTATATTCAATGGTAAAAAGCTGAAAGTATTTCCTCTTAGATAAGAAACAAACAAGAATGCCCACACCATTTTACTCAACATAATATTGGAAGCTGTGGTCACAGCCATCAGACAGGAAAAGAAATGAAAGAAATCCATATTGGAAAGGAAGAAGTAAAACTGTCACTGTTGACAGATGACATGATACCATACATAGAAAATCCTAAAGACACCACTAAAAAACTATAAGAACTCATCAGTGAACTTTGGCAAAGTTGCTGCATATAAAATTAATATACAAAAATTCATTGCATTTCTAAACACCAACAATGAACTACCGAAAGAAAAATTAAGATGACAATCATATTTGTGATTGAATCAAAGAATAAAATACTCAGGAATGAGTTCAACTAAGGAGGTAAAAACCTGTACTTGTAAAACTGTAAGACTGAAGAAGTCTTATAAAGAAGCTCTAAGACACTGAAGAAGTCTTATAAAGAAACTATAAGGCACTGAAGATGTCTTATAAAGAAACATAAAGAACCTGAAGATGACAGATAAATGGAAAGATATACCTTGCTCATGAATTGAAAGAATTAATATTGTTAAAATGAAAACATAACCCAAGGTAACCTACATAATCATTTCAATCCCTATCAGAATACCAGTATATTTTTCACAGGACTAGATAAATAATTCTAAAATTTGTGTGAAAACACAAAAGACCCTCTATGCTAAAAGTATTCTGAGAAAGAATACATCCAGAGTTATTACACTCATACTTTCAAGCTATACTATAAGTTCCAGTAATCAAAACAATATCATACTGGCACAAAATGGGCACATAGATCAATAGAACAGGACAAAGATCCCAGAAACGATACTAATGAACTCACATTTATATGGTCAGTTAATCTATGACAAAGGAGGCATGAATAAACAGTGGGGAAAAGATAGCTTCTTTAATAAATGGTGTACTGAAAAGTGGACAGCTACATGCAAAAGAAGAAAACTGGACTACTTTCTCACACCATATAAAAAAAAAACTCAAAGTGGATTAAATACTTAAATTTAAGGCCTGAAATTTTAAAAATTCTAGAAGAAAACATAGCAGTATGCTCACTGACATCAGTCTAAGCATTATGTTTTAGGATACATCTCCTTAAGCAAAAGAAACACAATCAATAAAAAATGAGACTACAGCATGCTAAAAATCTTCTGAATAGCAAAGGACACTACCAAGAAAATGAAAAAGGTTGCCTGATTGGGGGAAGATATTTGCAAATCATATACCTGATAAGGGGTTAATACCCAAAACATACAAAGAACTCATACAATTCAACATCAAAAATAATAAACAATCCAATTAAAAAGTGGACAGAGCACCTGAATAGACATTTTTCTAAAGAATACATACAGATAGCCAACAAGCACATCAAAAGCTGCTCAATATCATTAACCCCTGGGAAAACACAAATCAAAAGCACACTGAAAAACCACCATAGGACCCAGCAATCCCACTAGTAGGCATATACCCTGAGAAAACCAAAATTGAAAAAGACACATTGCAGCGCTGTTTACAATAGCTAGGACATGGAAGCAGCATAGATGTCCATCGACAGATAAATGGGTAAAGAAGCTGTGGTGCATATAGATATAATGGAATATTACTCGGCCATAAAAAGGAATGCATTTGAGTCATTTCTAATGAGGTGGATGAACTACAGCCTATTATACAGAGTGAAGCAAGTCAGAAAGAGAAAAACAAATATTGTGTATTAACGCATTTATATGGAATCTAGAAAGACAGTAATGATGAACCTATTTGCCGGGTAGCAATAGAGATACGGACTTAAAGAACAGACTTATGGATGTGGGTGGGGCAGGGAAGAAGGGGAAGGTGGGAAGGAAGGAGAGATTAACATGGAAACATATATATTATCATATGCGAAATAGATAGCCAATGGAAATCGACTGGTTTGACCTCCTTTCTGTCAAAGGGGTTCTCAAGAGTATTCTCCAGCAACCACAATTTGAAAGCATAACTCTTCAGTATTCAACCTTATTTATGGTCCCACTCTCACATCTGTACGTGACTACTGGAAAAACTATAGCTTTGACTAATTGACTTTGTCAGCAAAGTGATGTCTCTGCTTTTTAGGTTTGCCACGGCTTTTCTTCCAAGGAGCAAGTATCTTTTAATATCATGGCTGCAGTCACTGTCTGCAGTGATTTTGGAGGCCAAGAAAATAAAATCTGTCACTGTTTCCACTTTTCCCCATCTATTTGCCATGAAGCAAAGGGACCAGATGACATGATCTTATTTTTTTGAATATTGAGCTTTAAGCCAGCTTTTTCACTCTCCTCTTTCACCCTCAACAAGAGACTCTTTAGTTCCCCCTCTCTTTCTGCCTCTAGAGTGGTATCATCTACATATCAGAGGTTGTTGATATCTCATCTCCCCATGGTCTTGATTCCAGCTTTCCATTCATCCAGTCTGGCATTTTGCATGATGTACTCTACATGTAAGTTAAATAAGGATGACAATATACAGCCTTGACATACTCAATTCAAATGTAATGTGTCTCAAACAACTCAATATTTCCTTGTTCACATTGTCTTACAGTCTTCCCCAATTGTCTGTAAATGGCACCATCAAACACTTTCTCAGTTAAGAAATTTTTTTGTCATCTTTTAAAAATGTAAATTAAATCCTATCTCTCCCTGGCTAAAATCCCATGAAATGTAATCAAGATAAAATCCAATACATTCTCATAGCTTGTTAAGACTTCTTGCTTTATGTCAGCAATTTTCACTTAATGGTCTACAGACACCTGTAGCTCCCTGGACCTGAGGACCAAAATTAGTTTTATAATACTACTAAAATGCCATTTTCCCTTTTCATTTTAACATTTTCATGGATGTTGCAAAGGCAACATTAAGTAAAACTTTTGCCACCTATTTACAATAGTTCTAACATGGAAGCAACCTAGATTTCTATCGACAGATGAATGGATAAAGAAACTGTAGTACACTTATTTGTTGTTGTTCAGTTACTCAGTCGTGTCCAACTCCTTGTGACCTCATTGACTGCAGCACGCTGGGCTTCCCTGTCCTTCACCATCTCCTGAAGTTTGCTCAAACTCATGTCCTTCAAGTTGGTGATGTCATCCAACCATCTCATCCTCTGTCGTCCCCTTCTCCTCCTGCCTTCAATCTTTCCTAGCATCAGGGTCCTTTCTAATGAATTGGTTCTTCACATCAGGTGTCCAAAGTATTGGAGCTTCAGCATCAGTCCTTCCAGTGAATATTCAGGACTGATTTCCTTTAGGATTGACTGATTGGATCTCCTTGCAGTCCAGGGGACTCTCAAGAGTCTTCTCCAGCACCACAGCTTGAAAGCATCGATTCTTCAATGCTCAGTCTTCTTTATGGTCCAACTCTCACAACCGTACGTGACTACTGGAAAAACCGTAGTTTTGACTCTTCAGACTTTTGTCAGCAAAATGATATTTCTCCTTTTTAATAAGCTGTCAAGGTTTGTCATAGTGTTTCTTCCAAGGAGCAATTGTTTTCTAATTCATGGCAGTCACTCACTACCTCCACTTTTTCCCCTTCTATTTGCCATGAAGTGATGGGATGCCATCATCTTAGTTTTCTGAATGTTGAGTTTTAAGCCAATTTTTTCACTCTTCTCTTTCACCCTCATCAAGAGGCTCTTTAAGTCCTCTTCACTCTGCCATTAAAGTGATATCATCTACATATCTGAGGTTGTTGATATTTTTCCCTGCAATCTTGATTCCAGCTTAGAATACATCCAGGCTAGCATTTCACATGATATATACTCTGCATTTAAGTTAATAAACAGAGTGACAATATATAGCCTTCTCTTACTCCTTTCCCAATTTTTAACTAGTCACTTGTTCCATGTAAAGTTGAAACTTTTGCTTATTGACCTGCATACAGATTTCTCATGAGACAGGTAAGGTGGTCTGGTATTCTCATCTCTTTAACAATTTTCCGTAGTTTGTTATTATCCACACAGTCAAAGGCTTTAGCATAGTCAATGAAGCAGAAGGAGATGATTTTCTGGAATTCTCTTGCTTTTCCTATGATCCAGTGGATGCTGGCAATTTGATCTCTGTTTATTCCACCTTTTCTAAATCCAGTTTCTACTTCTGGAAGTTCTCAGTTCATGTACTGCTGAAGCCTAGCTTGAAGGATTTTGAGCATAAACTTACTAGCATGCAAAATGAACACAATTGTCCCTGTAGTTTGAACATCCTTTGGCATTGCCCTTCTTTGGGATTGGAATGAAAACTGAACTTTTTCAGTTCTGTGGCCACTGCTGCTGCTGCTAAGTCGCTTCAGTCATGTCTGACTCTGTGCGACCCCATAGACAGCAGCCCATCAGGCTCTGCCATCCCTGGGATTCTCCAGGCAAGAACACTGGAGTGGGTTGCCATTTCCTTCTCCATGTGGCCACTGCTAGGTTTTCCAAATTTGCTGGCATATTGAGTGCAGCACTTTCACAGCATCATCTTTTAGGATTTGAGATAGCTCAGCTGGAATTCCATCACCTCCACTAGCTTTGCTTGCAGTAATGCTTCCTAAAGTCCACCTGATTTCACACTCCAGGATGTCTGGCTCTAGGTGAGTAACCACACTGTCATGATTATCCAGGTCATTAAGAACTTTCTTGTATAGTTTTTCTGTGTATTCTTGCCACCTCTTCTTAATCTCTTCTGCTTCTGGTAGGTCCTTACCATTTCTGTCCTTTATCATGCACATCCTTGCATGAAATATTCCCTTGACCTCTCCAATTTTCTTGAATATATCTCTAGTCTTTCCCAGCCTATTGTTTTACTCTATTTCTTTGCATTGTTCATTTTAGAAGGCCTTCTTCTCTCTCTCTGCTATACTCTGGAACTCTGCATTCAGTTTGCTATATCTTTCCCTTTTCCCTTGTTTTTTGCTTTTCTTCTTTCCTTAGCTATTTGTAAAGCCTCCTCCAACCATTTTGCCTCTTGCATTTCTTTTTCTTTGGGATGGTTTTGGTCACTGCCTCCTGTACAGTGTTATGAACCTCTGTCCATAGTTCCTCAGACACTCTGTCTACCAGATCTAACCCTTTGAATCTATTCATCACCTCCATTGTATAATCATAAGGGATTTGATTTAGGGCATACCTGAACTGCCTAGTGGTTTTCCCCACTCTCTTCAACTTAAGCCTGAATTTTGCAATAAGGAGGTCATGATCTTGAGCCATAGTAAACTCTAGGTCTTGTTTTTGCTGACTGTATAGAGCTTTTCCATCTTTGGCTGCAAAAAAACATAGTCAAATCTGGTTTTGATATTGACCATCTGGTGATAGCCATGTGTAGAGTCATCTCTGGTGTTGTTGGAAAGGGTGTTGGCTATGACCAGTGTGTTCTCTTGACAAAATTCTGTTAGCCTTTGCCCTGATTTCGTTTTGTACTTTAAGGCCAAAGTGAAAGTGACCTGCCTATTATTCCAGGTATCTCTTGACTTCCTATTTTTGCATTCCAATCTCTTATGATGAAAAGGACATCTTTTGGGGGGTTAGTTCTAGAAAGTCTTGTAGGTCTTCATAGAACCAGTCAACTTCAGCTTCCTTGCCATCAGTGTTTGGGACATAGATTTGGATTACTATGATGTTGAATCGTTTGCCTTAGAAACAAACTGAGATCATTCTGTCATTTTTGAGTCTGTACCCAATCACTGCATTTTGGACTCTTTTGTTAACTATGAGAGCTATTTCTTCTAAGGGATTCTTGCCCACAGTAGTAGAAATAATGTTCATCAGAATTAAATTCACCCATTCTTGTCCATTTTATGAATAATTCACTAAGATGTCAATGTTCAATCTTGCCACCTCCTGCTTGACCACTTCCAATTTACCTTGATTCATGGACCTAATTTTGCAGATTCCTAGCAATATTGTTCTTTACAACATTGGACTTTATTTTCACCACCAGACACATCCACAACTGAGCATCATTTCCGCTTTGGCCCAGCCACTTAATTCTTTCTGAAGCTATTAGTAATTACCCTCTGCTCTTCTCCAGTAGCATCCTGGACACTTTCCAACCAGTGGGGCTCACCTTCTGGTGTCAAACCTTTTTGTCTTTTTATACTGTTCATGGAGTTCTAGCACAAGAATGCTGGAGTGGTTTGCCATTCCCTCCTCCAGTGGATCAAGTTTTGTCAGAACTCTTCACTATGACCCTTCCACCTTGGGTGGCCCTGCACAGCATAGCTCATAGTTTCATTGAGTCACACAAGCCTCTTTGCCACAACAAGTCTGTGATCCATGAATGGGGATATTATTGAGTCACAAAAATGAAGGAAATCCTACCATTTACAACAGCATTAATGAATCTAGAGGACTCTCTGCTAGTTTTCCCTGTAGCTCAAACAGTAACGATTCTGCCTGCAATGCAGGAGACCCAGGTTTGATCCCTGGGTCAGGAAGATCCTCTGGAGAAGGGAATGGCAATCCACTCCAGTATTCTTGCCTGGAGAATCCCATGGACAGAGGAGTCTGGTGGGCTACAGTCCATGGGATCACAAAGAGTTGGACACGACTGAGCAACTAACACTACTACTTATACTAAGTGAAATAAGCCAGATAGAGAAAGACAAATACTGTTCTATCTCACTTACAGGTAGAGTTTTATAAAGTCACTCACAGAACCAGAGAGTAGAATGGTGTTTGTCAAGGCTAGGGTGGTAGGGATAAGCAATTTGGGTAGATGTTGGTCAAAGGATACAAACTTTCAGTAAAAAGTTTAACCAGTTCTGGGGATCTAATTTAGAGCATGGTGATTATAGTTAGCAATACTGTATGTATCATATACTTGAAATCTGCTGGGGGAATATTCTACATGTTCCCCCCACCACACACAAAGAAAACAGTAACTACATGAGGTGATGGAGATATTCATTGATTTTGGTAATTATGTTACAAATGTATATATATATAATTTAAAAATATATATGTATATATATACAATTAAAATATCATATTGTACTCCTTTAAAAAATGTTATACAACCTAAATACATACCATTTTTGTCATAGACTTCAGTAAAGCTGAAAAAACACAATATCATCTATAGCTGCTCAAAATAAATGAGATATTACACATAAATTTTTAAAAGACATGTACAACACTTGTATTCCAGAAACTACAAAACATTAATTAAAGTGGAAATCAAGAAAATCTAAACCGAAAGAGACACTGTGTCCATGGATTGAAAAATTCACTATAGTAAAGAAGTCTATTCTTCTCAAATTAATGTACAAGTTTAATATAATTCCTATCAAAATCTCCAGAAGATGTATTTTATGTAGACAAGATTATCCTTAAAATAATCTTGAAAAAGAATAATAAAGTGAGAAGAATCAGTTCTCAATATTAAGGCCTACTGTATAGCTACAGTAATTAAGACAATATCTTATTAGTAGAGAGATAGACAGACACGTAGATCAATGTTAACAGAATAGAGAAGCCAAAAAGAAGCATCTCCAGGGGCTCTTTGACAAAGATTCAGAAGGCATTCGGTGGAGTCTTTTCAAGAAATGGTGACAGAGCAATTGGATATCCACAGGCAAAAGTATGAGCCTAGACCTGAACCTCACACTCGATACAAAGCAGTAACTCAAAATGGATCACAGATTTAAATGTAGAACTATAAAACTTTTAGAGAAGAAAATCATCAGGACCTAGGGAGGATAACCAAAGAGTTCTTAGACATGCCACCAAATCCACAATCCATAAAATCAACAAACTGGACTTCATCAAGATTAACTTTTCTCTGCATAGGATGTTACTAAGGATACACATCAGAATTTATTTTAAAATGCCCAAAACTCAACACTTAACAGTAACAAACATATTCTAAACCAATTATGCCCCAAGTAATAAAAATAAAAATAATGAACAATCCAATTAGAAAATAGCAAAATACATGAAAGACATTTCACCAAAGAGGATATAAGTAAGTGAAGTCTCTCAGTCGTGTCCGACTCTTTGTGACCCCATGGACTGTAGCCTACCAAGCTTCTCAGTCCATGGGATTTCCCAGGCAAGAGTACTGGAGTGGGTTGCCATTTCCTTCTCCAGGGGATCTTCCCGACCCAGGGTTTGAACCCAGGTCTCCCACAATGTAGGCAGACGCTTTACCCTCTGAGCCACCAGGGAAGCCCCAAAGAGGATATACATTACAGCAAATAAGCATATGGCAAGATTGTTAACATCATTAGCCTGTAGAGAACTGCAAGCTATAACCATGATGAGGTATCATTACACACTTACCAGAACAGCTAAAATAAAAATTAGTTACAACCCTAAATACTCAGGAGGATGTGCAGAATCTGGACCTCTTGTATACTGCTAGTGGGAATATAAAGTAGAGCTACTCCAAAAAACAGTTTTGGGCAGTTTCCTAAAAAATGAAGTACACTTAGCACCTCCAGTATTCTTGTCTGGAGAACCCATGGACAGAGAAGCCTGGTGGGCTACAGTCCATGAGGTCGCAAAAAGTCGTACATGACTGAGCGACTAAGCACAGCACAGTACATACAGTTACCATACAACCAAGCAATTGCATTCCTAGGCATTTGCCTCAGGAAAATAGTTATGCTCACCCAAAATCTTGTCAACAATCATTCATTGCAGTCTTATTTATAATAGCAAAAACTGGGAACAATCAAAATGTCCTATAATAAGTGAATGACTGAACAAACTGTGTTAATCCAAACATGGATAACTACTCAAAAAATTAAACTATTGGTATATGCGACAGCCTAGATGGATCTCAAGGGCATGATTCTCTGAGGAAAAAAATGCAAAAAGTGACATACTATATGCCTCCATTTATATAACATTCTCAAAATGACAAAAATATGGAGGTGATGGACACACTATTATTTGCAAAGGGCTAAGGATGATGGGGAGAGGAATGAGTGTGACTATAAAGGAGCAGCAGACAAAGGATCTTTGTAGTGATGGAATAGTTCTGTATCTTGTTAAGAGTGGTGATTACAATAAATCTACACAAATGATAAGATAACATAGAATTACACATACATTGTTGCTGTTGTTCAGTCGCTCAGTTGTGTCCAACTCCTTGGGACCCCATGGACTGCAGCACTCCAGGCTTCCCTGTCCTTCACTATACCCCAGAGTTTGTTCAGACTCATGTCCATTGAGTCGATGATATCATCCAACCATCTCATCCCCACTTCTCCTCCTACCCTAAATCTTTCCCAGCATCAGGGTTTTTTCTAATGAGCCAGTTGATTTCCTTTAGGAATGGCTAGTTTGATCTCCTTACTGTCCAAGGGACTCTCAAGAGTCTTCTCCAACACCAGTCTGAAAGCATCAGTTCTTTGGACCTCAGCCTTCTTTATGGTCCAACTCTCACATCTCCCGGGGCTTGCTCAAACTCATGTTTGTTGAGTCGGTGATGCTATCCAACCATCTTGTCCTCTGTTGTCCCCTTCTCCTGCCTTCAATCTTTCCCATCATCAGGATCTTTTCCAATGAGTTGGCACTTTGCATCAGGTGGCCAAAATATTGGAGCTTCAGCTTCAGTATCAGTCCTTCCAGTGAATATTCAGGGTTGATTTCCTTTAGGATTGACTAGCTTAATCTCATTGCAAGGGACTCTCAAGAGTCTTCTCCAACATCACAATTCAAAAGCATCAATTCCTTGGTGCCCAACCTTCTTTATGGTCCAGCTCTCATATCCATACATGACTACTGGAAAAACCATAGCTTTGACTATACAGACCTTTGTCAGCAAAGTGATGTCTCTGCTTTTTAATATGCTGTCTAGGTTGGTCATAGGTTTTCTTCCAAGGAGCAAGCGTCTTTTAATTTCATGGATGCAGTTACTGTCTGCAGTGATTTTGAAGTCCAGGGAAATAAAGCCTGTCACTGTTTCCATTGTTTCCCCACCTATTTGCCATGAAGTGATGGGACCAGATGCCATGACCTTAGTTTTTTGAATGTTGAGTTTTAAGCCAGCTTTTTCATTCTCTTTCACCTTCATCAAGAGGCTCTTTAGTTCCTCTTCACTTTCTGCCATTGGGGTGGTGTCATCTGCATATCTGAGGTTATTGGCGTTTCTCCCTGCAATCTTGATTCCAGCTTGTGCTTCATCTAGAATGGCATTTCACATAATGTACTCTGCATATAAGTTGAATAAGTAGGGTGATAATATATAGCCTTGACGTACTCCTTTCCCAATTTGGAACCAGTCTGTTGTTCCATGTCTGGTTCTCCCTGTTGCTTCTTGACCTACACACAGGTTTCTCAGAAGGCAGGTAAGGTGGTCTGGTATTCCCATCTCTAAGAATTTTCCACAGTTTGTTGTGATCCACACAGACAGAGGCTTTAGAGTAGTCAATAGAGAAGAAGTAGATGTTTTTCTGGAATTATTTTGTTTTTCCTATGATCCAAATGATGTTGGCAATTTGTTCATACATTGTATCAACATCAATTTCCCAGTTTTGATACTGCAATATAGTTAGTTAATATGCAACCATTGGGGGAAAAGTGATGAGGAGTACTATATTTGCAACTCTCTGTGAAATGATAATTTCCAAATATAAAATTTTTAAATAATTAGTATATAAAATTTCACAGTGGTGAGAACCTGGTTTAGACTGCATTGGGTATGAATTCTGGAATGGGAAAGGAGCAAGCACATATTTTTGGTATGTGAGGAGAGGGAAAGAGTGATTAGAGCAGACATATGAATTTCAGAAGTAGCTTAGAATACTTCTTCCCTCTTGGTGGCAGGAAGTGACTGGCAGGCTGCAAAAATATTAAAAAGCCTTACACTCCAAGTATTGCTTACACTGTAGTTCCTGGACCTTCAGGTGTCCCCCACCTCACCATAGGGCTACTCTCTATCCAGAATGCAGCCAATTTCTCAGTGCCATGACACCCTAGAAATTAATCTGTGCTGATCCTTGGCAAGTGTCTAGACCAACTTCCCCTTTGACCAATGGAGAGCTAAGTCTCAGAGAGCAGCAGCAACTTTCCCAGAGTTACACAGGTAAATTAGTTCCTCAGGGTGGGGGATGCAGATAACCCTGACATCTGCATACACATTGGTATTGGCAGTGGAATGGGGGGAGGATAGCAAGACTGGGTGCAGGGAGACCAGTTAAGGAACATTGAAATAATGAAAGTATTGAACAAGAGGACTCGGAACTTAGAGACAGATTGCTTCAAGGGGCATGAGCGTAAAGGAGGTGTACAAACTGATTTCAAACTTTATGCACTAGTTGGATGGGGTCACCATTTTACTGTGACAAGAGGTCGGGGCAGGGATTACTCAAAAGAACTGGATTTTGGAGGACTATAGACTTCATTTCAGATATGCTAAGTTTGAGGTCCCTGGGAGATATCCAGGGGGTATATAAGACCCTAGCCTACTTAACTCTGGAGTCCCAGGAAGAGGTTTGCATTGGTCACTGGATTAACAGAATCAGGCAAATACATGAAAAGATGTCAAATTCCATCACGCATAATGAGAACAGCTAAATCTAGTTAGTAAAAGAACAGAAAAAGAGGAATTGTTTTTGAAATTCCAAAATAAATGATCGGGGTAGACAAAGGTAGCCAAAAATTAGGTAGGAGAGATATTAAAGCAACGTTGATTGCTGCTGTCACATTAATAGAATATAGAAAATTGAGAGGGAAAACCACCCTCTAGTAAACATACAATCAATAAAAAGTGTGTAATTCTCAGATCAGTTCAATGATTCTTCACAGTCTCCCAGTTTTCCAGCCAGATTGTGCTGCCTACCCCAGTGCCTCCTTTATAGAAATTCTGGAGCTGTACCACCTCTTCTCACATCCAGCAGGGAACCAAGATTCAGGGCTGGGCAAGCTGGCACATGAACACTTTGGTTCATCCAAGTCCACTGCCCCTTGGGCCCAAGTCTGCTTTTATAGATCTATTTGCATGCTAATTTACATTGTTCTGCAAACCCTGGCTTCTCCTTTAAAAGCCTAGTGCCTCTTTCTCTCTACAGTTCTCCTCTCTTCACTCATACCCTTAAGCAATGCAGACTTTTATGATGAAAAAGGGGGTCCTCTTGTCTGTGAGGTCCCTAAGCCTCCCTATTTATTCAAAATTCATTTACTGAGGTCCAGGCTGCCCTTAAGGACTGGAGGTTACATCTTGCTTTCCTGCCTCCATCTCCTTACACAGCCCATAGAGATGGGGAGGGAGGCACAACCTCACCTCCACAAGGCTTTCAGCCTAGAAGCTGAGCTGGTGGGGTGGGGAGAGGATTGGGGTCTGAGAACTTATATATTCAGCCTAGGACCCAGCTTTCTAGGGAGGAACCCAGCAATCAGAACTCTCTACAACTCTACTGGAGTTACCTGTTTATTAAAGCACATGGCTGGATAATAGAGGTCCATAACTGGTAGAGGATGAGTCCTGCTCCCCAACCTGGAAGGCAGGAGAAGCCTCATGGGACAGTGATTTGGGGACTAACACTACCCTGGTTTTGTGGCACAGAGAGAAACCCTTCACACATTTCTGTCCTGATGGGGAGACTCCAGGGTGAGGTAATGAGTATGGAGATGCCTCTTCATCAAAGTGTTCTGTATCCACTCTTTGCTTAAACCTGACACACCAGCTGAGAGGCTACCTTGAGGGTCCTGGCCTCTTGTTTCAATGCATATTAAACAACGAAGACAAGATAATCCCTCTGTTTCCTTCCTTAAGGTCTAATTAACCTGCACGAAGCCACACTGCACACTAGGACTGCCTCCTGAAACAAGGTCATGTTCACTCAGGGACTCATACACGCCACTCCAGCCTCTCTGTACAGCCTCTTGCTGAGTACTGCTGCTGCTGCTACTGCTTTTGTTGCTGATATGGCTCCACTAAAACTGAAGCCCCCACTACACATCCACCCCAGGGATACTCAAGGCTCATGTTAA
The DNA here is from genome assembly GCF_000754665.1 of Bison bison bison. NCBI lineage: Eukaryota > Metazoa > Chordata > Mammalia > Artiodactyla > Bovidae > Bison > Bison bison. The sequence goes on from NW_011494635.1 coordinate 12,673,638, forward strand.
TAGACTTTCAAGGTGCCAAAGGTATATGCGCTGTTTTGCACAGAACAGACGAAGCAGTGCTATGCTAATGCCTGTGGTCACAAGCCTCCAAGATGGCCTACAGTGATGGTCCCCTCCTGATATTCAAGACCTTGTATCATCCCTCCAACACTGGATAGAGCTGGCCAAGTAGTCCGGAGGTTGTTACAGAAGGGTCAGTGTGTCTTCCAAGGCTAAGTCATAAAGGACATAGCAGCTTCTGCCTTGCTCTTTTGGATCACTTGTTCTGGGAAAACTAGCTGCCATGTGATAAGGACACTCAAGCAGCCATAGAGGAGGTCCATGTGGAAAATAACTGAAGCCTCTTACCAACGTTCAGCAGTAACGTGTCAAGTGTGTGAGTGAGCCATCTTGGGAACAAATCTTCCAGCTCCAACAAACCTTCCCATCTGCAGGCCACAATACTGACTGCAACTTGATGAAAGATCTCCAACCAAAACCATTCAGCAAAGCTGCTCCCAGATTCCTGATCCATAGAAACTGTGAAGATAATACCCGTTTATTGTCCTTTTTAAAAAGCTGCTACGTTTTGACATAAGTTAGTACACAAGAGTGGATAACTAGCACAGTGTGTCTTCACTTCTCTTGGGTAAATATCTAGCAGTACTCGCTAAGTCATATGAAAAGTGTACGTTAACTTCATAAGAAGCCACCAAACCATTTTCCCAAGTGGTTTTCCCATTTTACCTCTTACCTACACTATATGCCAGTTCTAGTTGCTTTATCCTAAGACCCATCTCACCAAAGATAAATAACATTATTTATGACCCCAATTGCACCAAGTTGTTATACCCTCCTGCCTATCTCCCCTTCTTCATGAACCAATTCATGGGCTACTGGCAGGATTGGGATGAATCTCTGGTCTTCCCACAGGGCAGGGATTTACCTCCCAACTGATCATGTTCACAGTCTTGGGAATCATCCAGTACTTTAGAGTTGATAAATCTCTTTTCCATATGTGATCAGGGTTCCTCACCAGCCCAGGGACACAAGTGAGGTTGCATTAAAAGGCAAAACATACACTTCATGGGCTTTTGCCCTCACCTGCGGACCATGGGTGATCCAGTGCCCCTCAACTTGCCCCAGTTATTTCTGAAATTCCCAGACTGTCCCACATGAATGTAGCACTAGAAAGCCAAGTCCTTAGAAACCACGTAGTGAAAGAACGTGTCCACTGCCCCTGTCAGAGTGCCCTAAGGATCATAACTGTTTTTCTTCCTAAGTTCCATCCATTTATCTCCTTCACTCCCCAAGTAACCCACCTCATATCATAGTAGGTTTGAGTATCCTGCAGAAATTTGTAGAGAACTCTGGTAGTAGATTCTGTTGGTGCCCTTCCCAGATCCCCTTTCCCAGGTAAAAACTCTTCAGAGTCCCTTGGAATGCAAGGAGATCAAACCAATCAATCCTAAAAGAAATCAACCCTGAATATTCATTGGAAGGACTAATGCAGAAACTGAAGCTCTAATACTTTGGCCACCTAATGTGAAAAGCCAACTCATTGGAAAAGACCCTAATGCTGTGAATGATTGACGAAAAGAGGAGAAGGGGGCAACAGAGGATGAAATGGTTAGATAGCATCACTGACTCAATGGATATGAATTCAAGCAAACTCCAGGAGATAGTGAAGAACAGAGAAACCTGGCGTGCTACAGTTCATGGAGTTGCAAAGAGTCAGACATGACTGAGCGACTGAACAACAAGTGCTGCAAAGGCTGCTCCCTTCTATAAACTGGCCTTGACTGATGGATAACCCAGTGTGGGGATGGGGCGGGGGGCAGTTATACTGCCCATCCTCCTCCCAACAATGAATTGGCATGGGTGGGGCTGCAGGGAGGGGTGGAGGGGAGCCTGCCCTCTTCCCTCAGAGTTTCTCAACTCTGCCCATTTACGCCCCCAGAGTTCTCTGTGGAATCAGGATGAGGCTACACTCCAGCTGAGACTCTCTCCTTATTGAGCATCTTCCCCTATCCTATCTTGAGTCCCTTTCTCTCTCTTATTCTTCTCTGAAAGCTTGCCTTCAATAACTCATTTGCTCAAGAATCCCCATTTCAGCCTCTTACTCTAGAAAAAAAACACATGCTTGGTTTTTGTTTTGTTTTGTTTTGTTTTCCTGAATACATGCCTGTTCAGAACCCTGTCCCAACTTTACTTAGGCCCCAGAAGCTCACAAAGACTGTCATGAAATCAGCTCCTGCATCTGCCTGTAGACCCTCTCTGTAGACCTCTCTACACCTCAGGGGCAGTCCACGGGCCAGGTGAGACTAGATACCACACTATCCTTCCCTCTCTATTCCTTCTCATGCTGCTCCATCTCTTTCCCAGAAGCTCACCAACCACCCACTACAAAAAACCTTTCCTCCTTGTGAATTATATCTTGCAAAGCTGCCTTCCTGCTAGATTTCACCCACTAGGATACCCATTATGCATGGTGTACTCATTTGACCTTCCAAACAATCCTTTTCAATTGCTAGTGTTAACTTTCCTATTCCACCAGTGAGGAAGCCAGAAGCAATTTATTGCAAAGTTAACAAAGCTTAAGCTCACTTGCCTGAGCCCTTCCAAACTCCTGCAATTTTGTAATCAGTTTAATATTCTTCTGCTTACAAAGGATTCCCAACTAGTAAGTGCTCCAGGCTCCACAAAACCTAACTCGGCTCTTAGAAGAGCTGAGGCTCTGAATGGAGACACAATTTGCCCCAAGACACAGAAGCAGAATTTGACCCAAGTTTGTTGTTTCCCAAGTTCTATTTCTGTGCTCCATCCTACAATGAATCCTTGAAGCTCCCCCAGGTCCACAGAGGTGGTCTCCAGGACCCAACCCTTGTTCTTTCCCCTCCATTTCATCCTCTTCTGTTCTGACTCGTTATTGTGGGAGCCTGCAGGGCTAGAATGTGCTTGGGCAGACATACACTTAAGTATCAGGGTTGGAGAATATCCACACCTGCCGTTAATGATACAGACACCTACAGGGCCCTACAAAACCTGAAATATGCCCTCTGTCTACTTGTGTTTTCTTCATCAGCCAAGATGACTGGTTGATAGAATACCTGGGGTGGAGGTGTGTGGGTGCACTGCAGAAGTTGGACTGTGTATCAGCTAGCTTTTCCTGTGTACAAACCACTCCAAAAAACTCTGTAGCCTGAAACAGTATCTATTTAGCTCACAGTTCTGTGGGTCAGCAGTTTGGGCTTGTCTCCGCTGGGCAATTTGTTCTTGGCTCAGTTCCCATGTACATATGCAGTCAGTTGCTAGGTTGGGTGGGGCTTGCCATCAGCTGGCACAAATCATCTTTGTTCTGCATGGTCTCTCATCCTTTAGTAGCTAGCCCGATTGTTCCCTTGTAGCTGGGCATAATTCCAAGAAAGTGAGTGCAGTTGCGCAAAAGCTCTTGAGGCTTAGGCTCATGACTTACACATCACCACTTTAACCACATTCTATGGCCCAAAACAAGTAGCAGACCAGCTATGATGGTTAGTTTTTGTGTCAACTTGGTTGAGTCACAGTGCCCAGATAGTTGGTCAAAGGTTATTCTGGATGTTTCTGTAAAGATATTTTTTGGATGAGATTAACATTTAAGTCAGTGGGCCTTGAGTAAAGTAGATTGCCCTCAATAATGGGGGCAAATCTCATCCAATCAGTTGAAAGTTAACCCCCCACCCTACCCTCCTATCCTTCCTTACTTCCCCCCACCCCCTCATCCCACAAGTAAAAAGGAATTTTGTCAGCAGACTGCCTTGGGCCTCATATGCAACTCTTCCCTGAGTCTCCAGCTTGCAGGCCACCTGGCAGATTTTTGGACTAACCAAGTCTCCACAATAGTGTGAGCCAATTATTTAAAATCTCTCTCTCAATCTCTCTCTATAGATGAGTAGATAGATAGTTCCTCTATCTATCCATGTTTCTCTGCTGCTGCTGCTGCTAAGTCACTTCAGTCATGTCCAACTCTGTGAGACCCCATAGACGGCTCCTCTGTCCCTGGGATTCTCCAGGCAAGAATACTGGAGTGGGTTGCTATTTCCTTCTCCATGTTTCTCTAGAGAACTCAAACTAATGCACAAGCCCAGATTCAATGTATGAGGAATAGATTCCTTGTGGGAGAAGCTGTAAAGCCATATTGCAAAAGGAGGGAAATGTTACAGTCCTTACAGGCTGGGTTTAGGAATGGGATAGATTTCCAGGGGATTCTGCTGGACCAGTCAGGTGGAGCTTCCAGTGACCCCCACTTCCTAATTTAGTATCAAAGACTTCGGAAACAAAACTATTTTCTAAGCGTCCCTGAACAGGGAGTGGCTCCACACCTGGATTTTGGAGTATGTCCCCCTGCTCAGACTAGAGGCTCCCTCAGAGCTATGCTGTCTTCCACCATCCAACTCAGGATTTGGTGTAGAATCGGCGAGTTCAGGTGGAAGAAAGCTGTCCTACTCCCACTGCAGGATGCAACAGGTTCTGAAAGTAGCCAATGCCCTGATTCCTCCAAAAGTTCCCCAAGGTGGTTGGCACAATACCTAGAATATAGGGGGCCTCACAAGTGATCCTCAAGTGGATGAACACCTGAATGATTAGACAATGCTCTATTCTGAACCAGGCAGACTTCAGTGTTGAAGCCTGAAACATCTGCTCCAGTTATGCAAAGGGGCCCAGGTCTCAAGTAACCAGGACATGGCACAGGGGACTCAAACCTGCCCAGCCCACTTCACAGTCCCCTTGGGTGCCCTCCACACCGACTCTATCCTGTCCTGTGTCTATCTCTGCTCAGCACACCCTGCCCTACAGCTTGACCAGTGGGCTACCTCCCAACTCTTGACCCACTCTGTTTCCCACTTACCCTTCTCCTCAGGCTCTACAAGCTCCATTTAGGCCCTTGGTGCATGCGTGCTAAGTCGCTTCAGTCATGTTCGACTCTTTGCGACCCCATGGACTGTAGTCCTCCAGTCTCCTCTGCCCATGGGATTCACGAGGCAAGAATACTGGAGTGGGTTGCCATGCCTTCCTCCAGGAGGTCTTCCGAACTCAGGGATCGAACCTGCATCTCCTGCATTGCAGGCAGATTCTTTACTGCTGAGCCACTGGGGGAACCCTTAGGTAAGGAAGCCAAATATTGGCATATTGCATGTCCTACATGCTCTCCCTTCCTCTAAATATGGCTCTGAAGTCTGGGTAGACTTGGAAAGTGGGGAGTATACAGGAGACTGAATGTAGCAGGTGGGTAGATGGAGCAACAGGAATCAACCTATGAGACACAAAGGAAGGGCCTCTCCTGCCCAGAAGCTCCATGACAGCAGGGACTGGCTAAAAACTAGTGGAAGACACTGGACCCACAGGTTCTGAGTCCTAAACCCACATTTGTCACAAACCTGCTGTATGATTTGGAGGTTTCACTTTGCTTCTCATTTTCCCTATGTGTCAAGTGGAGATGATAACCATCTTTAGTGTGTTCTATAGGTACCCTGCTCACCTCTTTGGGATCTTAGCACTTCAAGAAGCTCCAGCTGCCTCCCAACTTCAAGTGTGCATATCTGCACCTGAGAGCTTTCATTTCTGGGCTTCAAAAAGCCAGGTAGCCGGCTGCAAGTGCCAGAGATCCCTTGGAGGAGCCCTCCATCTGTGACTTTCAGGAATTAGTGGATGAATTCCCCAGTTCCCTTTCCATTCAGACAGCATAACTCGGTGGCATTTTTTCCACCCTGAAGGCCAGGACCCCCCATCAGGTTTAAGTTCCAACTGCCCACAGTTGGAACTGGCTCCATAATACATTCCTTATGGGCTGCTTCTCTCCCCTTCTCTCCCCTGTCTCTCTTCCCTACTCCCTCCCAGTGCAATGAACTCTTGCCACTCAAATCCTTGCCTCTTATTTTGGGAAACCCAAACTAAGACCACATCCCAGCCTTGCCTGTGCTGCAATCAGCCTATGATCAAGATGATGGCAGGGGCTACCAGCAAGTGTCTGAGCCTAGGGCCAGGGAAGGGACTTCCCAGTCCTCATTTCTGATCTGGACCAAATGCCACAAGGAGTATCACAGAATGTTGGTGGGATGTCCCCTGTCATTCTGGAATGGCAGCCAAGGCCTAAAACTGAAGACAGGAGATGCCTTTGTACCCATATTCTACTACAGTAAGCAACCAGTGAGTCACCAACAGCTAAGCAACCGACTCCTGGCTTACTAAGAGGCAGCACAACCTGCTCTTCCACTTTTCTACGTAGAGCAGAGCGCAGAGCGTAGAGCGAGTGGGTGGGGTGGGGGCAGGAAGTACACTGCCAGCAGGACAGGATTTCTTATCACTCCCTAAAGGTTTAGCTTGGAAGGGGTTCCAAGGTAATCAAAAGAATATTCAATGTGTCACTTTGCAAATCCCTCCAGACCCAGCCAAGTCCTACTGTTTAGACCAGCCACTCTGCATTCTGTCCATTTTACATATCTAACTCATATCTTCTCTTTACCACTATGATTGCCACTGGGGCTCCTGCCATTTCTTTCCCAGCATGTTCAGTAACCTCCTTTCCAGCCTCTGTCTCGTGTCTGTTTCATGTCCACCTGATCCATCCTTCTGTTAGGGGAAGCACACTGATTGGAACCACCCACCCTGGCCAGGCACCACAGTAACCATTTGCATGAGTTGTTTTATGACAGGAGATCCTGATAAGGAATACAGAACTAATAAGCCACCACCAACCGGAAGAGTTTGGGAAAGGTCTAAAGGAGACACCATGTGTCCGTCCACTTCCCAGAATCCCTCTCGCTAGCATCCATCTTGGCTGAGCGATGCGTGCGCCACCAGGAAAGACTCTGAATTAGAATGATTGGTCAAAGGCCACCCAGAAACTAATCCCATCACCATAAAACCCGAGACTGCGAGCCACGGGGCAGAGCAGTTCTCCTGGGTTCCCTTACCCTACTGCTCTCCGCCCAGGTGCCCTTTCCCAATAAAATCTCTTGCTTTGTCAGCACATGTGTCTCCTCGGACAATTCATTTCCGAGTGTTAGACAAGAGCCCAGTTTCGGGCTCTGGAAGGGGTCTGCCTTCCTACAACACTTCTAAAGTGGATCTTTCCGAAAGAGGCCATCAAACTACTATGGGCCAAAGGCTGCCTGAGGCCTATTTTTGTGCAGCGTTTGAGCAAAAAATGGTTTCTACATGTTTGTGTGCTGTGCTTAGTCACTCAGTCATGTCCAACTCTTTGCGACCCCATGGACTATAGCCTGCCAGGCTCCTCTGTTCATGGGGATTCTCCAGACAAGAATACTGAAGTGAGTTGCCATGCCCTTCTCCAGGGGATCTTGCCAACCTAGGGATCGTATCCAGGTCTCCTGCATTGCAGGTAGATTCTTTAACGTGTTTACATGTTTTTTAAACAAAAGGATAAAACTATGTGACAAAGATATTTGCCCACCTCTGTTCTAAAGCATAAATCTCATCCCACTTAAAGAAGTGGCTTGCCTGCTGGCCTCATCCCATGCACTTACCCCTACACACCTTATGCTTGCTTTCTGTGCCTGAAACATCCACCTTTCCTCTCCCAATTTTCTGGTCAACTACCAGCACTTCAAGTCTCATTCTAAGTGTCCATTTGACTGGCCCTTGACCTGTTGGCCTCAGACCATGCTTGACTTCTCCTGGTTTATTCCATATGACAGGGGTTGGCCCCTACAGCTTCCAGTATAGATTGGATCACAGATGAGTTTGGCCAATGGATGGAAGATAGGAAGGCAAGAAGAAGGAAGTTTCCAATGATATTTCTCCCCAGACTCTCCAGCCATGTGTCTTCACCACAGCTCCAGCTCCCATTGGGTGACCTCAGCCCCAACAATACCATCTCCTCTCTTCTCTTCCCTGGGGTGGTAACAGCTTCCTGCTATTGCTAATCTCTCGGTTCCCCTGGTAGACTTCTCAGCTCTTCCATTAACTGTGCAAAATTTTTTGCATTTAATTACCTTGGTTTAAAACCTGGTGTTTGTTTTCCTGGTAGGACTCTGACTAATACACCATTCCTCCAGGCACCATGGATCACAGGGACTCAGGTGCCTGCGGCTACTCAAATAGCACACTTCAGTCGTTGCTTCAAAAACAGCTATTGGATGCCTGTGCTATTCTAGACTGGGGGTCAGCAATCCATGGTCTGCTGGCCAAATCCAGCCACCGCCTATTTCATAAATAAACTTTTATTGAAACAGTCTTGTCAGTCCATTCACATATTGTCTATGGCTGCTTTCAAAGACAAAGTAAATAGCTAAAACAGAGATCATGTGTCCCACAAAACCAAAAGTATTCACTATCTAGTTTTTTACAGAAAAATCTTCATAGGCCCTAGCTACTCAAAATACAGTCCTGGGACCAGCAGCCTCAGCTTCACCTGGAAACTTGTTAGAACTGCAGCATCTCAGACCCCGCCCTAGACCTGTGGAGTCAGATTCTGTACTACAGCAAGATCCTCCTGAACACGTTGAGGTTTGAGTAGCACTGTCTTAAGAAGTCGCCCCCCCCTTATCATAGCACTCTTCCTGCCTATCAGGAATTATTGACTAATTAATTGTCTTTCCTACTAAAGAAAAGCATAAGGATTATTCATGTGTTGTTTTCCTTTGGATTCCCAGCACCTGATAAGATACCTGGCCTACAGAAGATGAATTCAATGATTATAAGACAAATGTAGTTGAAGAGAACCATGGAAACTAAAGAAAGAGAGAGCTTCATAAAGAAGAGTTTTGGGGACTTCCCTCGTGGCCCAGTGGTTAGGACTGCTGGTGCTTTCACTGCCATTAGTTCCTGTAAGCTGCTTGGAGCAGTCAAAAACAAATGAAGAAAAAAAAAAAGTAGTTATTTCTTACACATCAAATTGGCAAATATCAGAGTTTAACATGTGGCATTGTGAGAGTAAGGGAAATAGACCCTCTGTTATGTTGTTAACACAATTCCTCTGTGGAGATCAGTTTGACGTATTCATCAAAATTACAAATGCATATATCCTTTGATCCTACATTTCCACTTGCAGACATTTATCTTCCAAATAGACTCACATCTGGAAGAAGTAATAGGATACTAAGATATTTATTGCGCCACTAGTAGCAAGAGCAAAAAATTGGTATCAAGTATCCATCAAAAGGGATTTGCCCAGTAAGTTATGGTATATAATGAAACTGTGTGACTTTAAAAAGAGAAAAAAGGAACTAGAGTGAAGTTCAAGATACGCTGTTAAGTCAAAAAAGCAAACTGCAAAACAGTATATATCAGAAAAGATTACGCACGTTCAGGATGGTACTGCCCTAGACCAAAACAGTATGCATCAAGTAATATACAAGGGCAAGGAGAGAGAAGAGAAAATATATACTTGCTTGAATGTTTATAAAATATCTCTGGATGGATATACACAAAAACCAACAACACCGATTGGCCATGGAAAGGTATCATTGGGTTGTTGGGGACAAAAGTAGACTTTTTTCACTGTCTATGCTCCAGTACTTTGGGAACTTAAAAACAAAACAAAACAAAAAGTCAGGAAAACCTGATTTATATATAAATGTTTTAGTTTTTATATATACATTATCATGTGCAAAGTAGTTAGTGGGAAGTCACTATATAACACAGAGAGCCCAGCCTGGTGCTCTGTAATGATCTAAAGGAGTGGTATGCGGGAAGGTGAGAGAGGGAGGGTATATATATATATATATATATATATATATATATATTAGAATCAGTCATAATTTATATATGTATATATGTTGTTGCCCAATATCTGATTCATGTTGTTGTATGGCAGAAACCAGCACAACATTGTAAAGCAATTTTCTACCAATTTTAAAAAATTTTTTAAGAATTGAAAAAAGAAGTTTAGACATGTTTTAGATGTCCAGTCTAGACTTTTGCTACTCAAAATATGGTCTACACGCTGGCAGCTTCAGAATCACCTAGAGCTAGTTAGAAATGCAGAATCCCAGGCCTCATCCTACATGGACTGAATCAGAATCTGCATTTGAACAAGAGCTTTAGGGAACTCAAGCACATGGTACACTCTAATACATACTTGTCCAGCAACAGGAGAACTCACTTCTACAGAACCACCTGGGTTGGTAGCATGGCCTGCTATTAATAAACGAGCTGCTTTTCTCCTCTAACTGGGGCTCCATCCTGGTGAGACACCAGAGCCTAGGCTGTTCCCATGAAGAGGGAAGATTTCAGGAGCTCCTCCCAGGCCCTGGCTGGCCCTGAGCCCAGTGCCCTGGCAGCTTCCCAACCAAAGAAACAGCTCACTTCCTTCTCCGAGAGCCTCTGGGAGTGGTCAGAATGGAAACATTTGAAAGTTTTCCACTCCCCCAGTTATAAGCTCTTTCCAACATGAATAAAAATGCATCTGTCTGGCTCAGGTTTATTCATAACTGGTATTTATTTATCCATCCACAAGGCATCTGGTACCCTGACCTAGTGAAGGAAGGGAAGCAGAAGAGGGAAAGCATTGGAAAGGCCCCACTGGACGAGGGAGGAGGAAAAGCCGGGAGACTGACTGTAGTCTCTGCATCCTTTATCTGCCTGGAACAGTTCCAGGCCACATCTGGAGGCCACATCTGGAAGCAGTGATGCCACTGGACTTTTCAGAGCAGCAGGCATAAGGAGGGAGAAAAGAAGGAAGAGTTTTACTGACCTTGGTCCAGACCTCCCAGAAGTTTGCCTTTGGAAAACTAAGCATGGAAAATAACTTCCACCACACTGCCCCTACTCTGGCTTCCAATTCTCTGAGCCCAGTATCTGAACAAGCACAGAACAGCCATGAGTGAACACCCCACACTGTGGCTGTCCTGAGGCTTCCCAACCCCAAGTTGTAGAGATGGTGGACTCGCCATGCTCTTTCTTTCTCTGGATCCTTCTTTTCTTCCCAGCTTCTAATAGCAGGCCTTTCCCTCAAACCTTGTCTTCCTCTTCCCTCTTCAAGCTCCCTCTTAGTGAGTTAGGAAGAAGGAGGGCAGGGCACAACCTTTAAAAGAATGATAGAGCTGTTGAGAACATGATAAAAACTGGTTAGAACCGTAGAAGCCCAACACGGTGGGACATTCCTTGAGCCTTATTATATGCTCATTGTAATACATTAGCATAAACTAAATGACACACTCACCAGCACCATGACGGTTCTGAGATCATAAAAGGGCAAAAAGTGGGTAGTGGCCAGTTCCTGAAAATCCCCATCCCTCCCCAAATAGTTGGAATAATCCTCCCACTCTTTGCCTATGAAATTACCAAGCCCATAAAGTGAAAGTCACTCAGTTGTGTCCAATTCTTTGGGAGTTCGTGGACTATTGAATTCTCCAGGCCAGAATACTAGAGTGGGTAGCTGTTCCCTTCTCCAGGGGATCCTCCCAACCCAGGGATCGAACCCAGGTCTCCCGCATTGCAGGTGGATTATTTACCAGCTGAGCCACAAGGGAAGCCCAAGAATACTACCCTGATAGCTCAGTTGGTAAAGAATCTACCTGCAATGCAGGAGACCCTGGTTCGATTCCTGGTTTGGGAAGATCTGCTGGAGTCCATAAAAACTATCTTACGTTTTGGGGCCGCTCTCACCTGTTCATGGAGTGTGTCTCCCAGGGCCACTCTTGGCTTAAGAGACAGATTGTGTTCTGCCTACGGGATGTATTTTCGTTTTCACTTTACTGTGATTCACTCTTGAATTCTTTCCTGCGAGAAGCCAAGGACCATCACTTGGGCCCATCCCAGGAACTTGCTGAAGATTTGGGACATGACCAACTCCTTGTGCCCCATTTTCCTGCAACCTCTTTACAAAGGTTATTAATAAATCTATCTGCTTATTATCTTTACCATTCATTGAATTCCTTCTGAGACTTAAAGAACCTGAGCTTCATTAAGTCCTGAGATAAGTTGGGTGGTTTCAGTTGGAAGGTTGTGGGTTCAAGTCCCATCTGAGGTGTGACTGGCTTCGACTGAGTCCCATTGCTTAGCTCCCTCCTAACCACCATCCCTAGGTGACTAATATCTCTTAAGTTAAAAACAAAACCAAGCCATGAAACCACTAATAAGTGTTCATCCCAAAAAGTTTACAAAATGCTTCCACATATTGTGCCTCTAAATCTATCATCTAACAGCCCTTTAAGGTTTGAATTTCTCTCCTTACTCTATAGAGGGAAACGCCAAGCCCAGGAAATGTTAAAGGGTTTGACAAGATCTCCAAGCCTATAGACAGCAGAGGCCTCAGGTCTCAAATGCACATGAAAGCTGGCATCTCTCAAAACCTCCAAGGCCCTTCCAGTGTAGGGCTCCAAATCAGACAGGTCTTTCACCAGAAGCCACCTGCTGACATGTCAGCTCTGTAAATGGCTTTGTTTGTCCTTTGCCTGGCCTGGTCAGCCTCCAAATTCAGAGACCTGTTTCATCCCCATTTCCTCTATTGTCTCCCATCTAGGTCTACTCAATCTTAGAGTCTGGGCGAACATCTTATCCTTCTCTTCCTGATAACTACTGAAATTGTGTTCCAGTCAGTCTCCCTGTCCTTGGGGCTCTTCTCTTACTCTTTCATGTTGTACCAACTACCATCAAAACCCTGTGTGATAATTAATTGCAAACATGGCTACACTGTTTGTAATGTGACTGTATCTCTTTCCATCAAGAAGCAGAGTCTATTTCCCTATTCCTTGAATCTAAGTTTGCCTTGTGAGTTGCTTTGGCCAATAGAATATGGTAGAAATGACAAAGTACCAGTTCCACATAGGCTTCAAGAGGCCATGTGCATTTCCACTTCCTGGAAATCTATCCAGTCACCATGTGAACAAGCCCAGGCTAGCCTTCTGAAGAATGAGAAATCATTTGGCCCAGAATCCCACTGGCCCAGCCAATAGCTAGCCAAATGCCAACCATGCGATGAGGCCATCCTGAATCAACCAGTCCCTAGCCTACCCATTAACTGACCTAATATGCTTGAGGGAACCACCATAATCAGCTAAGCCAACCCAGACCAGAAGAACCAGCTAGCCAACTCAAAGATTAGTGAGAAATAATCATTGTGGTATTAAACCAATAAATTTAGGCTTACACAGCAAAAGCAAACTGATATAACCTTTGTTCCCTCCTCACTGACTCTAAGGGGCTTCCCAGACCAAGCTCCTCATCCCCGGTATTCACAGTCTTCCTAATGAAGTTGATACCTCCGTTTCATTCACTGCAGTTTCTCCAAAGCCTGGTCTCCACAGTGTCCCCTGATATTTCTGGCTCTTTCCACTCTTGAACTTCTCACCTTTACCCCTCCACACACACCTGAATACCATGTCACCCTCCTCTCTCCATCTCTCAAAATTATGTTTTTCCTTCAATACTTCACTCTGGAGTCTTCCACGATAGTGCCTCTTGTTGCTTTAAGGCCTTTGCATGTTAGTCTCAAACTTCACTCTATTTTGCTGTGCTTGCCAAAGAAGCACTTAATCATATCCCTGTCCTGCCTTGCTTTATTCCTAATTGGCTTATATAGTTCATTATAGAGCAGGAAGAACAAACTTGGCCTCACATGTCTACACGGATGAGTTAGCAGAAGATGCCTGCAGAGGCATCTGCTGGAAAGATTGCCATGATTGATTAATAATGTCTGCCACTGGGACAGACAAGAGGGGTCCTAGCATGCAGGTCAATATTGGCCTTTCATGGTCTAATACAGGGACTCTTGAACCATTTGTCTGATGAACCCTATAGATCCTTTCTAAAAATAACAAAATGCATAAAATAAAATACATCAGATTATAAAGAAAACCAATTATTTTGAAATACTTTTATCAAAATATTTAAAAATATATAACATGTGCTTCATCTTTAATATACTATACAACAAGATCTAGTGGTGGGAAGGATAGTGTCTAATAACTATTGCAATTTTGATATACAATGATCTTTCAAAGTATTTATAACTGTACTGTGATATGAAGATACTGTGGCTTCTGTTGGGAACAAAGATTCAGCTATGTGATGTGTTGCCTATACTCAAAAAGGAAACTTTTTATTTAATTTGGAACAAAATATAGATTTAATTTTTTTCAATTATGTCTCATGGACCCCCTAAATTGTATCCATAGTATCTTAAATTAAGAACCCCTGGCCTAGGCTGTAATATACATAAAAGGCAGGGGCTGCTTTCAGATTGATTTACATCCCTGAGACAGATCAAGGTTAGATATTGATATGACGGTGGATGATCAGTAACACTGTAAAAGAACAAAACCCACTGTTGCCATGCAGGACCTACAGGGGTTTGACACCAGGTTAAGGAGACTGTGGTCTGGTTTGTCAGTGTACCTTTTCTGTTACATATTGTGGCTTCATCAGTTTTCTTCTCCTCACAGGAGCAAGGCCTCAGGTACCTATTAGGACACACTTCACTTCACACCTGGCCCAGGGGATCACTCCTGGCCATTTCCTCTTCATCTCCTAGAACCCATTACCTTTCCCACTATCTTGCTTGGGCCTCTTTGCCTAGCCCCGATGAACTACCTTGATAGAGCCCCTTCTTTGCTCAGCAACCTTTCAGGGTTGCCCTACTCCTTGGCCTTCCCTTAGCCTCACACTCTAGATTTAGAGGGGGAGGTCTGCCATAGCCCTTGCACTACCCAGGACCTCAGAATCCAGGCTCTGTGTTATCTAGGCATTGAATTCAGCCCAATCCTTACAGAATCTCTTTCTTATTGTAAAGATGAATGTGTCCAACACTCTTTACATACTGCCTCAAAAACTTTTTGGCCAAACCTCTGCCTCCAGTCAGTGCTTAGCTGACCTGTTTTAGGAAGCCCTCACCCTAACCTGAGGCTTCTCCAATACAGCCAAATGGAACCCCAAGAGAGCCTGCCTGGCTCTCATGCATGATCAATACAGAAATGTGGGAGAAGTATGAGTCAATGGGGTTTCCCTTGGCTAATGGGAGTTAAAAAGCAGTGAATGCTTGTTGTTGTTTAGTCACTAAGACATGCCTGACTCTTTGCAACCTGATGGACTGTAGCCCACCAGGGTCCTCTGTTCATGGGATTTCCCAGGCAAGAATGCTGGAGTGGGTTGCCATTTCCTTCTCCAGAGGATCTTCCCAACCCTTGTCTCCTGTTTGGCAGATGCATTATTTCCCACTGAGCCCTAACTCATGTGTACTTTAAGAAAACAGAGGGTTTTTAATCATTTTTTTTTAAGTGAGCTGAACTTTTCGATGTCCCTTTAAAATATAATCCTATCATTCCCTACTTCTCCAGGCACACGTAGCTGAATACCCAGATTTACAAAGCAGGCAAAGCAGCTTCCCTTGATTTATAGGAAGTTGCTTTTCAGCCTCGGAGAAGGCAATGGCACCCCACTCCAGTACTCTTGCCTGGAAAATCCCATGGATGGAGGAGCCTAGTAGGCTGCAGTCCATGGGGTCGCTAAGAGTTGGGCACGACTGAGTGACTTCGCTTTCACTTTTCACTTTCACGCATTGGAAAAGGAAATGGCAGCCCACTCCAGTGTTCTTGCGTGGAGAATCCCAGGGACGGCGGAGCCTGGTGGGTTGCCGTCTATGGGGTCGCACAGAGTCGGACACGACTGAAGCAACTTAGCAGCAGCAGCAGCTTTTCAGCCTCCTTTAACCCGTGAGCTCTTTCAACAAAAAAACAACAATGAATCAGTGGGGTTTCCCTTGACCAATGACAGTTAAGAGCCAACGGATGAATGCTTTTCCCTTTTGCTCCTCAGTATGTTTTTCTTGGCAAAATTCTGTTAGCCTTTGCCCTGCTTCATTTTGTACTCCAAAGCCAAACTTGCCTGTTACCCCAGGTATCTCTTGACTTCCTACTTTTGCATTCCAATCCCTTATGATGAAAAGGACACCTTTTTTTGGTGTTAGTTTTAAAAGGTCTTGTAGGTCTTCACAGAACCATTCAGCCTCTTTGGCATTAGTGGTTGGGGCACAGATTTGGATTACTGTGATGTTGAATGGTTTGCCTTGGAAACGAACTGAGATGATTCTATTGTTTTTGAGATTGAACTCAAGTATTGCATTTTGGACTCTTCTGTTGATTATGAGGGCTACTCCATTTCTTCCATGGGATTTTGCCCACAGTAGTAGATATAATGGTCACCTGAATTAAATTCACCCATTCCTGTCCATTTTAGTTCACTGATTCCTAAGATGTTGATGATTACCCTTGCCATCTCCTGCTTGACCACGTTCAATTTACCTTGATTCATGGACCTAACATTCCAGGTTCCTATGCAATATTGTTCTTTACAGCATCAGACTTTATTTTCACCACCAGACACATCTGTAACTCTGTGTCATTTTTGCTTGGCCAAGCCTGTTCATTCTTTCAGGAGCTATCTCCCCACTCTTCCCCAGTAGCATATTGGACACCTACCAGCCTGGTTGGGTCATCATCTGGGGTCATATCTTTTTGTTTTTCATACTGTTCATGGAGTTCTTGACACAAGAATACTAGAGTGGTTTGCCATTTCATTTTACAGTAGACCACATTTTTTCAGTACTCTCCACTCTGACCAGTCCATCTTGGGTGAATCTGCACAGCATGGCTCATAGTTTCATTGAGTTACACAGGGCTGTGATCCATGTGATCATTTTGGTTAGCTTTCTGTGATTATAGTTTTTGTTTTGAATGCTGTGGAATTATAGTTCTTGCTTCTTCTGTCTGTCCTTTGATGGATGAGGATAAGAGGCTTCCTGATCAATTGCAAACTTCCTAATCAGAGAGACTGGGTGTAGGGAAAACTGGGTCTTGCTCTGGTGGGCAGGGCCAAGCTCAGGAAATCTTTAATCCAATTGTCTGTTGATGGATGGGGCTGTTCTCCCTCCTTGTTAGTTGTTAGGCCTGAGGCAACCCAGTCCTGAAATCTATAGGCTCTATGGTAGGGCTAATGGTGACCTCAAAGAGGATTTATCCCAACACACACCTCCCAGGACTGATGCTGCCAGTGCCCCTGTAAATGTGGTAGGCCACTGCCAACCTATGCCTCCACAGGAGACCCTCAAACACTCACAGTCAGGTCTGGCTCAGTCTCCTTTGGGGTCACTGGTGTGCACAAAGGTTTTGTTTGTGCCCTCCAAGAGTCTGTTTTTCCCATTCCTGTGGAAGTTCTGCAATCAAATCCTGCTGACCTTCAAAGCCAGATTCCCTGGGTATTCCAACCCTCTGTGCTGGATTACCAGCTTGAGAAATCTGATGTGGGGCCAGGAACCTTCAGAGCATTTTGAGAACTTCTTTGATATTATTGTTCTTCAGTTTGTAGGTCACTCACCCAGCAGGTATGGAATTTGATTTTAACATGATTGCCCCCCTTCGACCATCTCGTTGTGGATTCTCATTTGTCTTTGGACATAGGATGTCTCTTTTTGGTGGGTTCCTACGTCCTCCTGTCGATGGTTGTTCAACAGCTAGTTGTGATTTTGGTGTTCTCACAGGAGAAATGAGTGCATGTCCTTCTACTCCACCATCTTGGAATTGAAGGTATGCAACTATAATTAATCCAATTCACGGACCACAGCCTTATCAAGGCAAAGGGGCTTGTGCAACTCAATGAAGCTATGAGCCATGCCATGCAGGGCCACTCAAGATAGATAGGTCTAAGTGAAGAGGTCTGACAAAATGTGGTACACTCAGGAAGGAAATGGCAAACCATTCCAGTATTCTTGCTGCAAGAACCCCATGAACAGTATAAAAAGATGTGACATCAGATGATAAGCCCATCAGGTTGGTAGGAGAAGTAAGACAGGGAGATTGAAGCCTCCCCACAAACACATCAAAAACTCATCAAGATATGGAACAACTCCTACAAAGCAACCTCTAGGAGACAGCAGAAGATGCCAGGCCTCCAGGGGGTACAGCTAAGCTCCCTGAAATGAGGTAGCAGAGAGGATGGAGACATATAAAGGGAAAAGACTGAGAACTTCTGTATGGAAGCTTGTGCCCTGAGGGAGGGAAGGAGTCTTGAAGAAGGAGGAGTTCCCATGTACTGGGAAGCTCCCTCGCAAACGAAGCCCAAGGGGGAGCTGTGGAATCTCAGGAAGCTGGGTAAAGCAGGGACCGAGAGAGCAGAAAACAGAGAAAGCTGCACTTCTCAGCCCATAAACAGCTCACATACTGTGGCCCTGACCAGATGGCGGGCTTGGGGAACTGAGAGAAGCCCACAGAAACCCAGCAGTGCAGAGGGTGGGTCCAGGGTGCCAAGAGAGGCATTCACACAAACCTCTGCAGTGCGTACAAACCATGCAGCACAGACTGTGGGCCCCCAGAACCAAAAGAAGAGTGCACAAGCCTCACGACATAAAGGGCGAGCTCAGGGGGCTGAGGGAAGCCCCATACAAGTCTCTGAGATGCAGAAGGCAGGGTTGATGAGTTGAGAAAAGATCCAAACAAGCCCCTACCTAGCAAGTTTAAGCCTGCAGTGCAGGCCAGGACAGTGGACAGAAGCACTGGCATACATTCAATGGACAAGTAAGGGGCTAGCAGCAGTGAAGATACGCTGAGAGGGCCACTTTGACACGGCTGCAGAAATAGACGTGTTTAACACTGCCAAAGTCAGAAGGACTGCCCAAAGACATACTGAACCCATAGACACCCCGAAACCTACTACTGGACACTGCCCTGCCCTTCAGAGAGATGAGATTCAGCTCAGTCATCCAGAACACAGGCACAAGCTCCCCCAACCAGGTAAACTTCACAGGAAACTAATCCAGACCCATCCACAGGGGCAGACCCCACAACCAAGAAGAACTACAACCTTGAGAAGCTTTTTTTTTCCCCCTCTTTTAAATATGCCTATTCTCCCTACATATTTTTAACTTCACATTAGCCTTTTGTGGCACTGTGGAGTTCTTCTTTGTTTTTCTTGTTAAAAAAAATTTTTTTAAGATTTTTTTCATCTGTTTTTTGGTGATTTTTCTGATTTTTATTTTGATATATTTGATTGCTTTTCTTATAGCTCTTTAAAGGCTGTAGCTATTCCTGAATACATATAAATCTTTTTCACATATGTATATTTAGCTTTGCTTTTCTATTTTTATTTTCTTTATTTTTTACCTTTTCTTTCAACCCTTTTTCTCTTTTCTTTCCCTTCTCCTCTTTTTTTTTCTTTTTCTTCTCTCTTTTTTCCTTCACTGTTTCTTTTTTCACCATATAAGTTAAATTGTTGTACTCTCTTTACTATATTCCCCAACTGGCACTCTGCTCAGTCTCAGTTTTTCAGATTGAGTGTTAGTTAGTGCTGCTTTTAATTGACTGATATCACTTTTGGTTTCCTTCTTCACCAAGTCAATCTCCTGTACTCTTTTCTTTAGAATACTCTGGTTATATCTGTGTGTGTGGAAGTGTGTGAAAATGTACCATTATTTCTGTAATTACCTGCTGGATCTTGTATTAACTATCTGGGTTCATCTTTTATTTCATGTCATGCTTTGCACTTTTGTCTTGGTGAGTTTGCTTTAACTCCCTTTAATCCCATAACAAGCGACTTATGGAGCCCCGATCTCCTGACCAAGGATCACACCTGAACCACTGAGGTGTGAGCATTGAATCCAAGATCCCAGACTACCAGACAATTCCTAAGCCCAGGGGGTATTAATTATTAAGAACTTCAACAACTGTACACAAAGCCTACTATCACCCTATGTTGACAGCATACACTCCAGGACACTTTACCCAAACAAAAAGCAAGACAAAAACACAGAAACAATCATCAACAGACAGGAGTCCCATAGACACTCAAAAATATACCACCTTACACAGTCCTGCCCATTATAGGAAAAAAAAAAAACCTCACTTCCTCCCACTAGAACACAGGCACAAGTCACCCTTAACAAGAAATCAACACAAACCACTCAACCAACCTTTCCCTCGAAGGGCAAAAACCAAGAGGAGAAGGAATACAAACCTAAAGCCTGGAAAAAGGAGACCTCAAACCTCAAGCAGAGTAAGTTAGGGAGAAAAAATGAAAAGACAGAAATACAGCACAATGAAACAACAAACTCACAAGACCAAATAAACAAAGAGGAAATAACCAATCTACATGAAAGAGCATTCAGAATAACGATAGTAAAGATGATCTGAAGACTTGACAATAGTATGGAGAAAATGCAAGAAACCATTAATGTAGTTAATACAATTACCATGGACATAGAAGAAATAAAGAATAAGCAGTGATGAATAGCACAATTACTGAAATTAAAAATACTCTAGAAGAAACCAGTAGCAGAATGACTGAGGCAGAATATTGGAGAAGTGAGCTGGAAGATAAAATGGTGGAAGTATTTGCTGAAGAGCAGAATAAAGGAAAAAGAATGAAAACAATTGAGGATAGCCTCAAGACCTTTGGGACAATATTAAATGCATCAACATTCAAGTTATAAGGGTCCCAGAGGAAGAATAAAAATAGAAAGGCCCTGAGAAAATTATTGAAGAAATTATACTTGAAAACTTCCCCAATATAGGAAAGTAGGCTCAGTAGCTCGGTCATGTCCGACTCTTTGCAACCCCATGAACTGCAGAAAGCCAGGCTTCCCTGTCCATCACCAACTCCCAGATCTTGCTCAAACTCATGTCCATCGAGTCAGTGATGCCATCCAAACTATCTCATCCTCTGTCATCCCCTTCTCCTGCCTTCAATCTTTCCCAGCATCAGGGTCTTTTCCAATGAGTCAGTTCTTTGCATCAGGTGGCCAAAGTATTGAAGTGTCAGCTTCAGTATTAGTTTTTCCAATGAATATTCAGGACTGATCTTCTTTAGGATGGACTGGTTGGATCTCCTTGCAGTCCAGGAGACTCTCAAGAGTCTTCTCCAACACCACAGTTCAAAAGCATCAATTCTTCTGTGCTCAGCTTTCTTTATGGTCCAAAGCACACATCCTTACATGACTACTGGAAAAACTATAGCTTTGACTATATGGACCTTTGCCTGCAAAGCAATGTCTCTGCTTTTTAATAGGCTGTCTAGGTTTCTAATAGCTTTACTTCCAAGGAGCAAGTGTCTTTTCATTTCATGGCTTCAGTCACCATCTACAGTGATTTTCAAGCCCAAGAAAATAAAGCTTGTCACTGTTTCCATTGTTTCTCCATCTATTTGTCATGAAGTGATGGGATCAGATGCCATAACCTTAGTTTTTTGAATGTTGAGCTTTAAGCCAACTTTTTCACTCTCCTCTTTCACTTTCATCAAGAGGCTCTTTAGTTCCTCTTCACTTTCTGCATAAGGATGGTGTTATCTGCATATCTGAGGTTATTGATATTTCTCCTGGCAAAATTGATTCCAGCTTGGCTTCATCCAGCCCAGCGTTTTGCAAGATGAACTCTGCATATAAGTTAAATAAACAAAGTGACAATATACAGCCTTGATGTACTCCTTTCCCAATTTGGATCCAGTCTGTTGTTCCATGTACAGTTCTAACTGCTGCTTCTTGATCTGCATACAGATTTCTCAGGAGGCAGGTCAGGTGGTCTGGTATTCCCATCTCTTTAAGAATTTTCCACAGTTTGTTGTGATCCACACAGTCAAAGGCTTTGCCATAGTCAATAAAGCAGAAGTAGATGTTTTTCTTCAACTCTCTTGCTTCTTCTATGATCCAACAGATATTGGCAACTTGATCTCTGTTTCCTCTGCTTTTTCTAAATCCAGTTTGAACATCTGGAAGTTCTCAGTTCATGTACTGTTGAAGCCTGGCTTGGAGAATTTTGAGCATGACTTTCCTAGTATGTGAAATGAGTGCAATTGTGCAGTAGTTTGAACATTCTTTGGCCTTGTCTTTGGGATTGGGAAGAAAACTGACCTTTTCCAATCCTGTGGCCACTGCTGAGGTTTCCATATTGGCATATTGAGTTTTCAATATTTGCATATTGAGTAAAGCACTTTAACAGCATCACGTTTTACTATTTGAAATAGCTTAATTGGAATTGCATCATCTCTATTAGTTTTGTTCATAGTGATGCTTCTTAAGGCCCACTTGACTTTGCATTCCAGGATGTCTGGCTCTAGGTGAATGATCACACCATCGTGGTTACCTTGGTCACAAAGATCTTTTTTGTATAGTTCTTCTGTGTATTCTTGCCACCTCTTCTGCTTCTGTTAGGTCCATAGTGTTTCTGTCCTTTAATGTGCCCATCTTTGCACGAAATGTTCCCTTGGTATCGCAAATTTTCTTGAAGAGGTCTCTAGTCTTTCCCATTCTATTGTTTTCCTCTGTTTCTTTGCATTGATCACTGAGGAAGGCTTTCTTATCTCTCTTTGCTATTCTTTGGAAATCACTCATTATTAGAGAAATGCAAATCAAAACTACAATGAGATATCACCTCACACTGGTCAGAATGGCCATCAGTAAAAGGTCTACAAACAATAAATGCTGGAGATGGTGTGAATAAAAGAGAACCCTCTTGCAATGCTGATGGGAATGTAAATTGATACAGTCACTACAAAAGATGGTATGGAGATTCCTTTAAAAACTAGGAATAAAACCACCATATGACCCAGCAATCCCACTACTAGGCATATACCCTGAGGAAACCAAAATTGAAAAAGACACATGTACCCCAATGTTCATTGCAGCATATTTACAATAGCTAGAACATGGAAGCAACCTAGATGTCCATCAACAGGTGAATAAATAAAGAAGCTGTGGTACATACATACAATGTAGTTAAAAAAGGAATGCATTTGAGTCAATTCTAATGAGGTGGACAAACCTAGAGCCTATTATACAGAGTGAAGTAAGTCAGAAAGAGAAAGATAAATATTGTATACTAACACATCTATGTGGAATCTAGAAAGATGATACTGATGAATTTATTTGCAGGGCAGTAATGGAGAAACATACATGGAGAACAGACTTATGGACATGGGAGGAGGGGAAGAATGAGAGGGTGAGATGTAAGAATGAGAGGAAGAGAGTAACATGGAAACTTACAATACCATATGTAAAATAGATAGCAAATGGGAATTTGCTGTATGACTCAAAGAACTCAAAGAGGAACTCTGTAACAATCCAGTGGGGTGGGATGCGGAGGGAGATGGGAGGGAGTTTCAAGAGGGAGGGGACATATGTATACCTATGGCTGATTCATGTTGATACTTGGCATAAAACAATAAAATTCTGTAAAGCGATTATTTTTCAAATTAAAAAAAAAAAGATATGACACCAAAAGATTCCCCCCAGGTTGGATGGTGTCCAATATGATACTGGGGAAGAGTGGTGAGCAATTATTAATAGTTCCAGAAAGAATGAAGTGGCTGGGCAAAAGCAGAAACAACACTCAGTTGTGAATGTGCCTGATGGTGAAAATAAAGTCTGATGCTGTAAAGAACTATATTGCATAGGAACTTGGAATGCTAGATCCATGAATCAAGGTAAATTGAACGTGGTCAAACAGGAGATGGCAAGGGTAATCATTGACATCTTAGGGATCAGTGAACTAAAATGGACAGGAATGGGTGAATTTAATTCAGGTGACCATTATATCTACTACTGTGGGCAAAAATCCCATAGAAGAAATGGAGTAGCCCTCATAATCAACAAGAGTCCAAAATGCAATACCTGGGTGCAATCTCAAAAACAATAGAATCATCTCAGTTCATTTCCAAGGCAAACCACTCAACATCATGATAAGCCAAGTCTATGCCCCAAACACTAATGCCAAAGAAGCTGAAGATGAATGGTTCTATGATGACCTACAAGACCTTGTACAATTAACACCAAAAAAAGGTGTCCTTTTCATCATAAGGGATTGGAATGCAAAAGAGGAAGTCAAGAGATATCTGAGGAAACAGGCAATTTTGGCCTTGGAGTACAAAATGAAGCAGGGCAAAAGCTAACAAAGTTTTGCCAAGAGAACACACTGGTCATAGCAAACACCCTTTTCCAACAACACAAGAGATAACTGTATACATGGACATCACCAAATGATCAATACCAAAATCAGATTGATTACATTCTTTGCAGCCAAAGATGGAGAAGCTCTATACAGTCAGCAAAAACAAGACCTAGAGCTGACTGTGGCTCAGATTATCAGCCCTTATTGCAAAATTCAGGCTTAAGCTGAATAAAATAGAGAAAACCACTAGGCCATTCAGGCATGACCTCAATAAAATGCCTTACGATTATACAGTGGAATATACAAAATGCCTGTAGAACTATGGACAGAGGTTCATAACACTGTACAGGAGGCATTGACCAAAACCATCCCAAAGAAAAAGAAATGCAGAAAGAAAAAATGGTTGTCTAAGGAGGTTTAAAAAGCCTCTTGATGAAAGTGAAAGAGGAGAGTGAAAACGTTGGCTTAAAGCTCAACATTCAGAAAACAAAGATCATGGCATCTGGTCCCATCACTTCATGGGAAATAGATGGGGAAACAGTGGAAACAGTGTCAGACTTTACTTTGGGGGGCTCCAAAATCATTGAGGATGGTGATTGCAGCCATGAAATTAAAAGATGTTTACTCCTTGGAAGGAAAGTTATGACCAACCTAGACAGCATGTTAAAAACCAGAGACATTACTTTGCCAACAAAGTTCTGTCTAGTCAAGGCTGTGGCTTTTCCAGTAGCCATGTATGGATGTGAGAGTTGGACTGTGAAGAAAGCTGAATGCTGAAGAATTGATGCTTTAGAACTGTGGTGCTGGAGAAGACTCTTGAGAGTCCCTTGGACTGCAAGGAGATCCAACCAGTCCATTCTAAAGGAGATCAGTCCTGGGTGTTCTTTGGAAGGAATGATGCTA